>NC_058090.1:8785230-9119382 GCF_014858855.1 Bufo gargarizans | reverse complement strand
GCTCTGATACAGCAGAAACCACAAAATTAGGAAATTGCTAAATTGGGAATTGTATTTCAACCCAGAACAAAAACTGTGCTTTGACGGACACTAAATAACTTGACCAGCCACAGCAGTAACGACAGATTTAGCTGGATATAAATTTGAGGCCTAGTATTTAGGCGCTGGGTGACAGGTATACGTTTACTGACAGAATTAGACTGGGATATGGCCAAAAAATAACCAGACTATTGATGGTTAAATGCACTTGGTGTGACAGCTTGACCAACCACACTATTGAGGGTTAAATGCACTTGGTGACAGGCTCAGCTTGCCCCGGATGTAGTATATGGCCAAAAAATAACCAGACTATTGATGGTTAAATGCACTTGGTGTGACAGCTTGACCCTGATGTAGGATTTAGCCAAAAAAACAACCCCACTATTGAGGGTTAAATGCACTTGGTGACAGCTTGCCCCTGATGTAGTATATGGCCAAAAAATAACCAGACTATTGATGGTTAAATGCACTTGGTGTGACAGCTTGACCCTGATGTAGGATTTAGCCAAAAAACAACCACACCATTGAGGGTTAAATGCACTTGGTGACAGCTTGCCCCTGATGTAGGATTTAGCCAAAAAACAACCACACCATTGAGGGTTAAATGCACTTGGTGACAGGCTCAGCTTGCCCCTGATGTAGTATATGGCCAAAAAATAACCAGACTATTGATGGTTAAATGCACTTGGTGTGACAGCTTGACCCTGATGTAGGATTTAGCCAACAAAAACAACCACACCATTGAGGGTTAAATGCACTTGGTGACAGCTTGCCCCTGATGTAGTATATGGCCAAAAAATAACCAGACTATTGATGGTTAAATGCACTTGGTGTGACAGCTTGACCCTGATGTAGGATTTAGCCAAAAAACAACCACACCATTGAGGGTTAAATGCACTTGGCGACAGCTTGCCCCTGATGTAGTATATGGCCAAAAAATAACCAGACTATTGATGGTTAAATGCACTTGGTGTGACAGCTTGACCCTGATGTAGGATTTAGCCAAAAAAACAACCACACCATTGAGGGTTAAATGCACTTGGTGACAGCTTTCCCCCTGATGTAGTATATGGCCAAAAAATAACCAGACTATTGATGGTTAAATGCACTTGGTGTGACAGCTTGACCCTGATGTAGGATTTAGCCAAAAAACAACCACACCATTGAGGGTTAAATGCACTTGGTGGCAGCTTGTGCTGGTGCACCACAAGACACAAAATGGCCGCCGATCACCCAAGAAAAAAGTGACTGAAAAACGCTCTGGGCAGCCTAAAAACAGTGAGCAATTCAATAGCAGCCGTTCAATCATCCACAGCTGCAGATCGATCTCTGAATGAAGTCTTTTGGAGGAGTTAATCACTGCCTAATCTCGCCCTAACGTCGCAGCTGCAACCTCTCCCTATGCTGATCAGAGCAAAGTGACGTGCGGCGCTACGTGACTCCAGCTTAAATAGAGGCTGGGTCACATGGTGCTCTGGCCAATCACAGCCATGCCAATAGTAGGCATGGCTGTGACGGCCTCTTGGGGCAAGTAGTATGACGCTTGTTGATTGGCTGCTTTGCAGCCTTTCAAAAAGCGCCAAGAAAGCGACGAACACCGAACCCGAACCCGGACTTTTACGAAAATGTCCGGGTTCGGGTCCGTGTCACGGACACCCCAAAATTCGGTACAAACCCGAATTATACAGTTTGGGTTCGCTCATCCCTAAACTGGATTTCCAAAAGAGCTGTCAAAAATGAAAGGTGGAATCTGATTGGCTGCTATGGGCAACTAAGCCAGTTCTACTTTACATAACAATATATCTAGTACCGCGCTCACCCTATTTCAGAAATGCATACACACCCCCCTGCTAAAAAAGTGCCCACAATGCTGTGATCAGCCTAAATTACCTTGCTGATGTCTTCACTCTTTGCGGGATCTAAATTATTTTCTTGCGCAGTGTGGGGGTGTTGCAGGCACAGGTAAAGTATCTAAACTTGGGAATCGCGCCCTGGCCAGTGGCTTCGTAAGTGCAAGTTCGTGGTTCGTGGTTGCACGGAGCAGCCAGTGACGTCACTTCTACGGATAGTTGCAGACACGACAATACCTATCGACGCGTTTTGGACAGTACGTTGTCCTTCGTCAGGAAAACTGCTTGACACTCCTAGGTACTTCCCTTATATGCGCTTGCTCCTGCTTCCACCACATTAACCTGTTATAAACTCCACCCTCAAATATTGTAACATATCTAATAGGTATAAGCTTATCCCCTATAGCTTACTTCTTTCTTAATCGAACGCAAATAATTCTATCTCCATATTTAAACCAGATGGTACCAGGGTATCCATATAAAAGATCCATTTAGTCTCCAGTCTCGACAGATCTTTAATGACGTCTCCTCCCCTTTTATTTTTCTTTACCACTTCAACCCCGCAAAATGTGGATTCGATAAATTTTCCTTCATGTTTTTCCCTATAGTGACACGATAATGGGTGTCCTTCAAACTTCCTTTCAATATTATACACATGTTCCCCCATTCTTTTTTTCAACTGTCTTTTTGTGCGGCCAATATATATTTTACTACAGGGGCATGTTATAGCGTATATTACACCCCGACTATCGCATGTAATAAACTCCTTGATATTTTGTTTATATGATCCCTCTGTATTTTTTATTTCCATCTGGGCTCTTGTTTTTTTGCGATATATTGCATCCTGCGCATTTTTTGCATGGAAAGAACCCTTTTAGTTGTTCTTCTTTCTTATGATCTAAAACTTTCATAATATTTGTGTTCAGACATTTATTGGTAGATGCTATCGTGTTCCCTATGTTTTTTGCTTTGCAATAAATACATTTTGGTACAGTCAAATCGCAAATATTCAAATCGCAAATTTATCGCGAATATCGGCACTTAGCAACATCCCTAGCAACCAATAGGAAAGCTGCCTACCCCTTAATGTTTGATCGCAAATATTCAAATCGCTAATTTTTATTGCGAATATATTACATTGCCGATTTTCGCAATCAAGAAAATAATGACTGGAGATCAGGAATTCTCGAATTTGCTAATTTATGGCGAATATTCGGCCAAAAATTCACGAATTATCGCGAATTTGAATATTGCCTATGCTGCTCATCACTAGTACCTAGTAGTGTCAAGCAGTTTTCCTGACGAAGGACAGTGTACTATTCGAAACATGTAGATAGGTATTGTGGTGTCTGCAACTATCCGTAGTTGTAGAAGTGCCGTCACTGGCTGCTCCATGCAAACGCGAACCAAGCTAGTAGCGCTATTGGAATCGTTGTTTGATCAGTTCTACTTTACACCAGTTTGATAAATTACCCCAAATGTCCCTATAGTGTCCACAGCAGCTATAATGTCCCCTAGAGTGCCCCCAGTAATAACAACCCCTCCAGGTATTCTCCAGGTAATAATCCCTGTATAGTGTCCCCAGAAATGATAGAATTGCCCCTACAGTGCCTCCCCAATAGTGTGAGGGATTGCACCTTCATTTTGTATCCTGGGTTCCATTTTACTTTGCTGGTTTATTTTAGGTCAGAATTGAGAATTGCTGAGCCGTATGTATTTGAGACAAACAAAGTTGATTGCTTATTAGTTCTCAGAAGTATCTGTGCCTGATGTTCTGGGTGTATAACTGGTACTAGGTACTTTTCAAGGAGGAATAACTGAAGGCTAAGATAAGGTTTTTTGTAATCAAATGTGCTTGACTTGCAAGCATCCAAAAGAAGTTATTATTAATCATGTGATGCTTACGTAAAATGACGATATCTGTGTTTGGCTTAAGTTCTAGAAAAAGGGTATAAATATTTTGTATCCGCCCAATAAAGATGAGAGAGATCATTCTGATACAACCTTGAGCCTGTGTCATTTATCTCTCTCGAGTATACTCGTACTTTTATCTGATTTGGACCGCAGCAGATCATAGAAGTAGGGGTTTTGCCCTAACAATAGCAACACACCCCACACTGCCCCTATAGTAATTTGCCCCACACAGTAATTTTCCCACACTTCCCCCATACAGTAGTTTCCCCCACACTGCCCCATATAGTAATTTGCCCCACACAGTAATTTGCCCCATACAGTAGTTTCCCCCACACTGCCCCATATAGTAATTTGCCCCATACAGTAGTTTCCCCCACACTGCCCCATATAGTAATTTGCCCCATACAGTAGTTTCCCCCACACTGCCCCATATAGTAATTTGCCCCATACAGTAGTTTCCCCCACACTGCCCCATATAGTAATTTGCCCCATACAGTAGTTTCCCCCACACTGCCCCATATAGTAATTTGCCCCATACAGTAGTTTCCCCCACACTGCCCAATATAGTAATTTGCCCCATACAGTAGTTTCCCCCACACTGCCCCATATAGTAATTTGCCCCATACAGTAGTTTCCCCCACACTGCCCCCACACAGTAGTTTCCCCCACATTGCACCATATAGTAATTTGCCCCACATAGTAATCCCTCCCATAATAATTTGCCCCCACACAGTATCCCACTATAATATTTTTCCCCCACATAGTAATTTTCACCATACTGCAATTTCCCCCCGATGTACTGTCCCCTCCATGTTGCCAAAGTTGGCACATAAAAGAAAAATAAATAAAAGCTAAATACTCACCTATGTCCAGGCGCACAATGGCAGGCACCCACCATTCACTGTGCTGCTTCCCGACACAGGCGCGCGTGATGATGTCATCACGCACGCCTGCATCAGGATTTCAGTACCGCATAGGCCTCAGGCCTACTAGGCCTGAATCCTATGGCGGTGATCAGCAGCGGGGTAGGGAACTATGCGCTTCTGTGCCCCGCCGCAGTATGTGGCCGTCAGCACTCCAGCAATGAGAACTTCCATCTGTATTGATGGAAGCACTCATTGCTTCTGGCAATCCCCTGAGAGTCGGCACCCGGGGCAGACCGCACCCCCTGCCAACCCTAGGCACGCCACTGCTATCTATCTACCTATGTGCACATTATATCAGCAGCTTTTATATATTACTGTTACTGGGGAGAAGTTGCAGCCATAGTCAGTTGCAATAATTCCATTACAGATCGCTCCATGTTTGGATGTTTTTGACTATGGCCTCATGCACACGACCGTTGTGTGCATCCGTGGCAGTTGTGCCATTTTCCGTTTTTTTTCACGGACCCATTGACTTTCAATGGGTCCGTGGAAAAATCGGAAAATGCACCGTTTGGCAGCCGCATCCGTGATCCGTGTTTCCTGGCCGTGAAAAAAATATGACCTGTCCTATTTTTTTCACGGCCAACGGTTCACGGACCCATTCAAGTCAATGGGTCCGTGAAAAATCACAGATGCACACAAGAGTGTCATCCGTGTCCATGATCCGTGTCCGTGATCCGTGTCCGTTTTTTCTTATCATTATCAAGGCAAATCAAGGCAAACTTGACTTAGATTTTTTTTTCATTTTTCATGTCCGTGGATCCTCCAAAAAACAAGGAAGACCCACGGACGAAAAAACGGTCACGGATCACGGACCTACGGACCCCATTTTTGCGGACCTTAAAAAAAAACGGTCGTGTGCATGAGGCCTATGAAGGATCTGCACATTGTCTTATGGTGTTCATTATTTGCATATCATCTGTTATTCTTTTCACACAGGTTGGTGGACTTATACCTCCCCAAATTCTCTGTCTCCGGCACTGTCAACCTGAAAGAAATATTAGGCAAGTTGGGCATAGAAGACGTTTTCTCAGACAGCGCTGATCTTTCTGGTATCACTGGAGAACCCAACGCAAAGATTTCTAAGGTGAGATCTATCAATCCATCTATCTAATACCTATATATATCATATTGGTCTATCTGAATCTATCTATTGATCTATTCAGGGGTGTAGCTAAAGGCTCATGGGCCCTGGTGCTAGAGTTCAGCTTGAGCCCCCCTTCCCTCAGTGCTTTGTGGCCAGGGGCAGGGGAGCACATAGTCTTCCTGCTGCCTGAGGCAAAAATTGAAATGGCACCATGCCAAATTCATCACCTAACCTCTTCCCTCCAGCCAGAGGTGTAACTTGACCGGCATGCACTTTCTATAATACTGTTGTCTTCTTATGCGGCACAAGGGTCTTTGGGCCCCTCAGGCTCCTGGGCATGGTAGTGACTGCTACCTCTGCACCCCCTATAGCTACTCTCCTGGAACTATCTAGATATCTGTCTGTCTGTTGATGGCTCAGTAGTTAGTACTGGTGCTTTGCAGTTCTGGGGCCCCAGAAGGCAAACTCTGCATGGGTTTCCCCCCACACTCCAAAGACATGCGGACAAGGAATTTAGATTGTCAGCTCTACTGGGAACAACGATTTCTAATGATAATATCTGTAAAGTGCGGTGGAATACGTTAGCGCTTTATAAGTTAGTCAAATAAATATGTATCCACTGGAAAATGTAATAGCTTTTTTTTTTTCTCTCACCCTCCATAGGCTATCCATAAGGCCGTGCTTAGTGTTGATGAGAAGGGGACAGAAGCGGCAGGTACCACCGCACTGGAGGCAATGCCCATGATGCTTCCTCCTCGTATTCAGTTTAATCGTCCTTTCCTTATCTCAGTGAATGACCACGAAAGCATTCTCTTCATCGGAAGAATTGCCAACCCACAGGAATGATTCTCTCCTAAACTTTTCTTTAATAAAATACTAGCAGAAGGACCCGGCTCTGCACGGGTATATTTCATCTATTTCAGTCAATGTTTGTGTGTGTCGTTAAAAGATATTGACAGTATCCCCCATAACAGTGACCTCCACAGCACCCCGCCCTTTAACAGTGAACTCCACAGTCCTCCATAACACTGACCCCGCCACTTTAAAATGGGACCTTCACAGCAGCCCATCCCCTTATCTTTGACATTCACAGCAGCCCGCCCCTTTAACTGTGAGTTTTACAGCACCCCACTCCCTTGACAGTGACCTCCTCAGGGGCCCGCCCCCTTAACAGTAACCTCCACAGTACCCCACTGCCTTACAGTGACCTCCACAGTACCCCGCTGCCTTAACAGTGACCTCCACAGCAGTTGCCCCTTTAATAGTGGCTCCTGCCCCCTTAACAGCGACCTCCACAGTGACCTCCACAGCAGCCTACCCCCTTAACAGTAACATCCACAGTGAACACCTCTTTAACAGTGACCTCCACAGCACCATGCCCCTTTAATGCTAGGGCTACACAACAACATGTGTTGCGCGACATTTTGTCTCAACAATTTTTATAATGATAGGCTATGGTGTCGCACTGCGACTGTCGCGTCGCAGCATGTCACATTGTCACAGTGCAATACCATAGACTATCATTATAAAAATTGTCACACAACATTGGTGCGACATCAACGTCGCGCGACACATGTAGCAGTGTAGTTGTGCTCTATGTGTCGTGCGACTTATTGTCGTCCTGTAGCCCTAGCCTAAAGCTGACCTACAGCAGTGAAGTAAAATGGCTGGGTTGTTATGGAAACCTGGAGTAAAACTGCGAGCTTCTATTGGCTGATAAGGGACATGTGACCGTTTGTATGGCATCTGGGATATGAAGAGAATGAAGGGGCCCCCCCAGAGCGTATAGCTTGGGGGGCACATGGTGGCAGGGGCACTAGAGTCATTTTATTAAAAGTTAAGGTTTTAGGTTAAAAGATGGTGTTTCAATTTCTAGGTCTCTCCTGACAGGAATCCGGCTTGGGCTGGTTCCCTTAGTGATCTGCCTGGATACGGGATGCTGGGAACAGCTGTCAGGATTGGCCAGCTGTTTCTGAGGCGGGAAATGCTGAACAGCTGATTGGCAGCTGTCAGTTTTGAGCGGGAACCAGTGTGGATAAAATGACAGCGCACAGGTGCCCAGCTGTCAGTTCAAGTGGAGCAACCTGAAAGAAGCAGCGCCTGTCAAGATCTGTGATGGAGGACTTACTTCGCAGCCTGATCCTGAGAGCGGAGTCGGCGGGAGGAGAGGAATGGCTGAGGAGCTGCCTCTCGCAGCCCATACCTGGCGGCGGTGAAGCGGCGGCGGTTCCGGAAGAAGATGAGGAGCTGGAGCCGGGAGAAGATGAGGAAGCCGTCCTGCAAGTGGCCAGTGGGGAAGCGGAGGTGTTGGCGCCGCGCAGCAAAAGAGCTAAAAGACATGCGCGCGCCGGCACCCCGCCCTCTGAAGACGTCATCGCTGCCGGATCATCACCAGGCGCCGGGCCGCAAGCGGCGTCTGCCGCTGATGACGTCACGGCCTGGCGACGTCATCAAAGAGCGTCAGCCGGCAAAGCTCCCCGTAATAGCCGGCGGCGCTCCACCGCATCAAAAGAAATACTAAGCGCTGAGCGGCTCCCTGCGGCAGCGCTTGATGGAGATGACGTCGTGGGACATGCTGGCACATCTGTGCAGCATCCGTTTACTGTATCCGGCCAGTATCCTGGTAAGATCCGAATGAAGGTTCCTCAGTCCGGTTCTGGGCAGGAGGTCCATCCCAGTGGTGAGCATGAGAACATTAATGCCATGTTTAATAATGATAAGTTTCTTTCAGGTCTTAATTCCTTGTTTGCTGATTTCTTAAAAAGTAAGGTTAATACCGCAGCTGCTGGTGTGTGGTCACCCCCGCCGGCGCCGCGGTCAAAGAATTTGCCCATTTTAGAAAAAGGTTCAGGGGTTCCAGAACTCTGTATAAAAGAGGTTCTCCCCTGTGAAATATCTCCTCTGGGTTTCCATTTGTCTAATGGGATCAAAGAGAAGATATGGAGTTTTGAATTTGTTGATTTATTATCGTTGTTACCTTCTAGCAGGGAACAAAGTGTAGAGAAGGATGACAAAAGTGAGGATGTAAGAAAGCGCCTGCAGCCAAGATCCTTTAACAATTGGTTGCAGGCGTTTTGTATTTACGCTGCGGTGCTGGGAGAAAGGCATCCTGGGAAATGCTCGGGTCTTTTCCAGCACCTTGATATCATACTGGAAGCATACAAGAACTTTGGCGGTATTGCATGGTTCCAGTATGATGAGACATTCAGGCAGAAGCTGGCAATCCATCCGTCTTTAAATTTCGGTGTTAAAGACATAGGCCTATGGATAAATTTGATGCTGCCACAAAGGACGGTGCAACAAAGGCAGACTCCTGCAAATCAACCTCTCAGGAAGGGAGTTTGTTTTGCTTTTAACGAATCTGCTTGCAAGTGGCTTGCCAACTGTCGCTATAAGCATGAATGCTCCCTTTGCGGGGGCAATCATCCTTTAATACGATGTTTTAAAAAGAGTCAGCCTTCCTTTCTTGCCTCCAGGGAGCAATTATCAAAAAGCATGGACGCCAGTGAAATTAATAGAGCTGGTACCGTGGCTAAACAAGTACCCAGACAGGGAGAAAGCTAGTTTGCTGTTTAATGGTTTTTATCTGGTTTTGATATTCCGCAGTTTAAGGGTTCTGGTTGTAATTTTGTAGATAATTTGAAGTCTGTTAATGTTTTTCCTGAAGTAGTTAGAGATAAGATTAATAAAGAATTAGAGTACGGTAGGTTAGCGGGTCCATTTCAGCACCCACCTTTTAAGAATTTCAGGTTATCCCCTCTGGGTGTAGTCCCAAAGAAGAATCCAGGGGAATTTAGGTTGATACATCATCCTATCTTATCCCAAGGATTCTTCTTTGAATGATGAAATTACCAAGGAAGAGGCGGCTGTTTCGTATGCCTCTTTTGATGAGGCGGTAGATTTATTAAGGAGTTACGGTCATAGAGCATTGTTAGCGAAAGCTGATGTTAAAGCTGCGTTTAGATTGCTCCCTGTAAAACCGTCTGGTTTTAATTCGCTTGGTTTTAGCTTTGAAGGAAATTTCTTTTTTGATAAGTGCCTACCTATGGGATTTTCTAAGTCATGTGTCTATTTTGAAGCATTTTCTTCCTTTTTACATTGAATTTTGCACTATTTGGATGACTTTTTGTTTGTAGGTTCTGCTGAGTCAGAGTGCTGTGAGCAGTTATTGCAGGGGTTCTTAAGGATATGTTCTAAATTTGGTGTCCCAATAGCTCAAGAAAAAACCATACTTCCCGTGTTGTTGTTTAGAATTTTTAGGTATTGAATTGGACAGTGTTAGGATGGAATTTCGTTTACCTGAAAAGAAGTTACTTGATCTTAGATTGTTTATTTTAAGGTTATTGGCTAAGGATAAATGTACGTTGAGGGAACTTCAGTCTCTTGTGGGTTCCTTAAACTTCGCTTGCCGGATCATTCCTATGGGGAGAGTTTTTTCAAAACGGTGGTATTTTGGGATTCGGATGCGTTACAATTGTTTACAGATGCAGCGGGTAGTGTAGGTTTTGGGGTTTCTTGGAATAATAAATGGAGCACGGGGGTGTGGCCTGAGTATTGGATTGTAAATAAGTTGGTAGCTAATTTAGTTTTATTAGAGTTATTCCCGGTAGTTGTAGCGATTGTTATTTGGGGTTCATTCTTTAGTAATAGGCGAATTCTTTTGTTCACAGATAATCAAGGGGTTGTTTTTGCAGTAAATACGTTGTCATCAAAGTATGAGAGAACGGTGCGTTTATTGAGACATTTAGTATTATGTTGTGTGAAGTTTAATATTTGGTTGAAAGCTAGATACATTCCAGGTAAAAAGAATGACATTGCAGATGCATTATCTCGATTTCAGTGGAAAAGATTCCGGGAGCTCGCGCCAGAAGCAGACTTGGAGGGAGTTTCGTGCCCGGAGCATCTGTGGGATCTAGTTATGATCTAATAATCAAAAGTCTCTAAAAGTCTCTGGCACCTAGAACATGGGATGCTTATTCATCCGCATGGAATAGGTGGCTCTCTTTTAATAAAAGTGAAGGTGGGACTGAAATAATCAACGCTGAGGATGGAGGTTTAGCCTTCATCTCGTCTATGTTAGAAAATGATTGCTCCTTTTCGCACATTTCAAAGACAGTTGCGGGGGTTTCATTTTCCAGAAGTTGTACGGTCAGCCATGTTTAACAAATTCTTTTATTATTAAACAGGTCTTGAGAGGTGTGAAGAGGAGCAATCTAAAGAAGGATAAGCGGTGTCCAGTATCGCTAAGCCTTTTATTGAAATTAGTTGATGTGCTGTTTAGTGTTACCAAAAATTTGTTTGAAGCGTCTTTATTTAAAACTGCGTTTATTTTAGCCTTCTTTGGAGCCTTTAGGATAGGCGAGTTAGTGGTTGACTCGAAAAAAGCGGATCCGAGTCTGCTCCATTCTGATGTATATTTGAATAGGGAGAATGTTAAAATTAGAATTAATAAGTCAAAAACCGATCAGTTGGGTCGGGGGCATTTAATTACTTTAAACAAATGGTTCAATTCCCCGCTTTGTCCAGTGGGTGCAGTGTCTTCATGGTTAGAAGTCCGGCCGAAAATTAATGGGGCTTTCTTAATCCATGAAGATCACAGTCCATTGACTAAATTTCAATTTATTTCCATCTTTAAGAAATGCTTGAAGGCTCTGAAGTTGGATCATTTGCAGTTGTCATCACATTCATTCCGTATTGGTGCTGCCACTGAGGCTGCAAATCTTGGTCTCGAAGATGCAATTATAAAAATAATTGGTAGATGGGCTTCGAATAGTTTTAGATTATATGTTAGACCGCAGCTTCTATCATTTTAAATAATGTTTTGTTTTACAGGTTCCCGTATGGTTATTTGGTTAGTGGGACATTCTTTTATTTATTGGGCTCGGAAGAGAGCTTTGAAGAGGCAGTACACTGAAAATCTATCGTTTAATGTAAAACAGTGTTTAGTTCTATGGTTTGGTGTACGGGGTCTGCAATGGAATGATTTGATTAATGTACTGCAGAAGTTATGTTCAATGTGGCCCTTACCCGACGTCATTGTTTTCCATTTAGGCGGCAATGACGTTGGGAAAATCAAGACGTTAGATCTAATATCAAGAATGAAGCAGGATTTAGCCTTGATAAAAGGTATATTTCCTGAGGCATTCTTGGTTTTCTCAGAAATTATTCAAAGGATGGTTTGGGCAGGTGCAGAGCACCGAAAACTAGAAAAGATAAGGAAGAGGGTTAATAGAGCTATATCTAAGTTCATGCCATCAATTGGGGGGCAGAGTTACCGTCACATTGATTTGGAAGGTTTTGTCCCAGGTCTGTTCAGATCGGATAATGTACATCTATCAGATATCGGTCTGGACATTTTTAATCTGGGGCTGCAAAATATTATTGAGGTTGGTCTGTGTTGCTTGTTTGGGGGGGGGGGGGGGCATGCCTGTTAGGCATTGGCTTGTGGGGTGATCGGTCACCCAGCTCGTGCTGGGTGGACTTAATGGTCCATAAAGAGTTAATGAGTTTTTAAGTATTTATTCAATTATTTATATTTTATGGTTGGTTTATTTATTGGTATTTATTGATTCAATATTTGGTTAATTTGGTATGAAAAATTGGTAAACCCCAAATAAAGCAACACGGCCTATTTATCCCAAAACTGATTTGTCTCGTGTTTAATTATTTATTTGGTAAAGTCAAGTTTACAGTAAAATGTGCCCTCTGCCACCCATGAAGGGGCCCCCCCAGAGCGTATAGCTTGGGGGGCACATGGTGGCAGGGGCACTAGAGTCATTTTATTAAAAGTTAAGGTTTTGGGTTAAAAGATGGTGTTTGGTGGATTTTCTCTGTCTCCCCCCCCCCCCCTGTTTCTTTTTATTTCAATTTCTAGGTCTCTCCTGACAGGAATCCGGCTTGGGCTGGTTCCCTTAGTGATCTGCCTGGATACGGGATGCTGGGAACAGCTGTCAGGATTGGCCAGCTGTTTCTGAGGCGGGAAATGCTGAACAGCTGATTGGCAGCTGTCAGTTTTGAGCGGGAACCAGTGTGGATAAAATGACAGCGCACAGGTGCCCAGCTGTCAGTTCAAGTGGAGCAACCTGAAAGAAGCAGCGCCCCGCCCTCCCTCCCCTTTTACTGTCGTGTTGCATATTTTAGGGGTGATCGGTCACCCAGCTCGTGCTGGGTGGACTTAATGGTCCATAAAGAGTTAATGAGTTTTTAAGTATTTATTCAATTATTTATATTTTATGGTTGGTTTATTTATTGGTATTTATTGATTCAATATTTGGTTAATTTGGTATGAAAAATTGGTAAACCCCAAATAAAGCAACACGGCCTATTTATCCCAAAACTGATTTGTCTCGTGTTTAATTATTTATTTGGTAAAGTCAAGTTTACAGTAAAATGTGCCCTCTGCCACCCAAGGCTTGTATTAGCTAATGCAGGTAATTTTTTGGGAAATATCTCAGGAACGGTACGTCCTATAGAGCTGTGACCTCCACAAGATTTCTTTCCAGGTAGCAAGGGATGTGTATACCAAGTTTCGCTGAAATCGATGTACACGCAAACATACATACATACATATATACATACATACATACATACATATATACATACATACATACATACATATATACATACATACATACATATATACATACATACATACATATATACATACATACATACATATATACATACATACATACATATATACATACATACATACATACATATATACATACATACATACGTTCTTCTTTATATATATAGATTACAATGCATCAGGGTTATTATTTAATTTTTGACAAGACTTTTTCACTTGTCATGAGATCCTGTAGCTCCTCTGCTGATCCTAATGAAGAAAGCAGCCATCAGTTCACAGCCGCTCCATAAAGTCCATAGAGATTTCTATTATAGAAATTGGGGTAAGAAATGAAAGACAAAGGACAGCAAGAAGAATAGGTGATCACAGGAAGATGCCAAAAAATTCAGGGGTAACGCGGTAAATGACTGCTGGACACTGGAGTGCTGCTCATCAAACTACTAGACATGTTTCCTGAAGACGAGTGGGTAGGTCCCATCAAATTCCTCCATTTATAAGCCTTTGAAAAGTATATGACACATAACTCTTTGTTAGGGGGGGTCATTCAACAGTCAGCTGTTGGGCAAGAGGGCTATCCGGCATCATCTTTTTATGCTGAAACATTTGGGCCACGGAAGCCTGCCTTTTGCCAGATGAACGTGACAACGGCAGGGTGGAAGGTGGAGGACAAATGGGTGGAGAGAGAAGGAGAAGAGGCAGGACATGGAGCACCGGGAGTGTGGCTTTGTGTGTTCTGATGGTATTGCTCCCACTGGGCTCGGTGATGGGAGGCCAGGTGCCTTATTAAGTTGGTCATCCCTAGGTGAGTGTTGGGCTTACCGCTACTTATGCGTTGACAGCACAGGCTGCAGATGGCAAATCTATTGTCAGCAGTGGACACGTTAAAAAAAGCCCACACTCCAGAGCCATGTGCCGGCGTCCTGGGAGCGCCAGATGTGACCGTGCATGGTGGATGGCTCGATCCAGAAACATTAGCAATCTGCTTTTTGCCTCCTGTGCACTGTAAATTCTGCCTGCTTCTCCTCCTTCTCCTCCCTCTCTGCTGCTCTGTCTCTCCCTCTGAACTCCCCTCCTCTTCCTCTCTTGTGGGCACCAACATGACGTCCATCGACACGTCATCATCTTCACCTTCACCACCACTGACATTAGAGATCTCGGAGTAGGCAGCAAGAACAGGGACCACCCTCCTTGGGCTGATCTAGGTACTTTCGTCAGACCGCTGGTTGGCGACCATTAATACCTTCTCCTTCTGATCCGATGCCAAGAATGGCTGTGCATCGGTAAGGTCTTGGAATGGATGGGAAAATAATTCCTCTGACTCGAGCAACGGGGATATGGTGGTGGTGTCTTTGGGGGTGCACACAGCAGAGAGTGAAGAGGGTGCAGATAGAGAGGATGAGGAGGGTGTAGAAGCGGAAGGCTGAGTGAGCCACTCAACTAAGTCAGGTGCGTCATTTGACGTAATCGCACGCACCTTCTGCAACTTTCCACTTAGGCTCCAGTCTGGTGCACCTGCCCGACCCCTACTACCCCTGTGGAATGGCCTGCCTCTTCCTCTGCCTATCATTTTAAAAATGACCATGTGACAAAAGTCCCCGTAGCAGTATTTGTGAAAGAAGGTACAGTATATCACACCCCTGCCTCAATCAGTTGTTTTGGGGGGCAACTGGTATATCACACCAGTAGAAATTATTTGTTCCAATCGCGTTTTTCACTCTATGTAGCTGCGGTAACGCAGCAGAACCGCAAACAAATGCTGCACTATCCAAATGCACTATATAGCAAGTATATTATTGAAATATTACACCACTGCTATCAGTTTTTTGGGGGACAACTGGTATACCACACCAGTTAAAATTATTTGTTCCAATAGCGTTTGTCACTCTGTGTAGCTGCGGTAACTCAGCAGAACCGCAAACAAATGCTGCACTACCCAAATGCACTATATAGAAAGTATATAATTGGTATATCACACCCCTACCTCAATCAATTTTTTGGGTAGGCAACTGGTATATCACAGCAGTTGAAATTATTTGTTCCAAAAACTTTTTCCCCTCTGTATAGCTGCAATATCGCTGCAGAACCGCACACAACTGCTGCACAATACAAATGTACAATAATATACTTTCTATGTTAGAAAGTATATTATAAGTATATCGAACCCTTCAGTATGTCACACCTATCGATAGCAAACCTATTCCAGTCCTTAAAAGGACTTTTGTGGCCCTATTAGCTAGCGTTTGGTGTCCCTAACAGCCTGTCCCTGCTCCACACAGCAACCTCTCCCTACACTGGCAAAAAACTGAATGTAAAATGGCGGCCAGATCGGGTTTATTTATAAGGTAGGGGGTACGTCCATGTGCTGAAACGTCTCAATTGGCTGTCCTGTACCACCTGATGGATGTGTCATGGGTCAAAGTTCTTCGCAATGTAAAAGAATATGGCGCCGGCGGACATCGCAATATGTTTGCATGTTCAGCGAACCGCGAACAAGCAAAGAAACGACTGCCAGGCGAACCGCAAGGCCATCTCTATTCTTCAAGTATATCAGATACACAATCTATGTTATTGCATTCATCTGTATTTTTATCCTTTAAGTGTATATATATATTTTTTAATTACTATTTTATTATTTTTTTGTATTTTTGGGTTTCATTTTTTATACTATATGTAACAGTAATTCCATGCACAGAGCAATTCGGTGCTAAGCTCAGCACTGGGAGTAATGTGCCAAGGGCAGCGCCATGCTGAGCACCACTACATCTCCAGCCCTGGGAGTAATGTACCCACAATAATGCCATGCACAGAGCAGCGCCATGTTGAGCACCACTACATCTCCAGCCCTGGGAGTAATGTACCCCCACAATAATGCCATGCACAGAGCAGCGCATGCTGAGCACCACTACATCTCCAGCCCTGGGAGTAATGTACCCACAATAATGCCATGCACAGAGCAGCGCCATGCTGAGCACCACTACATCTCCAGCCCTGGGAGTATTGTACCCACAATAATGCCATGCACAGAGCAGCGCCATGCTGAGCACCACTACATCTCCAGCCCTGGGAGTAATGTACCCACAATAATGCCATGCACAGAGCAGCGCCATGCTGAGCACCACTACATCTCCAGCCCTGGGAGTAATGTACCCACAATAATGCCATGCACAGAGCAGCGCCATGCTGAGCACCACTACATCTCCAGCCCTGGGAGTAATGTACCCACAATAATGCCATGCACAGAGCAGCGCCATGCTGAGCACCACTACATCTCCAGCCCTGGCAAGTAACGAATGCCACGGCACTTCCTCAAAAAGACAATTTGTTCAGGAAGTCAGTCGTGTCCTGTATAAATGATTTTGCATCAGTCGCATAAGTCTGCAGAACCTTATCGAGAAAAATCTAAATATTACTCAACAAGGAACCTTTTCCAGGCACAATGGGCCTGCTCGGTGGATTATTTAAAGCCTTGTGTATTTTAGGTAGTAGAATAGTAAGTAAATCCCTGTACTCCTTCAGACAGAACACCACCGACCCATCTTTTAATATCCCATCTGGGATCACCATTTAATCGTCAGTAAACAGAAGTATCCTGCAATTGTCGATGTGCCTCTGCAATGTACTTTGATGTATCCATGACCACAACCGCACCACCCTCGTCAGCAGGTTTGATGGTAAGGCTGTAGTCATGGATCAGTGCATCCAGAGCCCGCCACTCAGAGCCCTCTCTGTGGGCACCCGTGCCTTGGAAAAAGTCTATGGCGTACCAATATGCTTTAGACTTTTCCTGCCATTCGTCAGCACAGGACACACTATGAAGAGCACAGGCAGTGCATTGTATGTAGGCTATTAAGCTATTATAGCTAAATGATAAAGTACATGGAAGATATACTATATTGGTATTCAGGTTAAATTGCCGTGTTGGCACTTTGCGATAAATAAGTGGGTATTTGGTTGCAGTTTGGGCACTCGGTCTCTAAAAGGTTCACCATCACTGCCATAGGGTATCATTGGTTCTTGCCTGTTGAGCGTTTTATAGCGCGTAGGAATGCGCTGTAAAACGCTCAGGTGTGAACCCAGCCTAAGGGTACTTTGACACTTGCGTTTTTCTTTTCCGGCATAGAGTTCCGTCACAGGGGCTCTATACCAGAGAATAACTGATCAGTTTTATCCCCATGCATTCTGAATGGAGAGTAATCCGTTCAGGATGTCATCAGTTCAGTCATTTTGACTGATCAGGCAAAAGAGAAAACCGCAGCATGCTATGGTTTTATCTCCGGCGAAAAAAACTGAAGACTTGTCTGAATGCCGGATGCAGCATTTTTCCCCATAGGAATGTATTAGTGCCGGAACCGGCATTCAAAATACCAGAAAAGATACAAGACGGGTCCGTCTGTCCGCATGACAAGCGGAGAGACGGATCCGTTCTTGCAATGCATTAGTGAGACGGATCCGCATAAACATTAGGGCAAAAGCTCAAGCCCTTAGCAAGTACTTGCAATTGAGACATAGAAAAAACATGTGAAGAGATGCTGCCAAGGCCAATAAGATAATGGGTTGCATCAAAAGGGGCATAGATGCCCGTGATGAGAACATAGTCCGACCACTTTACAAATCTCTAGTCAGACCACACATGGAGTACTGTGTACAGTTCTGGGCTCCTGTGAAAAAGGCAGACATAGCAGAGCTGGAGAGGGTTCAGAGGAGAGCAACTAAAGTAATAACTGGAATGGGGCAACTACAGTACCCTGAAAGATTATCAAAATTAGGGTTATTCACTTTAGAAAAAAGACGACTGAGGGGAGATCTAATAACCATGTATAAATATATCAGGGGTCAGTACAGAGATCACTCCCATCATCTATTTATTCCCAGGACTGTGACGAGGGGACATCCTCTGCGTCTGGAGGAAAGAAGGTTTGTACACAAACATAGAAGAGGATTCTTTACGGTAAGAGCAGTGAGACTATGGAGCTCTCTGCCTGAGGAGGTGGTGATGGTGAGTACAATAAAGGAATTCAAGAGGGGCCTGGATGTATTTCTGGAGCGTAATAATATTACAGGCTATAGCTACTATAGAGGGGTCGCTGATCCAGGGAGTTATTCTGATGTTTGATTGGAGTCGAGAAGGAATTTTGTTGGGAAAATTGGCTTCTACCTCACAATTGTTTTTTTTTTGCCTTCCTCTGGATCAACTTGCAGGATGACAGGCCGAACTGGATGGACAGATGTCTTTTTTCGGCCTTATATACTATGTTACTATGTTACTAGGTCCGTCTCTATTTATTCTTCTTTTTCTGTGACCGCTTGCCTCTTGTTTTTTTGGTATTGTCTGTGTCTTCTCCCACCTCGCCTGGTTGGCTTTTTTTTCTACCTGATTGGAGGGATCCACTAAAAAAATGTCATAATTCGGGTGTTTGTTTACTCCCTGTGCAGATTTCTTCAAAACATTCTTTTTATCACTTTTGGTATTCTGTAAACGTAACTGTTGATTATTAGTCCAGTTATACACCGTACTATTGCTGTAATTGTTGGTATCTCGTTGCCATTTAGTACGTTTAGTGTCCTGAATATCCTATTTTAGTTTCTCAAAAAACAGGTTTTTTTAAATATAAAATCTTGATATTCCTCAGTCGATGATAGAGATTAAAGTTGTCTCAAGCATGTTGCGTTTTTCCATTGTAGCAAACAAATCCTTCTGTAAGAACTCCATATTTAATAACATGAGCTCTAATGAGAACTTGTTGGCAATCAGTTCATATTTAAGACGGAAATCACCGTCATTCATATACATAGTAGGTTGTGAGTGGGTCCGCACTCCTCTTGGTATGTGTCGAGCCTTCAAATATTCACCAAGCGTGGAAAATGCAGTTCCAAGTCAATAATACGTTTGGTGACACATTCTAGATTTTTCTTAGTATCCAAAATAGTGGGTGTAGACAAAAAAAACAGCATCCCCCTTGCATGCACTTAAAATTGCCTGATCACGTGAATAGGAAACACAGCTTGGTATAAATGTGTCCACAGTGAGACAAAAATTTCCTTCAATGTCCATAGTAAAAAAGAAGCATGCCAGCTCCAAAGGATCCACTAGATAAACGAAAAACCGGGCAGCACAGCAGTAATCAGGCAAAGGACGGAGTGCCACCAGCCGTGGAGGCGATCTACCAACCCAAAAATACCAAAGTAACGAATGCCACGGCACTTCCTAAAAAAAATGTGCGTTTATTCACCAAAAGTTTCGGTCCACACAATGGAACGTTTCTGAAGCAGTGACAAGTGTGAATTGTTCAAAAAGCAAATAGAAATACAACCACATGTGAAAGATCAATAAAAATCATTTACACAGGACATGACCGACTTCCTTAACAAATTGTCTCTGTTAGGCTACTTTTACACTTGCGTTCAGAACGGATCCGCTCATATAATGCAGACGGTGGATACGTTCAGAACGGATCCGTCTGCATTATATTGTAAAACAAAATTCTAAGTGTCAAAGTAGCCTCAGACGGATCCGTCCAGACTTTACATTGAAAGTCAATGGGGGGCGGATCAGTTTGAAAATTGAGCCATAGTGTGTCATATTCAAACGGATCCGTCCCTATTGACTTACATTGTAAGTCTGGACGGATCCACACGCCTCCGCACGGCCAGGCGGGCACCCGAACGCTGCAAGCAGCGTTCGGGGGTCCGCCTGCTGAGCAGAGCGGAGGCTGAACGCTGCCAGACTGATGCATTCTGAGCGGATCCGCGTCCACTCAGAATGCATTAGGGCTGGACGGATCCGTTCGGGGCCACTTGTGAGAGCCTTTGAACGGAGCTCACAAGCGGAGCCCCGAACGCTAGTGTGAAAGTAGCCTAAACTATACCACCTAAGGCCATTTTGGCTTCTTTTGATATTGGCATCCTCTATACTTCAATAAGACATGATTTTGGTATGAATGTGGTAAGAAGAGCCTTAACCCAATCTAACTTATCCATAGGTGGTCAGGATTTCATTTTGAATCTTTTACATACGGTCCTTACTTTTAATTATTTTTTGTTTGCAGATAATTTTTATTTGCAGTTGAAGGGGACCGCTATGAGGGTCTAACGTGGCGCCGATGTACGCTAACATGGCGGTCTTCTCCCTGGAAGAGACGTTCATCTATGTGTCACACCACTTTGAATTTGTTTTGACGTGGTGGAGATACATAGATGACGTCTTTTTGATTTGGACAGGGTCTGAGGGCCAACTTCTTTCTTTTTTTGCTTTTCTGAATACCATCGATGAGGACATCAAATTCACTTTGAATTAATCAATGGAAGAAATCTGTTTTCCAGACACAAAAATTAGGTTACAAAATGGACATCTTGTTACAGATGTCTATATAAAACCAACTGATAAAAATACATTATTACGATATGACAGTGTCCATCCTAGGGCTATGATCAAGTCTCTTTCTTTGAGTCAATTCTTACGTGCTAAGCGCATAGTGATAATGAACAGTTGGATTTGACATTGAACAATATGACTAGGGCATTTAAGAACAGGGGATATCCGGGTACCTTATTAAATTCACACTTGACCAATGTTCGTTCTCAACAGCAATTTGAAGTACTTGAAAGAAAGCGTGGAACAAAATCATGCAATAGAATTCCATAATGATATAAATGTACACCATTAAAGATAAATACATACATGTGTATGTATTTATCTTTAATGGTATACATTTTATTTTTTGACAACCATGCAATAACAAGTTGCACCTGATATTTTTATATAATCGCAATATACATTTGAAATATCTAACATTTTTGATGTTATGTCACCAGTTTCCGAGTTAGTTTATTCATCCTTGTGGGTGCGATCATGTGACCGCGCTGCTGTGAGACGCTTGCGGTTCAGCGTGCGCTCCATCCCAGATGCGATCACGTGGTTTGTTATCATGTGACCGCTTTGTGTATGGACGCTAGCGCCCTGCGTGCGTTCCACCTTGGATGCGATCGCGTGGTCTCATCACATGGGTTTCCTGTTGTAATGGAAAACTCATGCTTTGACATGCGCAGGTAATACTAAGGGACGCTACATCGGATCCATGCTGGTTAGTTCTTGGCCCCTTTCGCTATGTTTTTAATTGATATATTAGTTTTTTTAATCGTCACACTTGAGTTTGTACATATGTTTTTAATATGAAATCATGATGAATTAAGCATATATTATGTATTCACTTATTTTCAGTGATTGTATAAATTTTTACACTTGTATGTATTTTTGTACATCATGTTATCGGTTATTTATTAGATTTTTTTATCTTTTTGACACATTGTAATCATGTATATTTATTAGATTTTTTTAATTAATTGTTTTATTGATCTATCACATGTGGTTGTATTTATATCTGCTTTTTGCACCATTCACATTTGTCACTTCTTGAGAAAGGTACCATTGTGTGGACCGAATTTTTTTTCGTTCGTTACTTTGGTATCTATCTACTGTATCTATCTGTCTAACTATCCAGCTAATATCTATCTATTGATCTATCTCATATCTATCTGTTAAATACAACAAACAAGAAAAAGCAGCAGCACAGTCAGCAGTGTGAGTGGGTGCAATTCCTCCAGGCCAAAATCAATAGACAATATCCAAAAAACGCAAATGATGAGGCAGCACTCCAGTTCTGTGAAGGGTGTTAGACCCGTTTATTTCCCCAGTCGCGACATGGCCGCACTAGTGCCGGAGCGCTGCCTCTAAGTGTATGGCAGGGTAACGCGCTGCTGCTTTGATTTACATTCCAGAACGCTATGCTTCCATGTAGAGCTCCTGGTGATTGCTACAAAGAAATGCGTAGAGCCAGTACAATATGAGTTCATAGCATAGATAAGAACTTAGTGTTACTAGCAGTTAGTGGCAGGGAGTGCTATGTTAACCGAAGAGGGTTATGCAGTCAGAAAATCAGGGTTAGGCAAACTTGAGCGTTGAGGGGTGCAAGATATGCCCTACAGTGAGCCAGAGCTTGCTTCCCTAGTTTCAGGGTACGCAGCTATCACCATTAGCTGCGTACCCTGAAACTAGGGAAGCAGTTGCTATATGTTTTGTTGTGAGTGCATAGTATCTGACCACCCGCAGTCCTTATCATTACCACAGATCCAGGTTCTTTCTGTCTAGTTATTCCCATTTTTACATTTATTGATTTGAATAAAGACTTTTTTGTTTTCAATTTTAGCATCTAATATACCAGATTATATTATATGGTCTAACACCCTTCACAGAACTGGAGTGCTGCCTCATCATTTGCTTTTTTTTTTTTACATATTATCTCTTAATTAGGGATGAGCGAACTCGAACTGTATAGTTCGGGTTCGTACCGAATTTTGGGGTGTCCGTGACACGGACCCGAACCCGGACATTTTCGTAAAAGTCCGGGTTCGGGTTCGGTGTTCGTCGCTTTCTTCGCGCTTTTGTGACGCTTTCTTGGCGCTTTTTGAAAGGCTGCAAAGCAGCCAATCAACAAGCGTCATACTACTTGCCCCAAGAGGCCATCACAGCCATGCCTACTATTGGCATGGCTGTGATTGGCCAGAGCACCATGTGACCCAGCCTCTATTTAAGCTGGAGTCACATAGCGCCGCCCGTCACTCTGCTCTGATTAGCGTAGGGAGAGGTTGCGGCTGCGACAGTAGGGCGAGATTAGGCAGATTAACTCCTCCAAAGGACTTGATTAACTGATCGATCTGCAGCTGTGGATCATTGAGCTGCTGATCCTCAATTGCTCACTGTTTTTAGGCTGCACAGACCGTTTGTCAGTCTCATTTTTCTGGGGTGATCGGCGGCCATTTTGTGTCTTGTGGTGCGCCAGCACAAGCTGCGACCAAGTGCATTTAACCCTCAATGGTGTGGTTGTTTTTTGGCTAAAGCCTACATCAGGGTGAAGCTGTCACACCAAGTGCATTTAACCAGCAATAGTCTGTTCATTTTTTGGCCATATACAAAATCAGGGGCAAGCTGCGCCTGTCACCAAGTGCATTTAACCCTCAATGGTGTGGTTGTTTTTTGGCTAAAGCCTACATCAGGGTGAAGCTGTCACACCAAGTGCATTTAACCAGCAATAGTCTGTTCATTTTTTGGCCATATACAAAATCAGGGGCAAGCTGCGCCTGTCACCAAGTGCATTTAACCCTCAATGGTGTGGTTGTTTTTTGGCTAAAGCCTACATCAGGGTGAAGCTGTCACACCAAGTGCATTTAACCAGCAATAGTCTGTTCATTTTTTGGCCATATACAAAATCAGGGGCAAGCTGCGCCTGTCACCAAGTGCATTTAACCCTCAATGGTGTGGTTGTTTTTTGGCTAAAGCCTACATCAGGGTGAAGCTGTCACACCAAGTGCATTTAACCAGCAATAGTCTGTTTATTTTTTGGCCATATCCCAGTCTAATTCTGTCACTAAATCCATACCGGTCACCCAGCGCCTAAATACTAGGCCTCAAATTTATATCCAGCTAAATCTGTCCCTAGTGCTGTAGCTGGGCGAGTTATTTAGTGTCCGTTCAAGCACATTTCTTGTTCTGGGTTGAAATACAATTCCCAATTTAGCAATTTCATAATTTAGTGGTTCCTGCTATATCAGAGCTATTTGAAATCTATCCCAAAAAGGGTATATAATATTGAAGGTGCACATTGGGTCATTCAGAATAACTTCACACACACCCGCTACTGTGTATTTCCAAGTCTAATTCTGTCACTAAACCCATACCTGTCACCCAGCGCCTAAATACTAGGCCTCAAATTTAAATCCCTCTAAATCTCTCGTTACCGCTGTACTGTTGTTGCTGGGCAAGATATTTAGTGTCCGTCAAAGCACATTTTTTGTTCTGGGTTGAAGTACAATTCCCAATTTAGCAATTTCATAATTTAGTGGTTTCTGCTATATCAGAGCTATTTGAAATCTATCCCTAAAAGGGTATATAATATTGAAGGTGCACATAGGGTCATTCAGAATTACTTCACACACACGCTTCTGTGCATTTCCAAGTCTAATTCTGTCACTAAATCCATACCGGTGACCCAGCGCCTAAATACTAGGCCTCAAATTTAAATCCCTCTAAATCTCTCGTTACCCACCGCTGTACTGTTGTTGCTGGGCAAGATATTTAGTGTCCGTCAAAGCACATTTTTTGTTCTGGGTTGAAGTACAATTCCCAATTTAGCAATTTCATAATTTAGTGGTTTCTGCTATATCAGAGCTATTTGAAATCTATCCCTAAAAGGGTATATAATATTGAAGGTGCACATAGGGTCATTCAGAATAACTTCACACACACGCTTCTGTGCATTTCCAAGTCTAATTCTGTCACTAAATCCATACCGGTGACCCAGCGCCTAAATACTAGGCCTCAAATTTAAATCCCTCTAAATCTCTCGTTACCCACCGCTGTACTGTTGTTGCTGGGCAAGATATTTAGTGTCCGTCAAAGCACATTTTTTGTTCTGGGTTGAAGTACAATTCCCAATTTAGCAATTTCATAATTTAGTGGTTCCTGCTATATCAGAGCTATTTGAAATCTATCCCTAAAAGGGTATATAATATTGAAGGTGCACATAGGGTCATTCAGAATAACTTCACACACACGCTTCTGTGCATTTCCAAGTCTAATTCTGTCACTAAATCCATACCGGTGACCCAGCGCCTAAATACTAGGCCTCAAATTTAAATCCCTCTAAATCTCTCGTTACCCACCGCTGTACTGTTGTTGCTGGGCAAGATATTTAGTGTCCGTCAAAGCACATTTTTGTTCTGGGTTGAAGTACAATTCCCAATTTAGCAATTTCATAATTTAGTGGTTTCTGCTATATCAGAGCTATTTGAAATCTATCCCTAAAAGGGTATATAATATTGAAGGTGCACATAGGGTCATTCAGAATAACTTCACACACACGCTTCTGTGCATTTCCAAGTCTAATTCTGTCACTAAATCCATACCGGTGACCCAGCGCCTAAATACTAGGCCTCAAATTTAAATCCCTCTAAATCTCTCGTTACCCACCGCTGTACTGTTGTTGCTGGGCAAGATATTTAGTATCCGTCAAAGCACATTTTTTGTTCTGGGTTGAAGTACAATTCCCAATTTAGCAATTTCATAATTTAGTGGTTTCTGCTATATCAGAGCTATTTGAAATCTATCCCTAAAAGGGTATATAATATTGAAGGTGCACATAGGGTCATTCAGAATAACTTCACACACACGCTTCTGTGCATTTCCAAGTCTAATTCTGTCACTAAATCCATACCGGTGACCCAGCGCCTAAATACTAGGCCTCAAATTTAAATCCCTCTAAATCTCTCGTTACCCACCGCTGTACTGTTGTTGCTGGGCAAGATATTTAGTGTCCGTCAAAGCACATTTTTTGTTCTGGGTTGAAGTACAATTCCCAATTTAGCAATTTCATAATTTAGTGGTTTCTGCTATATCAGAGCTATTTGAAATCTATCCCTAAAAGGGTATATAATATTGAAGGTGCACATAGGGTCATTCAGAATAACTTCACACACACGCTTCTGTGCATTTCCAAGTCTAATTCTGTCACTAAATCCATACCGGTGACCCAGCGCCTAAATACTAGGCCTCAAATTTAAATCCCTCTAAATCTCTCGTTACCCACCGCTGTACTGTTGTTGCTGGGCAAGATATTTAGTGTCCGTCAAAGCACATTTTTTGTTCTGGGTTGAAGTACAATTCCCAATTTAGCAATTTCATAATTTAGTGGTTTCTGCTATATCAGAGCTATTTGAAATCTATCCCTAAAAGGGTATATAATATTGAAGGTGCACATAGGGTCATTCAGAATAACTTCACACACACGCTTCTGTGCATTTCCAAGTCTAATTCTGTCACTAAATCCATACCGGTGACCCAGCGCCTAAATACTAGGCCTCAAATTTAAATCCCTCTAAATCTCTCGTTACCCACCGCTGTACTGTTGTTGCTGGGCAAGATATTTAGTGTCCGTCAAAGCACATTTTTTGTTCTGGGTTGAAGTACAATTCCCAATTTAGCAATTTCATAATTTAGTGGTTTCTGCTATATCAGAGCTATTTGAAATCTATCCCTAAAAGGGTATATAATATTGAAGGTGCACATTGGGTCATTCAGAATAACTTCACACACACCCGCTTCTGTGCATTTCCAAGTCTAATTCTGTCACTAAATCCATACCGGTGACCCAGCGCCTAAATACTAGGCCTCAAATTTAAATCCCTCTAAATCTCTCGTTACCCACCGCTGTACTGTTGTTGCTGGGCAAGATATTTAGTGTCCGTCAAAGCACATTTTTTGTTCTGGGTTGAAGTACAATTCCCAATTTAGCAATTTCATAATTTAGTGGTTTCTGCTATATCAGAGCTATTTGAAATCTATCCCTAAAAGGGTATATAATATTGAAGGTGCACATAGGGTCATTCAGAATAACTTCACACACACGCTTCTGTGCATTTCCAAGTCTAATTCTGTCACTAAATCCATACCGGTGACCCAGCGCCTAAATACTAGGCCTCAAATTTAAATCCCTCTAAATCTCTCGTTACCCACCGCTGTACTGTTGTTGCTGGGCAAGATATTTAGTGTCCGTCAAAGCACATTTTTTGTTCTGGGTTGAAGTACAATTCCCAATTTAGCAATTTCATAATTTAGTGGTTTCTGCTATATCAGAGCTATTTGAAATCTATCCCTAAAAGGGTATATAATATTGAAGGTGCACATAGGGTCATTCAGAATAACTTCACACACACGCTTCTGTGCATTTCCAAGTCTAATTCTGTCACTAAATCCATACCGGTGACCCAGCGCCTAAATACTAGGCCTCAAATTTAAATCCCTCTAAATCTCTCGTTACCCACCGCTGTACTGTTGTTGCTGGGCAAGATATTTAGTGTCCGTCAAAGCACATTTTTTGTTCTGGGTTGAAGTACAATTCCCAATTTAGCAATTTCCTAATTTAGTGGTTTCTGCTATATCAGAGCTATTTGAAATCTATCCCTAAAAGGGTATATAATATTGAAGGTGCACATAGGGTCATTCAGAATAACTTCACACACACGCTTCTGTGCATTTCCAAGTCTAATTCTGTCACTAAACCCATACCTGTCACCCAGCGCCTAAATACTAGGCCTCAAATTTAAATCCCTCTAAATCTCTCGTTACCGCTGTCCTGTTGTAGCTGGGAAAGTTATTTAGTGCCCGTCAAAGCACATTTTTTGTTCTGGGTTGAAGTACAATTCCCAATTTAGCAATTTCATAATTTAGTGGTTCCTGCTATATCAGAGCTATTTGAAATCTATCCCAAAAAGGGTATATAATATTCAAGGTGCACATTGGGTCATTCAGAATAACTTCACACACACGCTTCTGTGCATTTCCAAGTCTAATTCTGTCACTAAATCCATACCGGTCACCCAGCGCCTAAATACTAGGCCTCAAATTTATATCCCGCTGAATTTGAATACAATACATTGGGCCAAATAATATATTTGTTGTTGTGGTGAACCATAACAATGAGAAAAACATCTAGTAAGGGACGCGGACGTGGACATGGTCGTGGTGGTGTTAGTGGACCCTCTGGTGCTGGGAGAGGACGTGGCCGTTCTGCCACATCCACACGTCCTAGTGTACCAACTACCTCAGGTCCCAGTAGCCGCCAGAATTTACAGCGATATATGGTGGGGCCCAATGCCGTTCTAAGGATGGTAAGGCCTGAGCAGGTACAGGCATTAGTCAATTGGGTGGCCGACAGTGGATCCAGCACGTTCACATTATCTCCCACCCAGTCTTCTGCAGAAAGCGCACAGATGGCGCCTGAAAACCAACCCCATCAGTCTGTCACATCACCCCCATGCATACCAGGGAAACTGTCTCAGCCTCAAGTTATGCAGCAGTCTCTTATGCTGTTTGAAGACTCCGCTGGCAGGGTTTCCCAAGGGCATCCACCTAGCCCTTCCCCAGCGGTGAAAGACATAGAATGCACTGACGCACAACCACTTATGTTTCCTGATGATGAGGACATGGGAATACCACCTCAGTATGTCTCTGATGATGACGAAACACAGGTGCCAACTGCTGCGTCTTTCTGCAGTGTGCAGACTGAACAGGAGGTCAGGGATCAAGACTGGGTGGAAGACGATGCAGGGGACGATGAGGTCCTAGACCCCACATGGAATGAAGGTCGTGCCACTGACTTTCACAGTTCGGAGGAAGAGGCAGTGGTGAGACCGAGCCAACAGCGTAGCAAAAGAGGGAGCAGTGGGCAAAAGCAGAACACCCGCCGCCAAGAGACTCCGCCTGCTACTGACCGCCGCCATCTGGGACCGAGCACCCCAAAGGCAGCTTCAAGGAGTTCCCTGGCATGGCACTTCTTCAAACAATGTGCTGACGACAAGACCCGAGTGGTTTGCACGCTGTGCCATCAGAGCCTGAAGCGAGGCATTAACGTTCTGAACCTGAGCACAACCTGCATGACCAGGCACCTGCATGCAAAGCATGAACTGCAGTGGAGTAAACACCTTAAAACCAAGGAAGTCACTCAGGCTCCCCCTGCTACCTCTTCTGCTGCTGCCGCCTCGGCCTATTCTGCTGCTGCCGCCTCGGCCTCTTCCTCCGCCTCTGGAGGAACGTTGGCACCTGCCGCCCAGCAAACAGGGGATGTACCACCAACACCACCACCACCACCTCCGTCACCAAGCGTCTCAACCATGTCACACGCCAGCGTTCAGCTCTCCATCTCACAAACATTTGATAGAAAGCGTAAATTCCCACCTAGCCACCCTCGATCCCTGGCCCTGAATGCCAGCATTTCTAAACTACTGGCCTATGAAATGCTGTCATTTAGGCTGGTGGACACAGACAGCTTCAAACAGCTCATGTCGCTTGCTGTCCCACAGTATGTTGTTCCCAGCCGGCACTACTTCTCCAAGAGAGCCGTGCCTTCCCTGCACAACCAAGTATCCGATAAAATCAAGTGTGCACTGCGCAACGCCATCTGTAGCAAGGTCCACCTAACCACAGATACGTGGACCAGTAAGCACGGCCAGGGACGCTATATCTCCCTAACTGCACACTGGGTAAATGTAGTGGCAGCTGGGCCCCAGGCGGAGAGCTGTTTGGCGCACGTCCTGCCGCCGCCAAGGATCGCAGGGCAACATTCTTTGCCTCCTGTTGCCACCTCCTCCTTCTCGGCTTCCTCCTCCTCTTCTTCCACCTGCTCATCCAGTCAGCCACACACCTTCACCACCAACTTCAGCACAGCCCGGGGTAAACGTCAGCAGGCCATTCTGAAACTCATATGTTTGGGGGACAGGCCCCACACCGCACAGGAGTTGTGGCGGGGTATTGAACAACAGACCGACGAGTGGTTGCTGCCGGTGAGCCTCAAGCCCGGCCTGGTGGTGTGTGATAATGGGCGAAATCTCGTTGCAGCTCTGGGACTAGCCAATTTGACGCACATCCCTTGCTTGGCGCATGTGCTGAATTTGGTGGTGCAGAAGTTCATTCACAACTACCCCGACATGTCAGAGCTGCTGCATAAAGTGCGGGCCGTCTGTTCGCGCTTCCGGCGTTCACATCCTGCCGCTGCTCGCCTGTCTGCGCTACAGCGTAACTTCGGCCTTCCCGCTCACCGCCTCATATGCGACGTGCCCACCAGGTGGAACTCCACCTTGCACATGCTGGACAGACTGTGCGAGCAGCAGCAGGCCATAGTGGAGTTTCAGCTGCAGCACGCACGGGTCAGTCGCACTACAGAACAGCACCACTTCACCACCAATGACTGGGCCTCCATGCGAGACCTGTGTGCCCTGTTGCGCTGTTTCGAGTACTCCACCAACATGGCCAGTGGCGATGACACCGTTATCAGCGTTACAATACCACTTCTATGTCTCCTTGAGAAAACACTTAGGGCGATGATGGAACAGGAGGTGGCCCAGGAGGAGGAGGAGGAGGATGAGGAAGAGGGGTCATTTTTAGCACTTTCAGGCCAGTCTCTTCGAAGTGACTCAGAGGGAGGTTTTTTGCAACAGCAGAGGCCAGGTACAAATGTGGCCAGCCAGGGCCCACTACTGGAGGACGAGGAGGACGAGGATGAGGAGGAGGTGGAGGAGGATGAGGATGAAGCATGGTCACAGCGGGGTGGCACCCAACGCAGCTCGGGTCCATCACTGGTGCGTGGCTGGGGGGAAAGGCAGGACGATGACGATACGCCTCCCACAGAGGACAGCTTGTCCTTACCCCTGGGCAGCCTGGCACACATGAGCGACTACATGCTGCAGTGCCTGCGCAACGACAGCAGAGTTGCCCACATTTTAACCTGTGCGGACTACTGGGTTGCCACCCTGCTGGATCCACGCTACAAAGACAATGTGCCCACCTTACTTCCTGCACTGGAGCGTGATAGGAAGATGCGCGAGTACAAGCGCACGTTGGTAGACGCGCTACTGAGAGCATTCCCAAATGTCACAGGGGAACAAGTGGAAGCCCAAGGCCAAGGCAGAGGAGGAGCAAGAGGTCGCCAAGGCAGCTGTGTCACGGCCAGCTCCTCTGAGGGCAGGGTTAGCATGGCAGAGATGTGGAAAACTTTTGTCAACACGCCACAGCTAACTGCACCACCACCTGATACGCAACGTGTTAGCAGGAGGCAACATTTCACTAACATGGTGGAACAGTACGTGTGCACACCCCTCCACGTACTGACTGATGGTTCGGCCCCATTCAACTTCTGGGTCTCTAAATTGTCCACGTGGCCAGAGCTAGCCTTTTATGCCTTGGAGGTGCTGGCCTGCCCGGCAGCCAGCGTTTTGTCTGAACGTGTATTCAGCACGGCAGGGGGCGTCATTACAGACAAACGCAGCCGCCTGTCTACAGCCAATGTGGACAAGCTGACGTTCATAAAAATGAACCAGGCATGGATCCCACAGGACCTGTCCGTCCCTTGTCCAGATTAGACATTAACTACCTCCCCATAACCATATATTATTGGACTCCAGGGCACTTCCTCATTCAATCCTATTTTTATTTTCATTTTACCATTATATTGCGATGCTACCCAAAGTTGAATGAACCTCTCCTCTGCCTGTGTGCTAGGCCTAAATATATGCCAATGGACTGTTGCAGTGGTGGCTGACGTGAAGCCTGATTCTCTGCTATGACATGCAGACTAATTCTCTGCTGACATGAAGCCAGATTGTCTGTTACGGGACCTCTCTCCTCTGCCTGGGTGCTGGGCCTAAATTTATGACAATGGACTGTTGCAGTGGTGGCTGACGTGAAGCCTCATTCTCTGCTATGACATGCAGACTGATTCTCTGCTGACATGAAGCCAGATCGTCTGTTACGGGACCTCTCTGCTCTGCCTGTGTGCTAGGCCTAAATATATGCCAATGGACTGTTGCAGTGGTGGGTGACGTGAAGCCTCATTCTCTGCTATGACATGCAGACTGATTCTCTGCTGTCATGAAGCCAGATTGTCTGTTACGGGACCTCTCTGCTCTGCCTGTGTGCTAGGCCTAAATATATGCCAATGGACTGTTGCAGTGGTGGGTGACGTGAAGCCTCATTCTCTGCTATGACATGCAGACTGATTCTCTGCTGACATGAAGCCAGATTGTCTGTTACGGGACCTTTCTCCTCTGCCTGGGTTCTGGGCCTAAATTTATGAAAATTGACTCTTACAGTGGTGGGTGACGTGAAGCCTGATTCTCTGCTATGATATGAAGACTGATTCTCTGCTGACATGAAGCCAGATTGTCTGTTACGGGACCTTTCTCCTCTGCCTGGGTTCTGGGCCTAAATTTATGAAAATTGACTCTTACAGTGGTGGGTGACGTGAAGCCTGATTCTCTGCTATGATATGAAGACTGATTCTCTGCTGACATGAAGCCAGATTCTCTGTTACGGGACCTCTCTCCTCTGCCTGGGTGCTGGGTAGTGTTGAGCGCGAATATTCGAAAAGCAAATTTTTTTCGCGAATATCGCAACTTCGCGATTTCGCGAATATTTCGAATATAGTGCTATATATTCGTAAAAACGAATATTCGTTTTTTGTTTCCCCCCCCCCCCCACAAAATTACAGTACACATATAATTGATTGTTTCCCAAAGGTCCAACAGCTCAGATCTTACTCACATTGCCTAGAAAGTGATTGAGGCGCGAATCTTCGTAAGGCGATTTTATTAGCGCACATGCGAATATCGGCACGTCCCAGAACAGAGGCAAAGGGCTTTGCATTCATACATTAGTGAATTGAGTTGCGAATCTTCGTAAGGCGATTTTATTAGCGCACATGCGAATATCTACACTTGTCCCAGAACAGAGGCAAAGGGCTTTGCATTCATACATTAGTGATTGAATTGAGCTGCGAATCTTCGTAAGGCGATTTTATTAACGCAAATGCAAATATCTACACTTGTCCCCAGAACAGAGAGGCAAAGGCCTGTGCATTCATATAGTATAGCACCATATTCGCGAATACGTAGAACTTCGTAAAATTCGATTTACGAATATTCGTATTTTTTATTTTACTTTCCACCTTACAGATTACATTGATCTGTACTCTGTCAACTACTGTCATCACCCCCCACTGTATCTCGATTGATTCCCAAAAGTCTCACATTCCCTAGAAAGTGATTGAGGTGCGAATCTTCGTAAGGCGATTTTATTAGCGCACATGCGAATATCTACAGAGGCAAAGGGCATTGCATTCATACATTAGTGATTGAATTGAGTTGCGAATCTTCGTAAGGCGATTTCATTAGCGCACATGTGAATTTTGCATAGCATATGTATTATGCGATGCGAAAATTCGAATTATCGCATATGCGAAATAATAACGAATTTGAATAATCGCGAATATTTTACGAATATTCTTTCGAATATTCACAAAATTTCGCGAATTCGAATATGGGACATGCCGCTCAACACTAGTGCTGGGCCTAAATTTATGACAATGGACTGTTGCAGTGGTGGGTGACGTGAAGCCTGATTCTCTGCTATGACATGCAGACTGATTCTCTGCTGACATGAAGCCAGATTGTCTGTTACGGGACCTCTCTCCTCTGCCTGGGTGCTGGGCCTAAATATATGCCAATGGACTGTTGCAGTGGTGGCTGACGTGAAGCCTGATTCTCTGCTATGACATGCAGACTAATTCTCTGCTGACATGAAGACAGATTCTCTGTTACGGGACCTCTCTCCTCTGCCTGGGTGCCGGGGCCTAAATATCTGAGAATGGACTGTTCCAGTGGTGGGTGACGGGAAGCCAGATTCTCTGCTATGGAACCTCTCTCCAATTGATTTTGGTTAATTTTTATTTATTTAATTTTTATTTTAATTCATTTCCCTATCCACATTTGTTTGCAGGGGATTTACCTACATGTTGCTGCCTTTTGCAGCCCTCTAGCTCTTTCCTGGGCTGTTTTACAGCCTTTTTAGTGCCGAAAAGTTCGGGTCCCCATTGACTTCAATGGGGTTCGGGTTCGGGACGAAGTTCGGATCGGGTTCGGATCCCGAACCCGAACATTTCCGGGATGTTCGGCCGAACTTCTCGAACCCGAACATCCAGGTGTTCGCTCAACTCTACTCTTAATCTATCTATCTATCTATCGGTCTATCTAGCTAATATCTATCTATTATCTATCTATCTATCTTTTTATCTATCTCATATCTATCTATCTAATGTCTATCTCATATCTATCTATATACACTCACCTAAAGAATTATTAGGAACACCATACTAATACGGTGTTGGACCCCCTTTTGCCTTCAGAACATCTACGTGGCATTGATTCCACAAGGTGCTGATAGCATTCTTTAGAAATGTTGGCCCATATTGATAGGATAGCATCTTGCAGTTGATGGAGATTTGAGGGATGCACATCCAGGGCACGAAGCTCCCGTTCCACCACATCCCAAAGATGCTCTATTGGGTTGAGATCTGGTGACTGTGGGGCCATTTTAGTACAGTGAACTCATTGTCATGTTCAAGAAACCAATTTGAAATGATTTGAGCTTTGTGACATGGTGCATTATCCTGCTGGAAGTAGCCATCAGAGGATGGGTACATGGTGGTCATGAAGGGATGGACATGGTCAGAAACAATGCTCAGGTAGCCCGTGGCATTTAAACGATGGCCAATTGGCACTAAGGGGCCTAAAGTGTGCCCAGAAAACATCCCCCACACCATTACACCACCACCACCAGCCTGCACAGTGGTAACAAGGCATGATGGATACATGTTCTCATTCTGTTTACGCCAAATTTGGACTTTGCAATTTGAATGTCTCAACAGAAATCGAGACTCATCAGACCAGGCAACATTTTTCCAGTCTTCAACAGTCCAATTTTGATGAGCTCGTGCAAATTGTAGCCTCTTTTTCCTATTTGTAGTGGAGATGAGTGGTACCCGGTGGGGTCTTCTGCTGTTGTAGCCCACCTTTCTTTCCCATTCTGACATTCAGTTTGGAGTTCAGGAGATTGTCTTGACCAGGACCACAACCCTACATGCATTGAGGCAACTGCCATGTGATTGGTTGACTAGATAATCGCATTAATGAGAAATAGAACAGGTGTTCCTAATAATTCTTTAGGTGAGTGTATATATATAATAAACAAACTGATGCATTCTGAGTGGATCCTTTTCCATTCAGAATGCATTAGGGCAAAACTGATATGTTTTGGACAGCTACTGAGAGCCAATGACGGATCTCACAAATGTAAAGCCAAAGCGAGAGTGCGAAAGTAGCCTAAGACAGGACCCACTATTCACAATAAGTGATTGTCAGAGCTTATCTATTCTTCCCTTGCACAAGTCACAGAGCATGCCTCTCCCATAGAAGTCAATAAGCTCTCCTTCTGTACATTGAGTCTAAGGACCATGGGGCTGCTGTGAAGCAATTTTCTTAATGCTGTGCAAATGTTGTTAAGAACAGCTCAGGCAAGATGTCTATAATCATGTTCAGGAAACAGAATAAAAAAATTGCAATCAGAAAATAAAAACAGATTAGAAAAAATTATGTGTTCTGGAAGCATGGTCGGAAGCTGAAGGAAGAAATCGGATGGTTGTTCAGCTCCACCAAGAGAAATCGCATCTGACTTAATCCAACCTTTCACAAAGCTCCAAGTGTCCCCAATTAGTCGCAAATAGCCAGGGGACTCCGTCTGCCTCATTTAGAGTCCTCTCTGACATTTCTAAGTGGCCGGGATTAGAAGATACAGTTCGGCCTAGCACATAGTGAAGACCACGGACAAAGTTCCGGCGTGACGTGGCAAGATCAGAGCACCGGGACTTAACTTTCGACCCTCTGCTCCTCCGGACATCACAAGGCCCCCTCGAGTCTCGCTCATCCACCACTACCCGCGCCTTTGCCAATAGGATAGAGGAGATCTGAAACGAGGACCGACATCAGCAATACATAGCGGAGGTACCGAGATGCCCTGAAGGTGCCCGGAGTGCGCATTTCTTGCCACGTTTCTCCCCCCCACCTCCAACTTTCCTTCCCCCTTACCGCTTATAAGCCAGAACCCATATTTCAGAGCACAGATATGAACATCTGAAACAATATAGGCTTCACCTGCATTTTTTAAAGGACCTCTGTGAAGAGATTTGCTTTCACCAAAGTTTTCTTAAAGGGCCACTGACCCAATTTTTTGGGACTGTAGAGTCAACAATGTTCTAACATCACATTCTATAAATAAGGTGGTTTAAAGCTGCTTAAGGGGCACCGATCAAGAGCACATACAGTCATGTGAAAAAATTAGGACACCCTTTGAAAGCATGTGGTTTTTTGTAACATTTTTAATAAAAGGTTATTTCATCTCCGTTTCAACAATACAGAGAGATTAAAGTAATCCAACTAAACAAAGAAAACTGAAGAAAAGTCTTTTCAAGATCTTCTGTAAATGTCATTCTACAAAAATGCCTATTCTAACTGAGGAAAAAGATAGGACACCCTCACATGTATTCCCTCTTAAATTGGCTCAGATCTCACACAGGTATATCACACCAGGTGCACATAATTAGTAGATCGTTACTCTGCATGTTGAATGAGGCTTGCCCTATTTAAACCTCAGACATTTAGTTTGGTGTGCTCCTGACTGTTGAAGTGAGAGTGAGCACCATGGTGAGAGCAAAAGAGCTGTCAGAGGACTTCAGAAAAAAGATTGTAGCAGCCTATGAGTCTGGGAAGGGATTTAAAAAGATCTCAAAAGATTTTGAAATCAGCCATTCCACTGTCCGGAAGATAGTCTACAAGTGGAGGGCTTTCAAAACAACTGCCAACATGCCCAGGACTGGTCGCCCCAGCAAGTTCACCCCAAGAGCAGACCGCAAGATGCTAAAAGAGGTCTCCAAAAACCCTAAAGTGTCATCTCGAGAACTACAGCAGGCTCTGGCTACTGTTGATGTAGAAGTACATGCCTCTACAATCAGAAAGAGACTGTACAAGTTTAACTTGCATGGGAGGTGTGCAAGGAGGAAACCTTTGCTTTCCAAGAGAAACATCGAGGCCAGACTGACATTTGCCAGACATAAAGTTGACAAAGACCAGGACTTCTGGAATAATGTTCTTTGGACAGATGAGTCCAAAATTGAATTATTTGGACACAACAGCAGAGGACATGTTTGGCGTAAACCAAACACAGCATTCCAAGAAAAGAACCTCATACCAACTGTGAAGCATGGAGGTGGAAGTGTCATGGTTTGGGGCTGCTTTGCTGCAGCAGGACCTGGTCAGCTCACCATCATAGAATCCACGATGAATTCTACTGTGTATCAGAAGGTGCTTGAAGAACATGTGAGACCATCAGTTAGAAAATTAAAGCTGAAGCGGAACTGGACCATGCAACATGACAATGACCCAAAACATACTAGTAAATCAACCAAAGATTGGCTGAAAAAGAAGAAATGGAGAGTCCTGGAATGGCCAAGTCAAAGTCCAGATTTGAATCCCATTGAGATGCTGTGGGGTGACTTGAAAAGGGCTGTACGTGCAAGAAACCCCTCAAACATCTCACAGCTGAAAAAGTTCTGCATTGAGGAGTGGGGTAAAATTTCCTCAGACCGATGTCGAAGACTGGTAGATGGCTACAAGAACCGTCTCACTGCAGTTATTTCAGCCAAAGGAGGTAACACTCGCTATTAGGGGCAAGGGTGTCCTATCTTTTTCCTCAGTTAGAATAGGCATTTTTGTAGAATGACATTTACAGAAGATCTTGAAAAGACTTTTCTTCAGTTTTCTTTGTTTAGTCGGATTACTTTAATCTCTCTGTATTGTTGAAACGGAGATGAAATAACCTTTTATTAAAAATGTTACAAAAAACCACATGCTTTCAAAGGGTGTCCTAATTTTTTCACATGACTGTACATGGTAAAGGTGGGAAGATATAGAGGCACCAGCCAAGATACTCAAAGACCCACAAAGAGCTCCTTGTTGTCGCAATCTGACCTAGACAAGTTTATCATGAAAAAAACACAAGCATTACCGGGAGCTCACTCCTCAAGCCCTAAAAGCTCCTCTACACGACAAGCATTTTCACTGCATGATGGAGATAGTGAAGAAGAAGAAAATACAGAAATTGCACAAGATCTCCCAATATCCAGATCTTTCATTTCTCAAGCTCTTTCAAAAGCCCCAATCCAGTAATAGAAGATTGGCAACAGAGTTGAAGCTTTAGAATTTACTCAAACTGCCATTACCAACTACTCAAAACAAATCACAGACACCCTATCTATATATCAGCAACATATCAACCAGCTTTACGATTATATTGAGGATCAAGACAATAGAGGCAGGAGAAACAATATACGCTTCAGAGGAGTCCCAGAGTCAGTAGCACCTGAGGCAGTACCCAAAGCAGTGACTGAAATATGCAAATCCCTGTCAGGGGAAGATCATACCGACCCCATCACAATTGAAAGAGCACACAGAGCTCTACGCCCCAAGCCTAAACCTGGTGACCCTTCAAGGGATATAATTTGCAAGCTCCTAAATTTTGCACAAAAGGAACAAGTAATGAAGAAAGCTAGAGAAACTACCCATATTGAGTATGAAGGTTCCTCTGTATTACTTTTTCAAGATCTGGCCCCAGCCACCCTGAACAAAAGATGAATGCTTAAACCATTGACGGACTATCTCAGACATAAACAAATTGCCTTTAGATGGCTATTCCCTTTTGGAATGATGATCACTTGGAAAAAGAAGAAATACATCATCAGATCTCCAAAAGACCTTCCAGACATATTCGCCACACTAGAGATTGAAGATATCGACATCCCGGATTGGTCTGCCACTAACGACATCTGCATTTCCTCAGAAATACCTACCTCCAATTCATGGGAGACCGTAGCCTCCAGCAAAGCACAAAGATCGAGAAAGAAACAGGGAAGAATGACGCCAAGACGCATCATCACTGAAGAGGACTGAAAGCCCTTTAGAGTTTATGCTTTACTCCTGCTGAGGCATAGGCACCTGTGACTTACCACTGGTCCAGAGCCACATTCGGTCACAGGATTGGGGGGAGATCCCCCTGTGCTCTAACCAATAAATTACGAACATTTTGTCGGCTTGTTTGATATAGCCGACTGAGCGTGGGAGCATCTCTCTTACTGAGATTATCTATTAGATCTAGAAAGCTAATCTCAGATGTTCTATTTGTTAAGATAGTGTCACAACCAGACAGCTGAGAAGCTCTGACAGAAGCCTTTCAGAACCTCCTCCTTGAGTTCTCTTTGTTGTGCTGTTCATTTCCTCATCTCGTTAGTCTCTCTCAGCTGTCATGGAGTTGGACTAATTGCTTCCCTTTAAATTCCGCCCCATAATGCATTACTGGGCGGCTTATACTACTTCCTGGAGTGTGTGTGCATGCTGATCTTGTTTTCCAGTCTGCTACAAAGTTAAGTGCTGAACATTTATCTGTTATTTCCTGTTTGCTGGATCCCAGGTGACCCTGACTCCCTCCGTGTCTGGTGTAGGGAGCCGGTGGTCATGTCCCCTCACTATTGTAGGGTGTTCAGGGGTTATATAGTCGAGGTACGTGGATATGCAACCATCCACCTCTGGGATCTTTGCATAGGCTGAGCAGCCAGGGAAAGTCTCAGGTCTTGTGCAGGGGTCTCCCTTTTGGTTCCTTAGCTTTGGATCCACTCAGTCATATATGCATGTTGCTTTGTCTTGTTTCCTGTACACCATCCGTGACAGATAGCTTCTTCTTTTCTGAGTAAGTCTTACTTTGTTAGAAGTTATATAAACCACATATTTCATTCTTATATTAATTTCACCCATTCTGCAGTCTACCAACTTCTGGCTAGAGGTTTTCAAATTTGGAGGAACGTTGTTATTAATTTATGTTTTTGTTCTTTATCATACCTGTCTTAGCTTTTCCCATCGCATAGCCTCCTGCCCTATCTACCAAGACTTGGATACCAAGCCTCCTCGCACGTCTAAATCTCATCTAGTTTACATCTTCAGGACTGTGAGTATAATAAACCACGACATGCAATCCCAAACATATCATTATGACCAACCTTAGAATTGCAACATACAATGTAAGGGGGCTTTAAATCCCCAGTGAAAAGGAGCCAAATCCTGCATCAATTACATAAAGAGAAAACTGACTTCATCTTCATGCAAGAAACTCACTTTAAACATAACAATATACCAGACCTTTCACGCTCCAGTTACAATCTTTGGTTCCATAGTTACTTTGCCTACTCTAATAGACTAGGAACGAGCATAGGAATTCACAAACACACTGACTTCTCACTAGTAGATAATAGAACAGATGTTAAAGGACAATACATTATGGTAAAAGGTAAAATAAACACGCATCTATACACTCTGGTTAACATATACACACCTAATGTCTCACACAGACAATGGTTCGAAGACTTTTGGCAAGAAATAGAACAGTTTAGAGAGGGTATAGTCATCATAGCAGGAGACTTTAACATCGCCCTTAACCCTTTAACCGGGAAGTCAGCTATCCCTAAAGGAACCTTGAATACCATAAAAAAGCGAATCCATAAAAGCGCCCTTGCAGAAACATGGAGAATACTTAATCCCAACACGAAAGATTATACACATTACTCCCCACCACACAACACATATCAAAGATCAGATTACATTTTATTCCCAGAAACCCAGTTACATCTATGCACCAAAATAACAATTGGCCCAATGATTCATTCAGATCATGCCCCACTATTTGCTTCCTTTGAGTCTCCAGACTCTCACCCTAGGATGCCCATCTGGAGATTAAATAAGACTCTCCTGGATAACCCAAATGTCAAAGGGAAAATAGACAATACATTTAAGGAGATTTTTTTCCATAAATTCAGCAGGAGATATAACCCCACATATGGTTTGGGAGGCACATAAATTGGTTATAAGAGGAGAATTTATCTCTATTGCTTCTCACTTAAATAAAGAAAGACGTAAGAACATAAAAGATCTATATGGCAAAATTTTTAAACTAGAACACACACATAAACGCTCCCCAAAACGCAGATGACTAGATAAGCTATCAGAGGCAAGAGATTAACTTAAAAAATATTAAATACGCAGTCAGCTGAACTATATTTATCCCTGAAGCAGAAGTTCTTTGCCCATGGCAATAGACCCACGAAGTTCATGCTTGCGCTCCTAAAACAACGTAAACGGAAATCAAGTATCCCCGCTATTAAATTAGAAGGAAAGATATTAAAAAGAGATGACATCAGCATTGCTAACGCCTTTCACAGTTGCTATTAAGGACTCTATAACATTAATAATGCAGATTCAGAGACTTCTAGAAACGCAAAAGCTGAACTCACAAAAGATTTACTACAAAAGTTACACTTACCACCTATCTCTGAGGATCAAGCATTAAATTTATGCTCTCCAATATCTTCTAGGGAAATAACTGAGACCCTAAAAAATATTGCAAAAGGTAAATCCCCAGGCCCTGATGGCCTTCCGGTCTTATACTACACAACCTTTATTGATACTCTCTCACCTTTTATGGGCCAAACTTTTAATACAGCGTTGTCTGGCACCCCTTTTCCGCCCAAACCCTGATTGCACACATTACTTTTTTTCACAAGCCGCAAAAAGATCCAACTCTATGTTCAAGCTATAGGCCCCTCTCCCTACTGAACCTAGATCTCAAATTATACTCAAGAATATTAATAATAAACCTCTTCTTAAAGACCTGATTCATCCTGATCAAACAGGGTTTATACCTGGTACGGAAGGCAAAGACAATACATATAAAATCATGAATGGTATTGCCTTGGTGAAGAAAAGGAATAACTCTTTAGTTCTATTAGGGACCGACGCAGAAAAAGCCTGGCCCTTTATTAAATGCACACTGACTAAGTTTGGTTTCCCCGACTCCTTCATTAAGGCAATATTTGCAATGTATGAATCCCCAAGTGCCTTCATTAAAGTAAATGACATTCTATCCCAAGCAGAGCCAATATCAATAATGGTACCAGACAGGGCTCCCCCCTTTCTCCGATCTTATTTATTCTATCAGTTGAACCTTTACTACAACATATTTGACAAACCTACGAGATTAAAGGCCTAGTTTGCGGAGATCTAGAATTCAAACAAGCAGCTTATGCTGACGACATACTCCTGCTAGTCTCTAACCCCACACAGGTCTTTCCAGCAATTATTGATAGCTTCAACTCATTTGGTATAATCTCAAATTTCAAAATTAACATTGCTAAATCCCAAGCTATGGGAGTAAACATATCGACTAAAGATCTTAGAAAACTACGTACAGATTCACCCTTTGAATGGACTGAGACATTTTTTAAATTCCTAGGATTTAATATACTGCCAGACCTCAATAAATTATAAGACCTAAACTACCTCCCCCCTGCTAAAATCTATCCTGGAGCTCTTAAGTTCCTGGTCACCAACCTTTATTTCCTGGATAGGACGAAAACACATGTTCAATACTCTAATATTCCCTAAAATCACATACCTTCTACCAGTGCTTCCTATAGCTCTCCCGAGCCATTTCTTTACTAACTTCCGCAAAGCATGTTCGAAATACATTTGGGGTAAAGTGAAGCCAAGAATTGCTTCCAAGATCCTTATCTAGATTCTATAGAGCAACCCACCTTAGTCGAGTGGTCGACTGGATTAGAAAACTGCCTCATAAAAACTGGATCTGGATGGAAGGAAAATTAGCCAATTATCCACTTAAAGGTCTGATTTTCTCTGAGCCACAAAACACCCCCCACTATCCTAAAGACAATAATATGCTTAAAGCCACCTTGTCCGTTTGGAAACTCCCAGAAATTAGAGAACTATGCTCTAAATACCCCTCACACTTGATGTCTGTGGGAGACGGTCTATTATCAGCAGGGGGTGGCTATTTTCTCCATTCCAACTCAACTACGAAACTCTATTGTCCACCCCCAGGAACTATTAGACCAAGATGGGGCATTCTTAGACATAGAGGCCATTAGAACGAAGTTTCAATTACTAGTAATAGTGCTCTTACAGTGCCCCAATATGTCCCCACTGTGCCCCAGAAGTAATAATGCTCCCATAGTGCCCATACTAGTAATCATGTTCCACCTAGACCCCCAGTAGTAATAATGCCCACCATAATGCCCCCTAGTAGTAATAATTCTTATAATGTGACAGTGCAAAAAATACCTTTTTTAATGCCCCCAGTTGAGGTAAGGTCCCCATAGTGCCCCCATAATGTGCAAGTATAAAATATCCCCATAGTGCTCCTCTTTCCCCTTCCTCCTAGTGACCCCCAGTATAAAATGCCCCATAGATGCCCTCAGTTTATGCCCTCAGATGCCCTCAGTTTACCCCATAATTTGCAAGTATAAAATACCCCTTTTTAGTGCCCCGTAGATGAGCCCATAGTACCTCTCTCTCGCCTTCCCCATAGTACCCACCATAATGTGCCCCAGTATAAAATGCCCCTATACAGAGCCCCCCATATAAAATACTCCTTCTTTGTGGCCTCAGTAGATGCCCCCAATAAGGTGCCAGAAAAATGTGCCCTCATAGATGCCCCCACAGTTCCCCTAATAATGTGCCAGTAAGATGTGCCCCCATAGATACCTCCCAATCATGTGCCAGTGAAAAGTGCCTCCCATAGATGGCTCCCCAATTATGTGCCAGTAAGAAGTGCCCCCCATAGATGGCCCCCAATCATGTGCCAGTAACAAGTGCCCCCCATTCGTGTGCCAGTTACAAGTGCCCCCCATAGATGGCCCCCCAACCATGTGCCAGTAGCCATTATTGTACCATATAAAAATATAAACACTTATACTTACCTCCATGGCAGCAATGCAATGTAGGCCTCTTCCGGCCTGTGTCCCGCACTGTAAGGCTCAGGCTTGTGCCGCCTGCACCGGCCTCTGATAGGCTGCAGGCACTAGGCCTGCAGCCTACTAGAGGAACGGGGAAGGGAGATGCCTCTCCCTCCGCTGCCCCGCAACACATCCATCTGTATCGCTGTCCTGAGGACGGCGATACAGATGACTATGGGGATGAGCGCTTCCACAATGGAAGTGCTCATCTCCTTGTGACCTGCCGCTGCCCCCCACTTGTAAGCAGGGCCGTGCCGCCTGGGGCGATCGCCTCACTTTGCCTAATTGCTCCCTAAAATTTTGCGCCTGGGGCAACGGACCCCCCCCCACGCTACTGGTGTACTCTTTATATTTTGTGTCTTTTTCCGGATACTTTCTGTACACGTACCTTGTCTCTTCCCATACTGAGTGTGCAGCCTCATCCTGGTGTGATGTCAGCACTTTGCCTTGTGCTAGGAGCCAATCAGATGTCTCCTTCTCATTGCTTCTCCCTCCACTCTCACTGCATGCAGTCTCGAATATATAAAGCTGCAGCTACATCCCCATCCTCTCCCTCCTCCATTCACAGGTGTAGGTGTAATCTTTTTTCTGATGACTTATACTCGGGATAGGTCATCAATATCTGATCTGTGGCGGTCCGACACCCAGGACTCCCACCGATCAGCTGTTTGAGAAGGCACCAGTGCTCACAGCAGCACCGTGGCCTTCTCACAACTTACTCTAGGCCACATGATTTCACGTTCATCAGTCATGTGGCCTAGGTGCAGCTCAGCCCCATTGAAGTAAATGAGGCTGAGCTGCGATACTAAGCACAGCCGCTATACAATGAGCAGGGAGAAGGCCACAGTGCTCACAGGATCACCAGTGCCTTCTCAAGCAGCTGATCAGCGGAGGTCCCGGGAGTCGTCCCCCCAGCGATCAGGTACTGATGACCTATCCTCAGGATAGATCATCAGTATATAGGTCTCAGAAAACCCTTTTGACTTTTACAGAAAGTCTACAATCAGGAAAAGAGGGCTGTAGGCCGTTGGAAAATGCTCATAATAAGATAACGTCCACATTTCTTGTGTAATGAAATTTAGAGCAATTTGCGGTGTTGTCTTTGTCTCCCCTGCCCATATACCCATTAACCCCCTCCCACGATACTCAATGGAAGGTGAGCACTTCTATTCTCCTAGGAGCATACGAAACCAGTGTTGATGTTAAACAACTCAGACTGCGGAGCTTGTTAACAGGTAGTCTTCTGAGTATTTTCACTTGCCATCTAGACAGTTCAGTTCTGGTTTCCACTAGAATCTGAAAGTCTCCTCAGTGAATACTTACAATTAGAAATTGGGACTTGAACAGGAGTTCTCCTTTAATCCTTTGGACTGTATATTATCATGTTGGCTAGGCAGCAGTTCCCTGATAAAAATACCTTTTTAATGGAACAATGAACAAGCAAAGAAGGAACAAGGAAATCACATCCCCTGCAGCAGTATTGGGATTATGAAATGTTCTTCTCATGGAGGTTCTACCAGTTCTTGCATTAAGCATATACAGCAATAAGTTGTACATCCCAGATATAATGGGGTATGTAAAAATGTAATCAGCATTAATCTCCCTCAAAGACATAATATACTTGTCACCCTTCTTAATTAAATTCTGTGATTATGAAAGATGCCTACATTATATATAGATACAGAAGTCGTGACCGTCAATGACATATCCTAGGGAGCCACTCATAAGTACTATACTGTATGTATTTCTGTATGGCTTCTGTGTACAAGACCTTGCAGCAATCTGTTAACACTAGGGTCAATTTCTTATCGAACAATTTACAAGTAACCCATTAGATCGTATTGATGATACGTCCTGTGTGTGCATTGGTTACGATGCAATTCTAGGTTTATATGAATGTGTTTGGCATAGGTGGAGGATGAGCCTCAGAGTCATGTTCTCTGGTGGCCGAAAGAAACCCAGTACATATCGGATTATCTGTATCCAGTGCACAAGAAAAGTAAATGACATATTTGTTTCTGCTACATCTATAAACCCAACCCTTTTAGTCATCTGTAGTACCGCAGAGTGACAGTACTATACATACACTCTGCTACTGTCTCTAATGTCTAAAATTAATGTCATCTCTGTATTTATTCTATCAGGTCTTTTACACTGTGCATTCCTATTATTGCTATGTAACTGCTATTCGTTGTATTTCATGTAATGTGCCTGGTTGTACAGCAGATGGCGGTGTGTATCTGGCAGAGTGAGAGAGATCTTTAGATAAAATGGAACTTACCAGTCCATTCCATTCTCCCCCTTTTGGGCAGAAGTTGGGTAGCCCTGCTTCCTTCAAATGGAGGGGCTGTGGGAGGTGTTTAGTCAGTCTTAGTGAATACTACAGTAGTGTTGGAAGTAGACGTGTCAAGATGTACCAGTGAGGGGAAGGTTCCCTCCTCTCCAGAGGGAAGCAGCTCATAGAGCATCATAACTCCATACAGAGTAAGAGACACAGTATTACAAGGGGGTCAACAGCCAAAGGCATCCCCAACTTTAGAAAGTCTGGACTCGATTCTTACTTCACCTACTACAACCCCCCCCCCCCCCCGCCCCTTTATTGCTCCATAGCCTTACCCTAGGGAGCGACGGTATCCTGGTAGGAGCACGTGACACACACAAAAAACTACTGAGGCCGCACCACACCACTCGGCATTTAGATAAACCTGGGACATGATCGGCCCTGGAGGCGGAATGTTGCACATCCAATCTTACGTTTTCTGGACTAGAGCTTAATTTCATTTTTAGGAATTGAAAGTTTTCATTTTTGAGTTACTTCTGGATGCATAGATGATATGTGATGACATTTAAAGCTGCATTCAGAATTTTGTTGGTTACTACTGGAAATGGCTAGCCCCCTAGCAGCTTAGCATTTATACAGGATTGTACTCTGGGAGGGATTATTCACAATTTCAGATATAAACAGTTACTGGTGGGAAAAAACATTTCCCAGAAAGCAAATCACCATATTATGCTGTATAGGGTAATTGATAAGGTCAGGAACCTAATACATATTAAGTTCAAAGTATGTGCTGAACCTTTGTGAGAGCTACCAACAACTTATATCGCACGTGTTTCAAAGCAAAGCCAAAGGCATTTGTAAGGACTGCATGGTGGCTCATTGGTAAGCACTAGAGATGAGCAAAGTTTTGAAAAAGTCAATTTGCCGGTTTGCCAAGAAATTTGATTCATTCCGAATTAATTAGTTCCAAATCGCTATAAATCAGGTAAACCTGTACGTCACGGTGGCTGAGGAAAAGTATGGAGATGCTTCTGGAACTTCCCATACCTGTCATGGTAACTTGCCTGTGGCGTTGTGCACAAGTCACCGGTCAGCAAGGAGCGCATCAAAATCCTATTCACCCTAATTCACCCTTTATTAGGGTAAACAGGTTCTGGTGGTTAAAAGTTATCACTGTAAAAGTAAAAAAAATATTATATATCATATATATATATATGATAATAACATTTACATATTAGGTATAAACGTGTCGGAAAATGGCTTTTCATGCCTCTCATCCTGAGAGACCTGGTCCTGAGTGTCCGGAGGCCCCTCGTAGAGAGGGGGGTACTATCACGAGGGTGTCAAGAACCACGCCTGACTCCGTTATACCCGGGGTCAGGAAGTCGCAGCGGTTGGCTGCACGCTCTATGTAAGATAGGGCTGTTTCCTTATGGTAGCTTTCTGGGTTTGCTTTGCAACCCTTTTTGGCTCACTCAGGGATCCGTAGCTCCTTCTCCTCAGCTGTTCCTTGTCCAGCACTCCCAACCTCCTGATATTCCCCTCTCACACTTCTCTGGTTGCCAGATATAGAGCTTCCTGCCTGGACTTCTATACTGACCCACTGGAGCTGTGTTGCTGCGTTCTCTGGTTGTTGGTCCAGAACGTTTCCCTCCGGATCCCTGTTGGACCTTTGTGGTCTGCTGTGGTCGCCCACCTGGGTTTATGTGTTTGTCTGTATTGTCTGTCCTCTCCCTGGTGTTTCCCTCTTAGTGTCAGTGGTGCGGACTAGCGATCCCACCGGCCCGTTCACTATCTAGAGCTCATTTTAGGGAAAGCCAGCGTTTAGGCACGTGATCGCCGCATGGGTGAGGAACCCGTCTAGGGACGTCAGGGCAGTCAGGTGCCAGCCGCAAGGTGAGTCAGGGGTCACCACCTTTCCCTCTGCCTTGGGCAGGGCTTTCCCTTTTCCCTCCCTGTGCGTGACGCCGGTCATTACAACTAGTGTGTGTAAGTGTGGGACCCATTCTCCCAGACACTAAAAATTACCAGCAATAGCTTTTGCTGCTGGAGTCTTAAGATCAGCTCAACACTAGACAGTCTGAGTGCAAGTACAATAAGGTGTGTGTGTGTGTGCATCAGGTTGCAGTCTGTGTCAGTGATCATCCGTGGCAATGATGGCCAGTAACACAAGAAGCAAGGCTAAGGAGATGGCCGATGCTAGGAATAGTGGCGGGGAGGACGCAGTCCAGATAGGGGGCCAAGAGGAGATGGAAGGCAACTTCATTCAAGACAAGGAGCCAGTTGCCGGCGGTGAGGCCTGCGGCGGGCCGCATTCCACCTGCCCATCCCCCCAGCCAGGCAGGGTCAGCTGCTCTCCTACAAGCTGCCCTGGACCATTTCCAGGCCAGAGACCAGGCTTCCTATGGGATCCTCATGGCAGCTGCAGAGCATCGCGAGCAAGCAGAGGCTGCAGAGCGTGAGCACCAGCTGCAAGTGCTCCAGCTCCAACTCCAGCAGCCCGATGTAAGACGCCAGAGATCCGAATTCCCAAACTACGGGTGGAGGACTTTTCCCCTAATGGACAAAGATGAGGACCTGGACCTTTTTGTTGGCATTTGAGATGGCCTGCCATCAGTACCAGCTGCCAGAGGACCAGTGGGTCAGATTTCAAATGCCACGTCTCTGGGGAAAAGCCCTTGAAATATTCGGGTACCTGCCCAGCGAGACCTTCCTTAGCTATGAGTACATTAAGCAGGCTCTGATCCGGCAGTACAACTGAACCCCGTACTAGAAAATTCTCTGAAGTTTGCAGCGTGTTCCTACCCAGAGCTGGGCTGATCACATGCGGGCCCTGCTGAGACCGGTCGACTAATGGACCACGGGATTGGAGCTCTCCACCATCAAACAGCTGGAGGAGCTCTTCGCCACAGAGCAGTTTCTGTGGAATTGCCCGGAGGACCTCCATAAGTACCTCAGTGACTGGAGGCCAAAGGGGGCCTCTGCAACAGCAGCCCTGGCCAACGAGTACACTAATAACAGGACTTCAGAGGCTCGGAAACCTGTCGGCTGGAGAGGGGGTAAGACACACGCTGCACCTGCTACCCCTGCCCCTAGACCCAAGTGGGCACTGGCCCCTGCTTCACTTTCTACGTCGGTGGGGGAACCCCAACTTTGCCACCTATGTAAGCAGTCAGGACACTTCAAGGCAATGTGTCCACAGTGCCCAAGGGACCCATCCCAGTCATCGACCCGGAAACCATCCACTGTGATGTGTGTGGGTGGTCCCTGGACAATTTTCAACCAGGGACCATGGGCCAGCCAGTCGCCATGGGACTTAGAGACACCGACGCTGAGATAACTCTGGTATCGCCTGAACTGGTGGCACCCCACGATTTATTGCCTGGGAGATCCCTTACTGTCTCTGGGATTGGAGGAGTAGAACTGACGCTGCCCGTCGCCAAGGTCTATTTGGACTGGGGCAGCGGTCGAGGAGTAAGGGAGGTGGGGATATCCTCAAATATCCCTGTCAGTGTTCTGCTGGGGACGGACCTGAGGTGGCTTGTGTTTAAGTATGTAAACCAAAACGAACAAGTGGAAAATGGTATAAAAAGATATAAATTTATTGATAAAATACAAAGGATGGAGCTACTACAGGATTGCAAGAATACGGAGAAGCGCAGGGTCACAGACACCACAATACACCTAAGTGTCTATAAATTATGACACATGGACAGGTACAATGATCAAATACTAATATGCGTTCAAAAATGACCTAAATGGCCAAAAATGGAAGCTCTACACAATACCTGTAGATAAATTTATACAAGTAACCCTGTTAAATGCAGGGAAAAACACAGTGAATCTGCACATGGTAAACACCATGAAACAGCAAACCATGGGAGTAAGCATACTCTAATAGGGATGACAATGTAGACAATAAATACCATGGATAACTAAGGAGACTCACTATGGATGCGTGCAGAGGTCCCCAGCAGCAGTATGAACAGAAGAATACCGGCTTAGAACGTACCTGAAGACATGGTGGTGAATGGGCGTGAGGGCCCTGAGCGCACAACCTCGACGCGCGTTTCGCCCTACGGCTTCGTCAGGAGGTATTGATTGATGAGTAGACAGGGTATATATAAGGAGGGGTGGGTGGGTGAAGGGAAATTACCTCTATATGGTACACCTGTGGTCCACATGTCTGGGCGCGGAAGGCTCCATGATGCTCGACGCCATCTCTCGGCGCATCCACGTCATCGCGCAAGCGCGAAAATATGACGTAATGGAGCGCGTCCAGATGGCGCCGCGCAGCGCATGCGCAGTCCGCGGCCCTGTGGAACGCAGGTGACCCGCAACCAGTAGTGCGTGGGTAAGGAAACAGGAAGTGTTACAGTCATGTGACTGACTGCAACGGGGTGCCAGGGAGGACACTGGACGCATCCATACCGAGTCTCACACAACTTAAACTGAGCCTGAAAACGACAATTAGCATCATATGCACGTGATAGATAGATCAACCGATAAGTGCATAAAGTCAGCCGTGTGTGAGTAGGGGCGGGGCAGAGCACATCCATGAACAATTGGTTGCTCTAGCCCGTCCACACCGACCACAGCCGAAACAACAAAAGTGCACAACGGACCATATAATTATGGCCCAGATATCATCTACCCTAAGATGACATGTGAAACAAAAACATTTCTAGATGTAATGATTATCAAAGGTCCTGATGGACATCTGTCTACCGATTTATTCAGGAAATCCACAGCTGTCAATGCCCTTCTCCACGCCTCCTCTGCTCACCATCCAAACACGATACAGGCAATTCCTACAGGGCAATTCCTGAGAACTCGCAGGATTTGCTCCAGCGAAGAGTATTTCGACCAGCAGGCCTCGGCCCTGACACAACGATTTCTCGAAAGAGGATACCAGTTCAACACTATCCAGCGGGGTTATGAGAGAGCCAAAAAAACATCTAGAGACTCTCTGTTGGTGAGTAGGCCGAAATCAAAAACTAAAAATACAATCCTTCGCAAGCATTGGCCAGTCCTGCAAACTGATGGCGATCTGGCTGTAAGCCTTCCGGCGTACCCCCAGATTACTTGGAGAAGGTCGCGCAATTTACGCGACATCCTTACCAAGAGTCACTATGTGCCCAAACCTACCGGCGGTATTTTTGGGAGTAAGGGCCCGAATTGGGGCTCTTTCTCCTGCGGTTCCTGTACTGCTTGTCAGTACATGATCCGGTCTACCGCCTTCTGCGATTCTTCTGGTTTAAAAAATTACACTATCGTACACCATATAAATTGCAATACTGAGGCGGTGATATATCAGATCACTTGCCCCTGTAATTTGTTTTATATTGGTATGACCAAAAGAGCACTCAAGGTTCGAGTTTTGGAACACATTCGCAGGATTCGGGCAGCGGCAGGCACTCCTGAAAAGGACTGGGACTTGCTACAAGCAGTCCCAAGACATTTTCATAAATTCCACAGATCCGACCCAGGGGGGCTAACAGTTAGGGGCATTGACAGAATCCACTTGGGATCCAGAGGCGGCAACATCAAATTGGCATTGCTGCGTAGGGAAACCAAGTGGATTGTCACCCTAGATACCGTCACACCGCATGGCCTCAACGAGTTCAGCAGCTTTTCTTCCTTCCTATGAATAGCGCGCAAATTTTAATCACAGGGTATATATTTTTGGATGTCAATATATGTCTTTATGACCATAATACTATATGTCTGTTTTCCTTCTTTCTGAGATCTCATATACCCAGTTCCTTTGTGGGGTTCGGTGGCAAGGGATGTCGTCATCAACCATGGGAGAATGCGATTGCCATGCGGTATAATACTGTACCATCGGACACTGTAGGACATCATCCCTCAGTACAGCCATCCTATTGTCCTAACATCCAGAGTTGCAACATGGTTCTTATCCTGCTGGCAGGTTTATATTGCCTTCTGATTATGTGGATACCTTCGAGTCCTAGCCTAGCCTGGCCTGGATCGTTCTTCACATCTGGGCTGTTTCTGGCCCCTTCCATTTTTTCCACTGTAGAGGTCTGGGTCTTTGTTGGATGGGTGACTTTTCGGTCGACCCCGCCCAAACCTTGACTCTCACTAATTGCAGGGGCAGGTGATTGGATATATCACTGCCTTAGCATATGTATATTTATTTATTCACCATATAATCATATTCATTTTTTCATTGGTGGTCACCATTTGTTGTTTATGAAATATTACATTTAAGCTTTATATCTTTTTGTGGTTTTTCTAATTTTTATCATATGCATCATGACCATTTAATTATAATTATGATTTTTGAATCATGTTTTTTGAATCATGTTGCTTGGATTATAGATGTTGATTGTGTATTCGATATCTAATCAGGAAATATGTATTGATTTTGTATCTATTAATGCATGGACCTATTCATGCTCTGGTGGCCATTTAATTCTAAATATAATAATCATGATGATTCACCTACGGGTAGGCTTATTTAATTATGCTGTTTGGATCATGGATTCTGAATACACAGTCAACATCCGATTACAACCATAAAATATGTATGAATTTGTATTATTTAATTATTGTGTATATTGTATATATTTTTTATATTTTTTATATATATATGTTTATATTTCTATACAATGTACAACACATTATGTAATTTATTGTTTTTGTTTCACATGTCATCTTAGGGTAGATGATATCTGGGCCATAATTATATGGTCCGTTGTGCACTTTTGTTGTTTCGGCTGTGGTCGGTGTGGACGGGCTAGAGCAACCAATTGTTCATGGATGTGCTCTGCCCCGCCCCTACTCACACACGGCTGACTTTATGCACTTATCGGTTGATCTATCTATCACGTATATATGATGCTAATTGTCGTTTTCAGGCTCAGTTTAAGTTGTGTGAGACTCGGTATGGATGCGTCCAGTGTCCTCCCTGGCACCCCGTTGCAGTCAGTCACATGACTGTAACACTTCCTGTTTCCTTACCCACGCACTACTGGTTGCGGGTCACCTGCGTTCCACAGGGCCGCGGACTGCGCATGCGCTGCGCGGCGCCATCTGGACGCGCTCCATTACGTCATATTTTCGCGCTTGCGCGATGACGTGGATGCGCCGAGAGATGGCGTCGAGCATCATGGAGCCTTCCGCGCCCAGACATGTGGACCACAGGTGTACCATATAGAGGTAATTTCCCTTCACCCACCCACCCCTCCTTATATATACCCTGTCTACTCATCAATCAATACCTCCTGACGAAGCCGTAGGGCGAAACGCGCGTCGAGGTTGTGCGCTCAGGGCCCTCACGCCCATTCACCACCATGTCTTCAGGTACGTTCTAAGCCGGTATTCTTCTGTTCATACTGCTGCTGGGGACCTCTGCACGCATCCATAGTGAGTCTCCTTAGTTATCCATGGTATTTATTGTCTACATTGTCATCCCTATTAGAGTATGCTTACTCCCATGGTTTGCTGTTTCATGGTGTTTACCATGTGCAGATTCACTGTGTTTTTCCCTGCATTTAACAGGGTTACTTGTATAAATTTATCTACAGGTATTGTGTAGAGCTTCCATTTTTGGCCATTTAGGTCATTTTTGAACGCATATTAGTATTTGATCATTGTACCTGTCCATGTGTCATAATTTATAGACACTTAGGTGTATTGTGGTGTCTGTGACCCTGCGCTTCTCCGTATTCTTGCAATCCTGTAGTAGCTCCATCCTTTGTATTTTATCAATAAATTTATATCTTTTTATACCATTTTCCACTTGTTCGTTTTGGTTCACCTTGGATGTTATACAAGTGGTAACTGTAGCTGTCTAGTTGACAGGTGGCCTTTTGTAGGTTAATTGTGTTTAAGTATGTGGCTGCTGACACCCTGAGGTCTAATCCCCCAGAATGTGATGCCATGTCCACCCCTGTTGATACTGTTAATGTTCATAACATGCCTGTTGATAGGGATGTGTGGGTTGGGGATGTAATTTGTGCCTTTCCCCTCAGAGGGGAGGGGGTCATTCACATCAGCTGTGCTGAGGCCCCAGGGTGTGGCCAGCAAGCATGCTAGAACCTGTTGTACTCAGGTGTGGTGACTGAGGGGACAAGCAGGGGGCAGACAGCCCGCGGAGGAGGAGGATGCAGATGAGGTCAGGGAGGTCCCAAGAGAAGTAGGACTCCTAGGTAAAACCTCAGTGCAGAGTTCCTCCAGAATTGGGATGTCCGAGGGCCAGGTTAGTCCATCTGGACTGGCGACTTGGTCGGAAGCCGGGGGGAGGCAGGCACTACCAGCGGTGGCAGCTGCTATAGCGGCCCCTCAAGGGTCTGATGGCTTTCCCCCTTTCGACCAAGTGGCTGCCGAGTCAGATGGAGGCCAGGAGACAGGTCCCCAGGACCTGACAGAGGACGTGGCAGTCTCGCCTATTCTGGCCACGTCCAGTCAGGATTTTCAGGTGGTGTTAGTGGCTTACACCAGCCTGAATGCTCTCAAGGAGCAGGCAGCACAGCCTCCCTCGGACTCAGACCTTGAGCGGGTGGTGTGGGACCAAGGATGGCTGAACCGGATCACGGTCCAGCAGGGCTCACCGAAAGAGTGGCCTAGGGACCGGCAGGTAGTAGAACTGACAGGGGACGTGGTAGTCTCGTCTATTCTGACCACATCCCTCCAGGGGTTTAAGGTTGCGTTAGGGGCTAGCGCCAGTTGGAACTCTCTCACGGAGCAGGTGGCACGGCCTCCCTTGGACTCAAACCTCCAGAGGGCGGTCTGGGACCAAGGATGGTTGTGCCGGGAAACAGTCCAGCAGGGCTCACCAGAGGCGTGTCCTAGGGACCGACAATTTGTGGTACCCTATCCGTTCAGGGCGGAGTTTTTGTGGGTGTCGGTCATCGAGTGTGTAATGCGCCTCCAGGGAAAGGCGCAGGCCTTGTCGCGGTTGGTGCATGACAGTATGGAGCAGGCCCAGTCCGACCAGAAGCGGGGGTACGACCAGAAGGCTTGTAAGAGGACACACCAGGTGGGTCAGCAAGCCTGGATACTGGTTCCCGTACCTCAGGTCAAGCTTCAGGCGGCCTGGGAAGGCCCGTACCTCACACACCAGCGGCTCAATGCCAGGATGTACCTGGTCACCCTGGACCACGCCCGAGGAAGGCAGAACGCCTTCCCCGTGAACATGATGCAGGCGTATCATGAGCGGGAGGCAGGTGCCCTCCCGGAATGCAGCCCCTTCCGGGAAATGTTCACCAAAAAACCTGGAAGGACAGAGTCCACTGAGATGCTGTTGGGCATGGAGTATGCCCCTACCACTTCTAAGCGGATGGTTAAGCTGCTTAAGGGACTCAAAGGGTATGCCACTGCTTACCTGGAGGTCATTGCTGTCTTCGGTCCTATATGGGAGAATCCCCGAGAGCATCTGGCGCAGATGCTCGGGCAGATCTGCCAAGCAGGCTTGACCCTTACGCCAGGAAAGTGCCAGCTGGGCATAAGTGAGGGTTCTGGGAAGGTGGGGAAGCTTTGGAACCGGAGCCCGGGAGAGTGGATGCCAGCAAATCCTGACTCACCCCCCGGGACAAGAACCAGGTGATGTCCTTCCTGGGCACTGCCGGGTACTATAGGGGGCTCACGCCCCACTATAGTAGCCTGGCAAGGCCCCTGATGGACCACACCAGGAAGAAGCTGCCCTCCGCAGTCGAATGGACAAATGACTGTGAGACGGCCTTTTGGGTGCTGAAGGACACCCTTTCCAGATTCCAGGTACCCCAGGCAGCCGACTTCACGCGGCCATTTATAGTACCGATTGACGCGAGTAATTGTGGCCTCGGTATCATGCTCAGTCAGGGTGACTCTATTGGTCAGGAATGAATGGGAGGTGGGTACGCTGGAGCCTTGCGCTCCAGATGTACCACTTTGCCATTCACCACCAGAGGGTGTGGATGGGTGCACAGGGAAACACAGGAATGTGCTGCCCCTAGCGCCCTCTAAAAGGGGGAGGTGTGAGGAATATAGATTATTATTTAATGTCAGTCATGTTCCCACACCAGCCATCTACTGTCAGATAGCAGAGGTAGTGAACTCCACAGGGAGGCCTGCTTCAAAGCCCAGCCAAATGGCAGATAACTTCTAGCAGGCCACCTTTGTTTACATCTTACACCTCCATACAGCCAACAAGGAACCGAACTAATGGAACAGGAAAAACCTCTCTGCAGGGAATCTAAGCCATTCACCACTTCAATCAAATTATCAGACATATTGGAGCCGGCGATTCATAAGGAATTATGAATCGCCCGTCCATCACAGGCATAAACCAGATACATATTTGTGTCCTTGTGGCCACGATGAACAGGCCTGTGGTCATAGTTTGGTGGTGGGATGCCAGGGAGGAGAGATATACATATCTCCCCACAGAAACCAAATAACGGTAACAGGTTTGGACTCTACTTGTAGCTGGAACCCAGGTGGGTCCGTTGGTTCCTACGAATCCTAAAGGGTTTTGTGGGTCGCTGGGCTGCCTGGACCAGCAGGTAGGGGGGGACCCCTCCAGAGGCGGGAAAGGGGAGGGGCCGGCTACAGGTCAAAAGGCTCACGCAAGTCAGCAGGCGGGTCTTTCTTCTGAAGGGGAGTCACGCTGCATACGTGTTTGGAAGGGACCTGGAAACGGCTGACATCACTTTCTCCCATGTGACTACAGCCTAGCCTTACAGATACCCATTATTCATCACCACCCAATTGACTCATCTACGGTATCTGTTAAACTGACTTTTTGCTCTGTTTAATCCTGTTTGTACCATACTACCTATATTTGCAACCTCAGACCACTGTATATATTCTTTGTGTGTATAGTGTTATGTCTAGTGAGCCCTTAAGACAATTAAATATATAATTTAATCTTGTGCTGTTCTGGTATCTCGATCACAAATTCCCACGTCCGTGTTTCGGCCTAGTTATACGCTACTGCGGGTTGGTTTCTCACCCTATATAATCCTGTTAGCGCACCCGGCTTATATCAAACGAGAAACTGGTGGCAGCATACCCGGGCTGAGGAAGCGCTGTGTTACAGGGGCAGTGAAAAGGCTCCCTCAGGTTGTTGCCTCTTTGTGCCCGTATGGACAGGAGGAGTCTGTGAACACTGTACCAAGCTGACCTTACCTGCTCCTCAGGGACGGCGTAACATCACGCCTTGGTAACCAGTGACTGTACCGTATCTCGCTGGCTCTAAGTATTTGACGTCCGGCGGCAGCGAGGTGCGGTATTCGTCACAGGGACCATACCATGTAAGTCCGGTGAGAAAAAGAGGAAAACTACCAGACAAATAGTGAGAGAGGGAGTAGAAAAGAGACAGTAGAGACGTATGTAGCTGGACTGCGGATGACTGCAGGGTTCAAATGGATAACTGAGTGTGGAAATGTGCTCAGTGTAGCGCAGAGGAAGTATTATGAGAACCCGTAGGAACTCTGTTTGCTGAGATAGAGTACATATGGAGACAGAAAGCTGAGTATGAAGAGGGGAAAATGCAGGTTGCTTGCAGCTGTGGGGGAGTGACGTCACGGAATTGGAATGTGTGATAGAGAGAACACTGTCTGCAATTTTAAGAGAAAATAACAAGGCAATGTATGTGAGGTACTTAGTGTGAGTGTATGTAGCTCCATAAAATGTTATTTGTTAATAAGTTCAAAGACTTATATTTATTTATGTCTGTGTGAGTGAAATAAGCTTTACTGATGGAATCATCACCACAAAAAAAAAAAAACAATGATGAACAGACATAGGAAACTCACTATGTCTCTGGTTACTGTGTATCTTAAGTCAGGATGTCAGCCCCCTCGAGTGAAGCAGTACCCTCCTCCCCCTCAGTCATGCCCAGGAGAGAGCAGTGGCCAGTCAAATTGATGCTTTTCTCCAGCCCTGGGTATTCTAAATCATGATGAGGAATTTAACCTGTTCTGTTCAGAAATGCAGGGTCACAGTACTGCTGTGCTTACCCAGAAGTATGGTGAACATCAACGGCCAGTGGCATACTTCTCAGCTAGATTAGATTCTGTTGCTTGAGGCGCCCCCTCCTGCGTCAGGGCAGTCGCGGCAGTGCAGGCAATCATTGAAAAAGCCTCAGAAGTAGGGTTGGACTACCCGGTGATTGTGCAAACTCCCCATGACATACAGGGCATTCTCAAACAGTTGCAACCAAAACATATTTCTATGGCTAGACAACTCAACTCCAATATGCCCTCCTCATGCCAGACAATATTTCTTTTCACAAGACGTACTACTCTGAATCCTGCTTCTTTGTTACCAATCACAGATTCAGAAATAGGGGAGGGTAGCACAGACAACCTTTTGTCTGATTTAGCTGACAATGATCCTCATGATTGTATACAGTTGACGCAAGAAGAAACTTCTGGATTTTTTTTTATGTGCATGAAAAGCCTCTTGATAACCCTGATTTTGAGTATTTTGTAGATGGAAGCAGGTTTGTGGGAGAGGATGGCCGGGTCCACACTGGATATGCAGTGGTCACACAGCATGAGGTAGCCATTGCTGAACCACTCCCTCCGCACATGTCTCCGCAGGAGGCAGAGTTAAAGGCACTCACTGAGATGTGTAAAATGGCCGAAGGGAAGAAGGTAAACATCTACATGGACTCCAGGTATGCTTTTGGTATTGCAAATTACTATGGACCCATATGGCGGGCTAGAGACGTTTTGACTTCTGCAGGTCAGCCCATTAAAAACAAAGACTCTGTGCTTGAACTAATGGACTCTTTACTGTTGCCAGAAGAAGTTGCTATTGTGAAAGTAAAGGCTCACACAAGGTGTACCACGGCAGAGGTGAAAGGCAATGACAGAGCAGCCAAGCTAGCTGTGCTCCTGCTACTGAGTGCTGATGCCACCCCGGTAAGAGCCTTAAAAGCTGTGAATATATCCAAAGACACTCTGATCAAATTGTCTGAGCAGGCCCCACCTGAAGAAAAAGAACTATGGACTAAACAAGGGGCTGGGCCAAATGACCAAGGATTATGGAGAAACAAAGACAGCATCTGCCTGCCACGCCCTCTGTACCCAGTTATGGCTCAGGAGGCCCATGGGCCTACACATCTATCAAAAGGTGCCATAGTAAGTGGTGTGGTAAATATTGGCTGGATTGCTCCAGGGTTCTCTACAGTTGCAGCCATTTTGTGCAAGGATGTATGGTCTGTGCATTGAATAATCCAGGGCAAGTGGTGAAGACTCTAAGCAAACACACCCCTAGGCCACTTTACCCGTTTCAGAGACTGCAGATAGACTACATACAACTGCCTAAGGTAGGAGTGTATGAGTTTGTTCTTGTGTGTGTTGATCTCTTTTCAGGATGGCCGGAAGCTTATCCCGTGTCTAAGGCAAATGCAAAGAACACCGCAAAGAAACTGGTCAGTGAACTGATATGCAGACCCTGATTCAGTAGAAGGCACACACAGTCTTGAGCCTGGAGATTGGGTGGTGATAAAGAGGCACGTGAGGAAAACCTTTGAGCCCAGATTTGATGGTCCCTTTCAAGTCCTGTTGAAAACTGCAACCTCTGTAAAGGTGTAAGGAAAGCCTAACTGGATTCACGCTTCACATTAACAAAAGGTGCCCAACCCTGAGGATGGAGATCCTTGTACTGCTACTCCTAGGTCTGAGCATTCAAGCTCTACATGTGAACCTAAAAAGTGACTGGGACAATGCCTTTATAAGGCATCATCAGGTCATGTTAAAAAAAATATATGATAACTGTTGGATCTGTACTTACAGTCCTGTGAGTTCAAAGACTATGCCTTATTTAGCGATTCCGGTACCGTGGTTAGAACTTGCTGACGTAAATTGTAGAGACTTCTTATCCATCTGAAGACCAGAAAATGAAATTTTTAAGTTTAACTCCACTGACTACCTAGATGACCAAATATGGGATGTGTTAGGCCTTGTAAAACAAACTAATGATGTACAATCTCAGTTAATCATAGTTACTAACCAGCATACTCTAGTTTTAGACTATCTTACTGCTAAGGAAGAAGGAATGTGTCAAATAATAGGATCTGCTTGTTGCCATTATATAGATCCACAAGGTAACCTTCAAGTAAGAGCAGGTATCGAGAAGATAATAGAAATGAGAGATAAATGGCTGGATGCACATAGTGCTGACAAGGACTCTTGGTAGTCATATACCTTCTCTTTCTTGAATCCAGAAAACTGGTTTAAAAATGTTGGTGGGTGGCCTATGGGTATAGTACAGGGAATAATTCAGATTTTGTTGATTGTTGCACTCATTTACATTGTAAAAAAGCTCACATTTATGTGTTTGAGCAGAGTGTGTAACAGGAATAAAGTTAGAAAAGACTATGAGACATGTTGAGATGATCCCTCACATAGGTGCAGATATGCAGAATCTCAGAAACCAGCAGCAAAGGGAATGTCCAGCTGAAGTATGTGTATCTGACACCTGTGGTAAGTGAATATCTCAAAATGGGGGAATTGTGAGGGTTAAGACTTCATGTTGTGTCCTCAGCCTCCATGTTTGTATTTCATACTGCCATTTTTTGTGTAATGAACGGTAAGCTTCTTGTGGAAAGTTACTGTAACTTCAAGGTCACTCCTTTCCCCCACCAACGCTTGTTAGAAATGAATCTTAATAAGCACTAGGAGTACTAGCATGTGGCTAGCACCCACAGTTAAGATTAAGGAGACGTTCTAGGCGTGTAGCCAAGAAGATGCTCATTTCAGATTGTGTTTTTAATGAGTTATTGATGTAAATGTTTGACTATGTCTTCAGTTGGAAAATGATCCAGAAAATCGCTTTTATTAATCTGTGCTTTCTTTAATAAAGTTTAGAAACTCTTGAAACACAGCTCTATGCCTGTGTTGTTTTTTCTCTATGGATATCCATAACTTCTAATACGGAGTCCACCGCTCATCCAGCAATGGGATTTTTACCCCAACATAGGCAACGAAAACAAAGGAGGCCCACCGCCAAAGGGGTGGAAATCGAAACTAGTAATTTGATTAGTTATTCATATAAGGCAAAACTTCTGGACCATACTAAGAGAATCTTAGTAGTTAAAAGCGTGTGTAGCATCTTACCCCAAGGTTAGCATTCTTTAGCAACATCATATGAATCTATCACAGAGAAAAATGACTTTTCATATAAAAATTAAAGGATTTCTGTCATCAGAAATATCGTTATGTAGCTGGCTAACATTAGCGATGTGTTAATGTCAGCAGAACATAACTGTATGACTTATATCTCCCTGCCTGCCACCGTTTGCGCTAAATAATGACTTTTATAAAATGCAAATGAGCCTCTAGCTGCTAGTGGGGCGTTGCTGCAGCACCTAGAGGCTCTGTCCTCTCACCATTTGGCACGCCCTTGTAAAGGTGATTGACATCCTCGCTCTCCTCCGTGCCCCGCAAATCCCACGCCTGAGCCGTCCATTTTAGTATTAGGTGTAGTTATTGAAGGACGGCAGCAGGCGAGTGTCCTTCACTCACTGCACCTGCGCCTAATACTAAAATGGACGGTGCAGGCATGGGATTTGCGGGGCACGGAGGAGACCGAGGATGTCAATCACCTTTACAAGGGCATGCCAAATGGTGAGAGGACGGAGCCTCTAGGTGCTGCAGCAGCGCCCCACTAGCACCTAGAGGCTCATTTGCATATTATAGAAGTCATGATTTGGTGCAAACGGCGGCAGGCAGGGAGATATAAGTCATACAGTTATGTTCTGCTGACATTAGCACATCGATTTTTCTGATGACAAAAACCCTTTAACTTTTACTGCTAGATATTAAAATAATACCCCACACAAAGTAGAAAATATAACATACTGTGCCAAATAGAAAAGGCAGAGCCTTACTTTGAAGATGTCCAGGATAATACCATCCAAATAAACAAAGATGCAACAGCTTACCGTTTGGAGACCGAGGGCTTGGATAATTGGCATATGAGAAGTGAAGTCAGGACGGAGGGGGGGGGGGGGAATATTCCCTGATGTATCCCTAAAGACTTCCCCTGACTACAGGCGGAGCACCCACCCCAAAAGGGGCGACCCCACCTCTCAGTGGCTAAGCCCTCACTGTCACCTACTGTGACCCTGCCAGTGGATATGATGAATGCTTGTCCCGACGCGTTTCCCCAGTGTCAGTAGGGCTGGTTCATCAGGGGACCAAAGGTACTGTAAGTAATCCAATACTCATTATAGATAGTAGCAAAATTATACGGGCATCCTGGTATGGTTAGGGATACATCAGGGAATAAACCCCCCAACCCCCCCCCCCCCCCCGTCCTGACCTCACTTCTCAAATGCCAATTATCCAAGCCCAAACCCCTGATGAAGCCAGATTAGCTGGTGAAACTTGTCGGGGGCAGTCTTAGGTTTTAGTTTGCTGACCTCTCATGTTTATATGCCTTCAAGAATAATACACAGATACGTGCTATGCAATAAGCAAGAAGTGTGTGCCAGTGCGCACTTCAATTAGAGTAGTGGTGTGGGGCAGTGCACTCCCAGCTACCATCTAAAAATGAAGCAATTCAATAACATAGTAATCTGGCACTAATAATGAGCATCAGATTGTTTTAACCCACAGTGTTTAGAGCTCACTTATAATAGTTAATAGTATTCAACGGCGTGTAGTCCCAATTCATGGGGGATAGATGAATACAGCGGCTCCACGTCTTTGCTGGCAAAAATAGAGTTACTGTCTAGTTGGATGCCATCTAATTGTTTAAGGAGATCCCCTGCGTCTCTGATTTATGGTGGTAGAGATGTTGCAAATAGAGCCAGTATTTTATTAACATATATTTCTATATTCTGACTCAGGCTCCCTATAAACGAAACAATAGTTCTCCCCTTTAAGGGACTATAGCCCTTATGTATTTTCGGGAGACTGTAAAAGGTTGCAATTTGTGGGTGCTGTGGAAAAATAAACTTATGCTGATCCTGATTGATGACATTATTAATTTTAGCATCATCAAGAATCTCCTTGAGTTCTTGTTTATATGTGTCAGTGGTGTCACCCAAAAGGACTTTGTAACAATCTTTGTCTGATAGAAGTGTTTCACAAATTGACTTGTATTGTAAATGAAACATGAGAGAGGGATATTGTTAGGGATATGGCCACCTCAGGGACCTGTTCACCCCTATCGGGCCAGGTGCTCTGTATGTGTTAGGCAGGGACTAATAGGGCTCTATCCTCAACTTTTATGCCCCTAGGGTGACTCTAGGGCCAGTCATCTATATGTCCCTCGACAGCCTGTGTGACACATACTGGGGCTCCGAAGCAGTATCATTCTTCAATCAGTATAAGACTGAAAAAAGATCCACTGATGAACATTCTTCTTATGTATGTGACCAGAAGATTACATCGGATGTGGTAAGACCTACCCTGATTGATGAGAGACATTTAATTATTAGATTTTCTTCTCACCAGTTATTCCAATTTGAATACCTATATATTTTAACTAATTAAGTAAAAGTTAAGTTTTAATTATCATATCCTCATTGTGTACAGTTTTGCCAAAGGGTTCTGAGGAATCAATGCTGCATCACCAAACAGATTTTGAGCTAGACCGTGTAAAGTTTGTTACATTCATAGGAAAAAACATAAAAATCTAAAAGGGGCGCCAATCCCATCTATAGGTGCATGGGTGGACTGGCCATAGCCCCTACAGGAAAATTTCCCGTTGGGTCGATGCCTCGGAGGCTGCCGTTATGGCTGTCAGCCAGGTATATAAAGATATGATGCTTTCAGAATTAATTAATCGCCTGAATTCAATTGTATTGCTCAGGACGATGATACAGTTTCATACTATAACATGGGTGGCAGTATTTTGTAGTGCACTGTGGTATTTGGTTCTGCTGGGGTGGTATTTTGTAGTGCACTGTGGTTTTTGGTTCCGCCGGGGTAATATTTTGTAGTGCACTGTGGTATTTGGTTCTGCTGGGGTGGTATTTTGTAGTGCACTGTGGTTTTTGGTTCCGCTGGGGTAATATTTTGTAGTGCACTGTGGTATTTGGTTCTGCTGCGGGGTTATTTTTGTAACAGCGGTTGCTGTACGCCGCTGTTCCCCCGGTCCCGGGCGCCACGTTCAGCGGTGACCTGTGGTCGGTGCTTCCTATTTCACCGCTGCAGTCCTGGGCTCTGTTTGTGTAGGTGTTATTGCTTCTGAGGATTCCGCTCCACAGCTTCCATTCAGCCCTGGACACAGCATGAGTTGGGCTGGTTTCGTATTACAATGCTCTATGGGTGGAGCGCATCACTCCCTGGGCTGTGTGGGTTGGGTCAGGTGACCTCGCTGACCAACCCTAGCTCTACTGCATATAGTTAAGTGGCTCAGACCCCTTCCCAGATGCCTCAGTGTCAAGGTCCTTGTGTTTTAACTCACGTGTCCTCCTGATCTATACTTCGTTCCTGGACTCTGCTTATCATCTGATCCCTGCCTGCTTGCTTTGACTCTCCTGTTGCCGAACCGGATTGCCTGACCGTACTGTTCCGCCTGCCCTGACCTATTGCCGGACTTACCACGTCTCTGCCTCATCCTTCACACCTGCACCGTTGCTCCTGGTGACGACTCTGCCTGCCTGACTACGCTTGTACTTCTGGTACCTACTCAAGTATCTCCTGGTCTGCCCTGACCAGCTGCCACTGACTCGGGGATTGCTCTGGAGTAGCCCCTGGCAACTACCCTTACGGATCAAGTCTATCCTCGCCAACTGAGGCTCTAGTGAAAACCAGGTAGTTGATTAGACACGCCCCTCCGGAGTATAGCCAGTCAGAGGCACAGTGGGTTCACACCTGTGACAATTTTGTGGTATTGTTGGTCCTGCCTACTTCTGTTGTCCCACCTTCTGTCAACTTGGACCCATCTACAACATGGGGACACTTTTAGTTTTTTTTCCAGGGCCACTTTAAGTATCCAGTCCGCCCTTGCATAGGTGGGGTTTGTTGCAAAAGTGTCAGCAGGTTAAAAGTTAATACCTCTTGGCTATAATATAGCCCAAGACATAATATACAACAAGCATTATTTGCTTCTTTCTAAAATCATTGATTTTGGGGCATAAAGACAAAGTTAGTTCTAAAAAAATACCCATTAGATATTAAGAGATTTCCACAGTATAACCGGAGTAGTGCAATCTTTCCTTACTGCAGTCATAAATCTTTTTTGGCTGAAGCTTGAGCTGAATAGGACCAGTGTCTATTCTGATTTATGTCACCTGGCAATGTTATCATCCTTTGGCATTAATAAGTTTAGATATTAAAAATCTACTTTTGAAACCCTAAGGCATCCATCTGTGCTAATAAAAGTTATTGAGCTCTTCCCTAGACATTTCCCCTCTATCTAATACAGTATTATGCGCACCAATGAAACGTCCAGGCCACGTTTTTTAAATATGTATGTGTAGTCTGTCCACAATGACATGCGGCCATTTGAAGTCAAGATCATGCTATGCCTGTGTACTAAAAGTCCTCAATATTGAATGTGTGCTTTTTCGCTGAGGACGTCTTTCTACCATGTCCTAAAACTAATATACATATATATGGTGGCTCAGTGGTCAGCACTGGTGCCTTGGGGTCCTAGGTTCAAATCCGACCAAGGGCAACATCTGCATGTAGTTTGTATGGGTTTCCTCCAGGTTCTCTGGTTTACCCCCACACTCCAAAGACATACAGTACTGATAGGATGTTAGATTGTGAGCCCCATTGGGGACAGGTAGATGCTAAATTCTGTAAAGCGCTGCTAAATATAGTAGTGCTATATAAGTGCATAAAAAAATTAATTTATTAAAATGATAAATAATACTATCATTAAAGTAAACGAACCACCCGGCCAAAGAGACCATCTTTAAGATTTGGAAAATCCAAAAGTTTCCCAGATAATGGCATCCCTGATTGGGCTGCGACCTTCCTACCACCAGCTTTCAAAGGCTATCATGATGCACAGCAAGATGGGAATGGAGGTCGGTCCTTTTCAGGGATGAGTCCAAATTTTGTCTCGGATGCAATGATAGTTGGAGATTGGTCTGAAGACCAAGTGGGCAACATGGTGAAGAGGCCTTCACAAGGGAACCTTCCCGGGATTATAGTGTGGCATGGCATAATGTTTGGTAGACGAACGCCTCCAGTCTTTATTTCTGGTACACAAACAGCTCTTTGGTTGTGAAACCTGTTGTACAGTCATTTATCCAAAGTGTCCCAGGATCCTTTTTTTTCAACAGGAAAACCCCAGGCCGCATGTTGCCCGTTCTACTGTGAGCAGTCTGTGTGGTCTAAACATGCTTCCATGGCCTGCAGCGTCTCCGGACCTGTCTCTCATCAAGTACATCTAGAACATAGTTGGTCAGCAATTGCAATCTTGATGATCTGCGTGCCTAAGTGTATGCCAAATTGTGTAAGATACCTGTATTTTCGTGCTTGGTCCTCATACTCAAAACTGAATAAATCAAGGTGTTTTGAATATTTTGTTTCTATTGTTTTAACATTTGCATATTATAAACATATCTATCCGTCCTGTGATTTCCATAATTCCATGACTTTTTCTTGGTGTTGCAATTTCTATGTTGAGGAGTTGAGTTATCATCATTACATCAGAGGGCATATCAGCCAAAGAATCTTTTAGATCCCTGAAGGAATAAACTCCAGTGTTAAGCGATTGGCACCAAAGTCCCCTGCAAACAGGGGTGTCTTCTTCTCGACCCCAGGAGGATATATTGGTGCTCCGGGAAGTCTGTGTAACCCTGCCTGGTAGAAAGAGTATAGAATCTATAGATCTATTGTCTAAACTGGGCAACCGCCACACTGTATTATTTATTGCTTCCTATGTCATCAGATTTGTAGACATTGGAACAGTAATAATGGAGGATTCATATGATGTTTAACTTACCTGGAGGAAGAATCTCAATGTTCAACCATCAATTATACAATATCCGGATAAACCTCCTATATATTGAGAATGAGCCTTCACATCTGACACTGGACTCCCATAGCAGCTGCAGGTGAGTGATAGATTGTCATCTTATGGTATATTATGACCATTCTGTTTGTTCTGTGAGTAATACATTGTTATAATATTGTGAGTGATACATTTATATCAGATTGTGAGTGATAACTAGTGATGAGCGAGCATGCTCGGCCGAGTAACGGTTCGACTCAAGCATCGCTATGCTCGGCAGATCCGAGCGCTCGGCCGAGTACCACATGTGCTCGAGCGCCATGCTCGAGTCTCCTCCTCGCACGTTTGCACCTTCTAAGCAGCCAATAAACATGCTGGTGACAAAAAATAAAAAATTCTAGGAACTCGCCGTGCCCCTCACGGAATACCTTGGGGTGTCTTCTTTCCAAAATGGGGTCACTTGTGGCGTAGTTATACTGCCCTGGCAATTTAGGGGCCCAAATGTGTAAGAAGTACCTTGCAATCAAAATCTGTAAAAAATGGCCTGCGAAATCCGAAAGGTGCACTTTGGAATATGTGCCCCTTTGCCCACCTTGGCAGCAAAAAAGTGTCACACATCTGGTATCGCCGTACTCAGGAGAAGTTGGGGAATGTGTTTTGGGGTGTCATTTCACATATAACCATGCTGGGTGAGAGAAATATCTCGGCAAAAGACAACTTTTCCCATTTTTTTATACAAAGTTGGCATTTGACCAAGATATTTTTCTCACCCAGCATGGGTATATGTAAAATGACACCCCAAAACACATTGCTCAACTTCTCCTGAGTACGGCCATACCAGATGTATCTTTTTTTTCAGCCTAGATGCGCAAAGGTGCCCAAATTCCTTTTAGGGGGGCATTTTTAGACATTTGGATCCCAGACTTCTTCTCACACTTTCGGGCCCCTAAAAAGCCAGGGCAGTATAAATACCCCACATGTGACCCCATTTTGGAAAGAAGACACCCCAAGGTATTCCGTGAGGGGCATGGCGAGTTCATAGAAATTATTTTTTTTTTGCATAAGTTAGCGGATATTGATTTTTTTTGTTTTTTTCTCACAAAGTCTCACTTTCCGCTAACTTAGGACAAAAATGTCAATCTTTCATGGACTCAATATGCCCCTCACGGATTACCTTGGGGTGTCTTCTTTCCGAAATGGGGTCACATGTGGGGTATTTATACTGCCCTGGCTTTTTAGGGGCCCTAAAGCGTGAGAAGAAGTCTGGAATATAAATGTCTAAAAATGTTTACGCATTTGGATTCCGTGAGGGGTATGGTGAGTTCATGTGAGATTTTATTTTTTGACACAAGTTAGTGGAATATGAGACTTAGTAAGAAAAAACAAAAACAAACAAAAAAATTCCGCTAACTTGGGCCAAAAAAATGTCTGAATGGAGCCTTACAGGGGGGGGGGGGTGATCAATGACAGGGGGGTGATCAATGACAGGGGGGTGATCACCCATATAGACTCCCGGATCACCCCCCTGTCATTGATCACCCCCCTGTAAGGCTCCATTCAGACGTCCGTATGATTCTTACGGATCCATGGATCGGATCCGCAAAACACATGCGGACGTCTGAATGGAGCCTTACAGGGGGGTGATCAATGACAGGAGGGTGATCACCCATATAGACTCCCTGATCACCCCCCTGCCATTGATCACCCCCCTGTAAGGCTCCATTCAGACTTCCGTATGATTTTTACGGATCCATGGATACATGGATCAGATCCGCAAAACACATGCGGACGTCTGAATGGAGCCTTACAGGGGGGTTATCAATGACAGGGGGTGATCAGGATGATCACCCCCCCCCTGTCACTGATCACCCCCCCTGTAAGACTCCATTCAGACGTCCGTATGATTTTTACGGATCCATGGATCGGATCCGCAAAACACATGCGGACGTCTGAATGGAGCCTTACAGGGGGGTGATCAATGACAGGGGGTGATCAGGATGATCACCCCCCTGTCATTGATCACCCCCCTGTAAGGCTCCATTCAGACGTCCGCATGATTTTTACGGATACATGGATACATGGATCGGATCCGCAAAACACATGCGGACGTCTGAATGGAGCCGTACAGGGGGGTTATCAATGACAGGGGGGGTGATCAGTGACAGGGGGGTGATCAGGGAGTGTATATGGGTGATCACCCGCCTGTCATTGATCACCCCCCTGTAAGGCTCCATTCAGACGTCCGCATGTGTTTTGCGGATCCGATCCATGTATCCATGGATCCGTAAAAATCATGCGGACGTCTGAATGGAGCCTTACAGGGGGGTGATCAATGACAGGGGGTGATCAGGGAGTGTATATGGGTGATCACCCGCCTGTCATTGATCACCCCCCTGTAAGGCTCCATTCAGACGTCCGCATGTGTTTTGCGGATCCGATCCATGTATCCATGGATCCGTAAAAATCATACGGACGTCTGAATGGAGCCTTACAGGGGGGTGATCAATGACAGGGGGGTGATCAATGACAGGGGGTGATCAGGGAGTGTATATGGGTGATCACCCGCCTGTCATTGATCACCCCCCTGTAAGGCTCCATTCAGACGTCCGCATGTGTTTTGCGGATCCGATCCATGTATCCATGGATCTGTAAAAATCATACGGACGTCTGAATGGAGCCTTACAGGGGGGTGATCAATGACAGGGGGGTGATCAATGACAGGGGGTGATCAGGGAGTGTATATGGGTGATCACCCGCCTGTCATTGATCACCCCCCTGTAAGGCTCCATTCAGACGTCCGCATGTGTTTTGCGGATCCGATCCATGTATCCGTGGATCCATAAAAATCATACGGACGTCTGAACGGAGCCTGACAGGGGGGTGATCAATGACAGGGGGGTGATCAATGACAGGGGGGTGATCAGGGAGTTTATATGGGGTGATCATGGGTGATCAGGGGTTCATAAAGGGTTAATAAGTGACGGGGGGGTGTAGTGTAGTGTAGTGTTTGGTGCGACTTTACTGAGCTACCTGAGTCCTCTGGTGGTCGATCCTAACAAAAGGGACCACCAGAGGACCAGGTAGCAGGTATATTAGACGCTGTTATCAAAACAGCGTCTAATATACCTGTTAGGGGTTAAAAAAATCAGATCTCCAGCCTGCCAGCGAGCGATCGCCGCTGGGAGGCTGGAGATCCACTCGCTTACCTTCCGTTCCTGTGAGCGCGCGCGCCTGTGTGCGCGCGTTCACAGGAAATCCCGGCCCTCGCGAGATGACGTGTATATGCGTCGTCGTGCGCAGGGCTGCCGCCTCCGGACCGCACATCTGCGTTAGGCGGTCCGGAGGCGGTTAAAGAGGTTTCAAAGACCCAAAAGTCCTTTTTAGGCAGAAATGTAAAGTGCAGATTTGCACTTTTTTATTTTATTTTTTTATTTACAAAAAAAATCGCTTCATTGGCTATCTTAATCGAAGGTGTCTGCAGTGACTTAAGACATCTGTGCAATACCTTCTGTGTATCAGGGGCATAGATAGGAAGAATATCAGTGAAAACAGCACCCAGTTTTTTGTCTGCGGCAGAAACCGTTTATCGCAGCACATTGCATTTCTATACCATCTGAGTGCTTCAATCCCATATATTGGGAAAAAGTGAAAATCAATATATATACAAATTTCACTGAATCTGCACACAGTTTTTTTGTCTGCGGCAGAAACCGTTTATCGCAGCGCATTGCATTTCCATACGGTCTGAGTGCTTCAATCCCATATATTGCGATAAAGTGAAAATCAATATATATATACAAATTTCACTGAATCTCCACACCAAACAGGCCTGCAACCGTTACAACGATCACCCCATGCATAAATCAACCTTAGCGAGGGGTAGGTGTTCCGCAGTATGGCGCTTTTTTGAGGAAAGTGCAGAGGACAAAAGAGTGGTAGTTTGCAACCTGTGCTGTACCAAAATGAGCCGAGGCATGAACACTAGCAACCTCACCACCATCAGCATGATCCGCAACATGGCATCCAAGCACCCTACTAAGTGGGCTGAACACCTGGGTCCACAATCTGGTTCTGCGGGTCACACCACTGCCTCCCCTTCCCCTGTGTTACGTGCTGTCCAATCCCATGTCCAAGACGCAGGCCCGCATGCCTCTCGCCCTGCACCTGTACCCTTCGAATGAACCAGCAGCAACAACATCCACTTCCCTGTCCCAGTGCAGTGTCCAAATGTCCATACCACAGTCATTTGAACACAAGCGCAAATACCCACCCACAGGCCATAGCACTTAATTGCCAACTTTCAAAATTACTGGCCCTTGAAATGTTGCCATATAGACTTGTGGACACTGAGGCCTTCCGCAGCCTGATGTCGGCCACGGTCCCTTGGTACGCAGTCCCCAGCCGCCACTATTTTTCACGGTGTGCAGTGCCCGCTTTACACCAGCATGTGTCCCAGAACATCACCCATGCCCTGACCAACGCAGTTACTGGGAAGGTCCACTTAACCACAGACACATGGACAAGTGCTGGTGGCCAGGGACACTACATTTCCCTGAGCGCACACTGGGTGAATGTGGTAGAGGCCGGGAGTGAGTCGTACCCTGGGATGGCACAGGTGCTACCCACTCCCAGGATTGCAGGCCCTACGTCCATCAGGGCGCAATTAAACTGTGCCTCCTGCCAGTGCACCAAAAAAAAAAAAGTTTCAAAACCGTACCCAGCTTCATGTTTAACTTAGCTAGGCGGCGCACGACAACACTGTCCAAGTCGGACCAGTGCGAACAGTTGGTCGGTTGGCTTGCTGACAATAATGCTTCCAGTCGGCTAAGCACCACCCTCTCTTCCACCAAGTCCAGTCTCTGTAGCCAAGAGTCTGGTCAGCCAGGCAGAGCTACTAGTGAAGGCGCGCCGTGTGTGTGCCCATTTCCGCAAGTCGTCCACAGCTTCAGCCGGCCTGTCAACGCTGCAGCAGCTTCCAGCTCACCGACTGTTGTGCGACGTGAACACGCGCTGAAACTTTACGTTTTATATGTTGGCCAGGCTTTGTGAGCAGCAGAGGGCAGTTGTGGAATACCAGCTGCAACATGGTCAACTGGTCAAGTCAACTGCCACTATTCACAAGCGAGGAGTCGGCATTGATGTCAGACCTGTGTGAGGTTTTTAAAAACTTTGATGATTCCACACAGATGGTTAGTGGCGATAACGCTATTATCAGCGTAACCATCCCACTGCTGTGTCTACTCAAACGATCGCTGCTCACAATTAAGGACGACGCTCTGAATGTGGCAAACGAGGAACTGGGGGAGGACATCTCACAGGGTGATACCCAGACCACCCACAGTTCGTCTTCTCAGCACGAATTGGACTGTGAAGGGGAGGAGGAGGAGATGGAGACTGTTGCCTCTGCTACTGAGGCTAGTACCCATGGAACTTTAATTCCCTTTGTTCAGCGTGGATGGGCCCAAAAGGAGGAGAAGGAGGAGGAAGAGGAGATGGAGAGTCATCCTGATGTCGACATGTTGCCTGTTGGTACTCTGGTACACATGGCTGAATTCATGTTAGGCTGCCTTACCCGCGACCCTCTCGTTATACACATTACTGGGTGTCCACCCTTCTCGACCCCCGCTACAAAGAAAACTTCTCATCTCTCATTCCTGTGGTGGAGAGGACGAGTAAAATGGTTCAATACCAGAAGGTACTTGTTGAGAGATTGCTCCGGAATTTTCCATCTGACAACACTGGCGGCAGAGTCCGCACTACCTTAGGCAACCGGGGAAGGGAGACAAGGGGAACATACAGCAGTTCCAACAAAGGCAGGGCAACACTCTCCAAGGCATGGGACACTTTCATGACACCCCGCCAGCAACCTCACTCTGAAGCGCGGCCTAGTGGTACAAGGAGGGAAATGTTTTGGAAAATGGTGAAGGAATACATAGCAGACCGTGTCAGCGTCCTAAATGATCCCTCAGTGCCTTACAACTACTGGATGTCCAAGCTGGACATGTGGCACGAACTTGCGCTCTACGCCTTGGAGGTGTTGGCCTGCCCTGCCGCCAGAGTTTTGTCTGAGCGCGTATTTAGTGCTGCTGGTGGCATCATAACAGATAAGCGTAGCTGCCTGTCAACTGAAAATGCTGACAGGTTGACTCAGATCAAAAATGAACAAGGCCTGGATTGCCCCTGACTTCTACACTCCACCAGAGGAACGCTGAGCTAATTAGGAACAAATACGCAATTTAAATGTATGCTTTACAATATACTCAATTAAAAGACAGAAACATGCAATGCGACAATAAACTGCAATATAGAGTACAAAATTGCATAATAATAACAAGTGCTACACTATAAGTGCGAGATACTTGCCAAATCGTTTTGTACAAAATTATTTGAGCCCGTCTGCCGAGCGTCAAGGCGATCTCTGTTAGACGGGTTCCTACGCTAAATTCTACCTGTTAGGTGCCATGACGGCTACCATACACTTCAGGGAGTGTAGGTTCCACATTCCTACATTGAATTCTACCTGTTAGGTGCCATGACGGCTACCATACACTTCAGGGAGTGCAGGTTACACAGCAGGCCCACTCCACAAAACCACCAGCGCCAAGCAGCTACCAAGGAGTGAGAGTCCCACTCCTGGTGCCATGGCTTCAGTGAATGAGGGGGAGCAGGCCTGACTATGTACTAACACTAATTAAAATCAGCCTGTAAAGCAGACAGGGTGGGCAGGAGTGCATGACTGAGGAGGCAGCCACACCTCCAATACAAACTGCAAAGAAAAACCAAAAAGGGGGTCAGTCAGCACATACCAAACCACAGTAGCACATTGCAATGGCAAGGAACAACATTAAAAGACAGAAACATGCAATGCGACAATAAACTGCAATATAGAGTACAAAATTGCATAATAATAACAAGTGCTACACTATAAGTGCGAGATACTTGGCAAATCGTTTTGTACAAAATTATTTGAGCCCGTCTGCCGAGCGTCAAGGCGATCTCTGTTAGACGGGTTCCTACGCTAAATTCTACCTGTTAGGTGCCATGACGGCTACCATACACTTCAGGGAGTGTAGGTTCCACATTCCTACATTGAATTCTATTATTATGCAATTTTGTACTCTATATTGCAGTTTATTGTCGCATTGCATGTTTCTGTCTTTTAATGTTGTTCCTTGCCATTGCAATGTGCTACTGCGGTTTGGTATGTGCTGACCGACCCCCTTTTTTTTTTTTTTAAATATACTCAATTCACAAAATTCACCTCCAATGTTTTATGGGGTTCGCTCACCTGTAGGCCTTCACTACAATGTTTCATATGGTCTGCTCAGTTGTAGGCCCTCACCTCCAATGTTTTATACGGTCTGCTCAGCTGTAGGCCCTCACTCCAATGTTTCATACGGTATGCTCAGCTGTAGACTCTCACTACAATGTTTCATACGATCTGCTTAGCTATAGGCCCTCACTATAATGTTTTATACGGTCTGCTCAGCTGTAGGCCCTCACCTCCAATGTTTTATGGGGTTCGCTCACCTGTAGGCCCTCACTACAGTGTTTTATATAGTCTGCTCAGCTGTAGGCCCTCACTACAATGTTTCATACAGTCTTCTCAGCTGTAGGCCCTCACTACAATGTTTCATACAGTCTTCTCAGCTGTAGGCCCTCACTACAATGTTTTATGGGGTTCGCTCACCTGTAGGCCCTCACGACAATATTTCATACGGTTTGCTCAGCTGTAGGCCCTCACTCCAATGTTTCATACGGTATGCTCAGCTGTAGGCCCTCACTCCAATGTTTAATAATGTCTGCTCAGCTGTAGGCCCTCACTACAATGTTTCATACAGTCTGCTCAGCTGTAGGCCCTCACTACAATGTTTCATACAGTCTGCTCAGCTGTAGGCCCTCACTACAATGTTTCATACAGTCTGCTCAGCTGTAGGCCCTTACTACAATGTTTTATGGGGTTCGCTCACCTGTAGGCCCTCACTACAATATTTCATACGGTTTGCTCAGTTGTAGGCCCTCACTCCAATGTTTTATACGGTATGCTCAGCTGTAGGCCCTCACTCCAATGTTTCATAATGTCTGCTCAGCTGTAGGCCCTCACTACAATGTTTCATACGTCTGCTCAGCTGTAGGCTCTCACTACAATGTTTCATACGGTATGCTCAGCTGTAGGCTCTCACTACAATGTTTCATACGTCTGCTCAGCTGTAGGCTCTCACTACAATGTTTCATACTGTCTACTCAGCTGTAGGCCCTCACCTCCAATGTTTTATGGGGTTCGCTCACCTGTAGGCCCTTACTCCAATGTTTCATACAGTCTGCTCAGCTGTAGGCCCTCACTACAATGTTTCATACAGTCTGCTCAGCTGTAGGCCCTCACTACAATGTTTTATGGGGTTCGCTCACCTGTAGCCCTCACTACAATATTTCATACGGTTTGCTCAGTTGTAGGCCCTCACTCCAATGTTTCATACGGTCTGCTCAGCTGTAGGCCCTCACTCCAATGTTTTATACGGTATGTTCAGCTGTAGGCTCTCACGACAATGTTCCATGCGGTCTGCTCAGCTGTAGGCCCTCACTACAATGTTTTATACGGTCTGCTCAGATGTAGGTCCTCACTACTGCCAGTGCCCAGTTGCACCACTCTTATCTGGTGTCACAGTAGCTTGCATTTAAAAATAAAAAACAATTTTTTCACTTAAATATAATTGCAGTTGCTTGCAAGCGTGTGTGGCAGGCCCACAAGGTTTACTGTGCCCACTACTGCCAGTGCCCACCGCCACCACTAATATCTGGTGTCACAGTAGCGTGCATTAAAAAAAAAAATAATAATTTTTTCACTGTGATCTAATCGTAGTTGCCTGCAAGCGTGTGTGTCAGGCCTACAGCGTGTACTGTGCCGACTACTGCCAGTGCCCAGTGCCACCACTCATATCTGGTGTCACAGTAGCTTGCACGCATAGTACAACTAATCGGAAAAAAAATGACAGGCAGAGGTAGGCCACCCCGCAGGGGCCATCTTGGTCGTGGTGCTGTGATTTCCTTTAGCCCTAGAATAATGCCCAGTGTTCAGAGGCCACGTACCCTGAACTCGAAAAGTTCTGAGGACATAGTTGGCTGGCTTACACAGAACACCCAATCTTCTACAGCTTCCGCTCGGAACCTTGATGCACCATCCTCCTCCAGCTCAGCTTCGGGCACCTCTCAAATTACCACTCGCCCGCCTGCCGCCACCACCAACACTAGAACCACAGCCGCTTCACTTGATCTGTCAGAGGAGTTATTTACACATCAGTTAAAAGAAATGAGTGATGCGCAACCATTATTGCCAGAGGATGTAGATGACAGGGATATGTCTCAGTCAGGCAGGATTACACACATGGACGTACGGTGTGATGATGATGATGTTGTACCCGCTGCTGCTTCCTTTGCTGAGTTATCAGATACAAGTGAAGCGGTTGATGATGACGATGTGTCCGTGGATGTCACGTGGGTGCCCGCTTGAAGAGAAGAAGAACACGGGGAAAGTTCAGATGGGGAGACAGAGAGAAGGAGGAGATGAGTTGGAAGCAGGGGGACTGTCGTCGCAAGGAGCTAGTGGCACAGTCATACAGCATGTATCGGCACCAGGGGTCAGCCAGACAGCACGCCAATTAACACATGCTGTTGCCACCACCAGAATGCCGTCATTGCAAAGCTTATGTCATGCCCCACTCTGACAATGTGTGGAGGTCGGCCAGGATAGCAGCACGAAGTTAGTGTTTGTTTTGGTGCCGTGCTGGATCCGCCTCTCATCAGGTGCACTGGGTGGAGTGATTAGTTTAAATGGCACTCCAGCCAAGTGATCTGAGCGGATTATACTAATCATTGTGGTCTGGGAAGCTTGGAGGGAAGGTTGGCTGTCTGTTCCTGCTCTCTAAGATAAGTGCCATTTCTAGTTTGGTTGTTTGTGTCATCTATCCCATCCAGGTTCTGTGCGAGCAGGCTGCTCCTATTTCCCCAATTCACCATCTCAGGGAATTCAGGGTTTTGTCAGCCCAGGCTGGAGGACACAGCACACCTACCTTCAAGGTCTGCATGTGGGCTGAGCAGTGCAGGGAAAGAGGTCAGGGATTAGCTAGGAGGTGACCCTTCCCCTCTCTCTCGTCCAGAACCTGGTTGGTGCGTTATCCGTTATACTGAGTGCACGTCCGCCGTGACAGCTTAGCAGTGTGGCATTTTTTGTGTGTGTCTCCCTCTGATAACAGCAATGCCATTTGCAACCTGTGCCAAAAGAAACTGAGTCGTGGGAAGTCCAACACCCACCTAGGTACAACTGCTTTGCGAAAGCACATGATCTCAAATCACAAACGCCTATGGGATCAACACATGATGACGAGTAGAAGCAGCACACAAGCTCAAAGCCACCATCCTCCTCCTGGTCCAGCATCTTCAGCCACGTCAACCACTGCTGTCCTCCTTGCCCCCTCTCAACTATCCGCCACTCCGCCTCTCACCTTCAGCAGTTCCTGCTCATCTGCCCCCAGTCAGGTGTCTGTCAAGAAAATGTTTGAGCGTAAGAAGCCAATGTCACAGAGTCACCCCCTTGCCCGGCGTCTGACAGCTGGCTTGACGGAACTCTTAGCCCACCATCTTTTACCATACCAGCTGGTGGAGTCTGAGGCCTTCAAAAAATTTGTCGCTATTGGGACACCGCAGTGGAAGGTACCCGGCCGAATTTTTTTTTCACAAAAGGCAATCCCCAACCTGTACTCTATTGTGGAAAAGGAAGTCATGGCATGTCTGGCACACAGTGTTGGGGCAAGGGTCAATCTGACCACTGATACCTGGTCTGCAAAGCACGGTCAGGGCAGGTATATCACGTACACTGCACATTGGGTAAACCTGCTGACGGCTGCCAAGCATGGAATGCGTGGCTCTGCAGAGGAGTTGGTGACACCGCCACGACTTGCAGGCAGGCCTGCTGCCACCTCCTCTACTCCTCCTACTTCATTCTCTTCGCTAACCTCCTCGGCTGAGTCCTCTTCTGCTGCTGCGTCTTGCTCCACATCAACTGCACCCCCACAGATTCCCAGGGGCTATTCCACATCCCGGATACGACAGTGTCACGCCGTCTTGGGGTTGACTTGCCTGAAAGCAGAGAGTCACACCGGACCAGCACTCCTGTCTGCCCTGAACGCACAGGTGGATCAGTGGCTGACTCCGCACCAACTGGAGATTGGCAAAGTGGTGTATGACAACGGAAGAAATTTGTTGGCGGCATTGAATTTGGGCAAGTTGACATGCATGGCACATGTGTTGAATCTGATCGTACAACGCTTTGTGCATAAGTACCCAGGCTTACAGGACGTCCTCAAGCAGGCCAGGAAGGTGTGTGGCCATTTCAGGCGTTCCTACACGGCCATGGCGCACTTTTCAGATATTCAGCAGCGAAACAACATGCCAGTGAGGCGCTTGATTTGCGACAGCCCGACACGTTGGAATTCAACACTCCTAATGTTCGACCGCCTGCTCCAACAAGAAAAAGCCGTCAACGAGTATTTGTATGGCCGAGGTGCTAGGACAGCCTTTGCGGAGCCTTTGCGTAATGCCTGTAGGCTCATGCGTCCTTTTGAGGAGGTGACAAACCTAGTCAGTCGCACCGAAGGCACCATCAGCAACATCATCCAATTTGTTTTCTTCCTGGAGCATGCTCTGCGAAGAGTGCTGGATTAGGCCGTAGATGAGCGTGAAGAGGAAGAGGAAGAGTTGTGGTCACCATCACCACCAGAAACAGCCTTATCAGCATCGCTTGCTGGACCCGCGGCAACGCTGGAAGAGGAGTCTGAGGAAGAGGAGTCAGAGGAGGAATGTGGCTTTGAGGAGCAGGAAGACCAACCACAGCAGGCATCCCAGGGTGCTCGTTGTCACCTATCTGGTACCCGTGGTGTTGTACGTGGCTGGGGGGAAGAACAGACCTTCAATGAGATCAGTGAGGACCAGGGCCGTCTTTAATATTAATTGGACCCTGGGCAAGAATTTACTTGGGCCCCTTGGATCCCGCCTTCACACACCCTAGCATGCAATCACGCCCTCCACCACAAACACAACACACAACACACAGTGAATGGGTCCGCATCCGAGTGGCCAAAACGGCGGACCCAAACAACGGCCGTGTGCATGAGGCCTAAGCCAATGCAGTCTCAGGAGTGGTGCACACCACACCCCTGCCTTGCAGCCTCACAGGAGTACAGGACCAGTATCTGCACACGTATGTATGGCATAATTGGGATGCACATCAGTCTTGGTCTATGTGCAGAGATATCTGATTGGAGCTGACTTCCTATTTTCTCCTTTGCACATAAATGGTTAAACTATATTCCTTAGTGAAAATGACCACTCCACACCACACCACGAGGGCCCCCCTGCCCTGAGCAAAGATTAGTAAATGTGGCCGGGTGGCCCCAGGCCACAGTTCAGCAGCAGACAGAGAGAACCCAACCCCTTATGTCTCCTGGGGCTGGGGCCGTCTCTATAATAATCCCCCACTAATTTATAAATGGGGTAAGGGTTAATTAATAATTCGGTGACCTGACCGACTGGTCTAAATTTCTAATATAAATAAAGTCAATATGCGTGCAGCTCTAGCCTCTACCCTACCTCCTCCTCCTGGCGCGGCAGTGGCACGTCTGCCTGTGTAAGGTGAGCGGCAAAGACAGCCCTGGTGAGGACGAGGAACGGGACATGAGTAGCTCGGCATCCAACCTTGTGCAAATGGGGTCTTTCATGCTGTCATGCCTGTTGAGGGACCCTTGTTTAAAAAGGCTGAAGGAGAACGACCTGGGTGGCCACACTACTAGACCCCCGGTATAAGCAGAAAGTGGCTGAAATGTTACCGAATTGGCAGAAGTCGGAAAGGATGCAGCAGTTCCAAAACAAGTTAAAAAGTATGCTTTACACAGCGTATAAGGGTGATGTCACAGCACAACGGGAATCTAACAGGGGAAGAGGTGAAAGTAATCCTCCTCCAACCACGACCACGCCGGCAAGGACAGGACGCTTTACAGACGTGTTGTTGATGGAGGACATGCAGAGCTTTTTAAGTCCTACGCATCGCCACAGCCCTTCGGGGTCCACCCTCAGAGAACGACTCGACCGACAGGTAGCAGACTACCTTGCCTTAACTGCAGATATCGACACTCTGAGGAGCGATGAACCCCTTGACTACTGGGTGTGCAGGCTTGACCTGTGGCCTGAGCTATCCCAATTTGCGATAGAACTTCTGGCCTGCCCCGCTTCAAGTGTCCTGTCAGACAGGGCCGGTGCTACCATAAGGCAGACCAAGCGGCCGCCTTAGGGAGCACCCTGGGGAGGGTGGAAAAATGAGACATGGAGGGGGAGAAATGTGACATGGGGGTCTGATGGCTGACATTGGGGGCTGATGGCTGGGGGATGATGTCTGACATGGGGTTCTGATCTGAGGTCTGATTAACATTGGGGGTCTGATTGGGGCTGTGAGCTGAGGTCTGATTAACATTGGGGGTCTGATTGCTGGTCTGACCTGAGGTGTAATGGAAAATATTTTTTTCTTATTATCCTCCTCTAAAACCTAGGTGTGTCTTAGAGGGCGAAAAATATGGTCCTTAAACCAGCCATTGTCTGAAGCAGAGAGAAGATACCAGGACCACAGAGAGGAGAAGCATGGGGGGGGGGGGGCGCCAAAATGTAGCTTCGCTTGTGTTGGCAAAAATCCTTGCACCGGCCCTGCTGTCAGAAAGGACCTTCAGCGCAGCAGGAGGTATTGTCACTGAGAAGAGAAGTCGCCTAGGTCAAAAAAGTCTAGATTACCTCACCTTTATTAAGATGAATGAGGGATGGATCCCGAAGGGACTGACAGTGGGGGATGCATTTGACTAAAAAAGGCCTGATGAGATGCCTTGGGCTATAAAATGGTCCACACGCTGCTGTATTTAATCTCTGCATGCCGGATGACGTGCGTGACTTCTCCGCCACCAACTAGGGTTCAAGCCACAATGTTTTAGTGCACTTTCTGCCTGGAAAACATCAATTTTTCCGGCTGCTGCAGCGGCTGCAACAATACCTAATTTTTCAGGCATGTGTACATGCCAAATTTTTCTGGCATCTGGTGCTGCACTGTGGCTGCAAAAACAAAACAAAAAAAAGGCACATACATGTGTCAATTCCCCTTCGTGATCGTTACCTTGTTGTGGTGAAGGGGCTTGCGTATCACAATGAAGCGATCACCTCTAAGTGTGTTGGCATAGGCAATGTTGGCACACCCCAGATAAGATAATGTCGTTGCTTCATTGTGAACAGACCAAAAGCGATCGGCTGGATAATTTTGCATAGAAAAAACATTAATTTTCTTTGTGATCATCTAAGGTGATCATTAAAGCCTACTAGGCCAACAATGGGACCACACTGCAGAATCATTGTTTTCTGGGTCACTTAACTGTCACTGAACTACCTCAGCACGACCATAGGCTTTGAAAAACCGCCATCGACTGCAATCTCCCAAACGTGCGCACGAGCACATCATCACTACACCAAGATTGACGCATAGAGGAATAAAATGTATGTAATGAGTGTGTCAACTATTGACAACTCTTTGCGGTTGTCTAAAATCTATTCCATACACGTCCCCTGATAGGGGACGTAACAGGGATTAAACTGATAGGAATAGTACTACTTAACATACCACTCATATCTGGTAGCACAGTAAATTGCACGGCGCACGCGCAGTGCCCCAAGTTGGAAGTAGGAGGACCAACCAAGCATCTTTTTCCATCTCCCGGTTCCTAAAATCTATTCCATACACCACACCGACCCCTGATAGGGGACAAAACAGAGATTAAACTGGTAAGAACTGATTTTTTTAATTAAAAAAAAAGAGGACAGCCTCTGCGGAGCTGGGTATTTTTTGGCCGCGTTACTGAACGCTCATGCACAATGGCTGTAGGCTCATGCGTCCTTTTGCGGAGGTGACAACCTGGTCAATCAAACCCAAGGCAACATCATCAACCTCATCCCATATGCGTTTTTTCTGGAGCGTGCCCTGCGAAAAGTGCTGGATCAGGCCGTAGATGAGCATGAAGAGGAAGAGTTGTGGTCACCTATCACCACCAGAAGCAGTCTTGTCGTCGTCGATTGCTGGACCTGCGGCAACGCAAAGAGAGGAGTCGTAAGAAGAGGAGTCAGAGGAGGAAGGTGGCTTTGAGGAGGTGGAAGACCAACCACAGCAGGCGTCCCAGGGGGCTTGTTGTCACCTTTCGGGGACCCTTGGTGTTGTACGTGGCTGGGTGGAGGAAGAGACCTTCAATGAGATCAGTGAGGACAAGGAACGGGACATGGCTAGCTTGGTATCCAACCTTGTGCAAATGGGGAGTTTGCGGTTAGCGGTAAAATTGTATCTAATATTTATAGATGATGTCTTCATGATTTGGTCCAGCTCCAAAATTCTGTTCAAGGAGATGGTAGAACTTTTTAATAAAGTGAACAACATGAACATGAGCTAACCGCAAACTTATTTTATTTACACCTTTGTTGAGTTTAGGGATTTTCATATTTTTCATGATTTTGAGAAGATATTGAAGGGGATGTCCAGAATTAGAAAAATATGGTTGTGTTACACCTGTATACAGGGGGTCTGTAGGACGGCAGCACAGCTCTGTTCACCTCAATGGAGCTAAGATGCAATAGCAGACTCAGCGCATGGACAGGTGTGGTACTATTACTGGAAGAAAGCAGCAATGTTTTTTGCAATTTTGGACAACCTTTTTAAAGTCATTTGGAAATTTGTGCTATAAAGAAAGCATCTCCTGCCATTAGTAATGGGTCATCAAAGATATTGGTACTTGTGATTTTCTCAAGGTTCGGAGACTCAATCAAGTGCATTTCAAAAGTAGGATGCAGATGTAGCTTGCCTGAAAATTTCAGGTAGGCAGGGAAGGCTATAGATGGGGTTTATCATCTGCACCTGTAAAGTAAACCCTGGTTGGTTCTTGGGCACTGCCTGACTGCTCCCTTTATCCCTGTTGGATGCTATGTTATCAGCATGAATATGCTTAGCCGCCATGAAAGGTCAATGTCTTCCTCAACCGTTACTTCTCTTCATTACCCAGATATTCAAACATTCTTCCCAAAAGTCAAGCCGATTGTTGTACTACACGCAACCTGCTAATTCAGTTTCTGATGGGGCAAATCCAAATTAACCGACTATACTTATTATCAACCCTAAAACTATGTCATTATTGTGGGGTGCTACTCTGGGGGTGAATAGACAATGTAATTATTACTTTGTTATATTGAAGAATATCTTCTTTGTCTTTCAGAAACATGAGAGTCCTTCTGCTTGTGGGAGTTGCTCTACTTATCACCTTGGCCTTTGCCGATCACCATAAGGGTCATCGTAAACAAGACAAAGATGATCATGATGACAAAGACAGCCATGACCACAGAGATCACCATAATCGCAAACATGGCCATCACAAGAAAGGGGAAGACTGTGACAAAAAGCGCCACCATCACCATAATGAGTCCTTGCCCTGCCACAAGATAGCTGATTACAATTCAAAATTCTCCTTTGACCTGTTTCGGCAGGTAGCTCTAGATCATCCTTATGAGAACATTGTCTTCTCCCCTGTCAGTATTTCTACGGCATTTGCTTTCCTGTCCCTTGGTTCTAAGGCTCAGACCCACTCACAAATCATTGAAGGACTCTTTTTAAACAGCTCTGAGATCTCAGAACAAGAAATTCATGAAGGTTTCCATCATCTTCAGCATCTCCTGAATGATGTGGACAGGGAGCTGCAGCTCAGCGGTGGGAATGCTCTCTTCATTTCCAAGGAACGCAATATTCTCCAGACGTTCTTAGATGAAGCCAAGAAGATCTACCACTCAGAGGTGTTTTCTACTGATTTTAAAAACACAGAAGAAGCAAAGAATCAGATTAACAGTTATGTGGAGAAAAACACCCATGGCAAGATCCCTGAGCTGCTGGACAGTGTAGACCAGGATGCCATTTTTGTCCTCATCAACTACATTTATTTCAGAGGTAATCTATTACTTTATACAGCAACACGTAGCCTACCACTCCTGTTAAACCTGTCTCCTTCTAACCTTAGTAGTACCCCTTGGCTTACTTCTTAAAGAAAAGTCATCACAAGATAGGGAGAACACTGAATAATTACACTTCTTGGCACTAATGATTGGTCAAGAAGTATTGCTCAAGAAATATCACTTGGAGGTTATGGTATATTGCACGAGCAGATGGGTCAAGCCTCAGTTTAAACCCCAGTCAGGCTGTTCATTGGGTGTATATAGCATCGGTCAAAGAATATCACAGCTCAGCTGGTTTCATACCATACAATAACCTCATATTAATTTTGTCTTCACAGGACAATGGGAAAATCCATTTGAAGAGGAAGGTACAAAAGAGGGAGAGTTTCACATCAATGAGAACAAAACGGTGAAGGTGCCTTTCATGAGCAGAACAGGAATGTACAATGTGGCCTTCACTGATGAGGCCACCGTGGTCTCCATACCGTATAAAGGAAACGCTGTTGCTTTATTCGTCCTGCCAAATGAGGGGAAATTGTCAGAAGTAGAACAAAATTTTAACAAAGAATCAATTAAAACGTGGAAGAAATCATTTCATAGACGGTAAGGGAGCATCTCTATCTATCTATCTATCTATCTATCTATATCCATCTATCTATCTATATCTCTCTCTCTCATATCTATCTATCTCTCTCTCTGTCATATCTATCTCATATCTATCTATCTATCTATCTATCTATGTACACATTATGTCAGCAGCTTTTAAATATTACTGTTACTGGGGAGAAGTTGCAATAATTCCATTACAGATCCCTCCATGTTTGGATGTTTTTGACTATGAAGGATCTGCACATTGTCTTATGGCGTTCATTATTTGCATATCATCTGTTGTTCTTTTCACACAGGTTGGTGGACTTACACCTCCCCAAATTCTCTGTCTCCGGCACTGTCAACCTGAAAGAAACATTAAGCAAGTTGGGCATAGAAGACGTTTTCTCAGACAGCGCTGATCTTTCTGGTATCACTGGAGAACCCAACGCAAAGATTTCCAAGGTGAGATCTATCAATCCATCTATCTAATATCTATATATATCATATTGGTCTATCTGAATCTAGCTATCTATAACTAGCTATCTGTCTGTCTGTCTGTTGATGGCTCAGTAGTTATAGTACTGGTGCTTTGCAGTTCTGGGGTCCCATAAGGCAAACTCTGCATGGGTTTCCCCCCACACTCCAAAGACATGCGGACAAGGAATTTAGATTGTCAGCTCTACTGGGGACAACGATTTCTAATGATAATATCTGTAAAGTGCGGTGGAATACGTTAGCGCTTTGTAAGTTAGTAAAATAAATATCTATCCACTGGAAAATGTAATATTTTTTTTTCTCTCAACCTCCATAGGCTATCCATAAGGCCGTGCTTAGTGTTGATGAGAAGGGGACAGAAGCGGCAGGTACCACCGCACTGGAGGCAATGCCCATGATGCTTCCTCCTCGTATTCAGTTTAATCGTCCTTTCCTTGTCTCAATGTATAACGACGAAAGCATTCTCTTCATCGGAAGAATTACCAACCCACAGGAATGATTCTCTCCTAAACTTTTCTTTAATAAAATATTACAATGTATCAGGGCTATTATTTATTTTTTGATATTTAGATACTGTGGCAAACATCGCCACTTATAGAATGTCTTTCTTGTCTGTACCTCTTCCCCTCCCCCCTTTTCCTGTCCCATTGTTTCCCCAGCAGGGTGTTGTCTCAGGGACACTGGGAGACCTGTTTAAACTAGCTGCAGTGTCCCCCCTCAACCTCCCATCAGCCCTCGCTATTGTCTGACCCCACCTTTCCTTGTACCATAGTAATCTATGTATTGTATGTAAATGAGGCTGTTGGAGGTTTGAAACTAGGTGCGCATGCCTAGTAAAGTCAGTGGACTCCCAAACTGTGTGTCGTCCAGTTACTGGGGAAATTGTCTCTTGGATATTGACCTGCTTCTTCAGCTACAAGGGGATTTAAGTGAAGATATTGAGGGTATACCTTGAAGCTCCGCAACAGATACATTTCCCCATCTCATGAGATCCTGTAGCTCCTCTGCTGATCCCAATGAAGGTAGCAGCCGTCAGTTCACAGCCGCTCCATAAAGTCCATAGAGATTTCTATTATAGAAATTGGGGTAAGAAATAAAAAACAAAGGACAGAAAGAATAATAGGTGATCACAGGAAGATGCCCAAAAATTCAGGGGTAACACGGTAAATGACTGCTGGACACTGGGGTGTTGCTCATCAAACTACTAGACATGTTTCCCGAAGACCAGTGGGTAGGTCCATCAAACTCCTCCATTTATAAGCCTTTACAAAGTCTATGACACATAACTCTTTGTTAGGGGCAGTGGCGTAGCGTGGGTGGTCGTTGCCCAATTACGTGAGGTGAGGCGATCTCCTCAGGCGGCCCTGGTGACAAGTGGCGGACGGCAGCAAGGCGCAGGGAAATGAGCGCTTCCATTGTGGAAGCACTCATCTCCATCGTCATATGGATGGATGTGCTGCGGCGCGATGACATCATCGCGCCGCCTGAGCCGTACATCGCAGGACACAGGCTGGAAGAGGCCTGCATCGCATTGCTGCCAGCCTGATGGAGGTGGGGGAGGGGGGCTGTTTGGCATTCCCTCTAACTTTCATGGTGGAGACTGGCTACAAAAATTTGCTGCAGCTCTGAGGAATTTTGTGGGGTCATCAACCTGCACCCCTATTGATCAGGTGTTTGGAAGTAGGACTAGTGCTAGAAATAGGCACTGTAGTAACCAGACCTTAATATTATTCAGTGGACAGAGCTCTGCAGTCCACGTGATATTGCAACCCTTCAGTAGCCTATCGGTGGAGGTATGTGGTGACCGTTGACCTATCATAGGAAAACTTCATCAATTGTTGCATCCTAGAGAACCTCTTTAGACCATAACTAAAACATTAAAGGGCAAAACGCCAGTCTTAATAAAGCTCTAAGCTGGCGGTGGATCTGCCAGAGTTATGAAGAGGCGCCGACCTCTCCATAACTTCGGCGTATCCAGCGCCTCTTCTAAATGTAAGTGAGGGGACAATGTCGGTGCGTCTTATGGGGCGAAAACTAATGAACACTTCCATTATGGAGACACTCATTAGTACAGGAGGAGCGGGAAGCTGTGGATGCAGAGCTTCCTGTGTGGGCTGTGTACTCACCGCTTTCTGGTCTTCTCCTGCAGGCACCGCGCACAGTGTGAGGATGTCTGCGCACTCTGTGACTTCAGTCTGTGCGGCAGGAAGATCAGGAAGAGCTCTGTATCTCAGGAGCGGCAGTGGCGCCCGGAGCAGGAAAGGTAAATTGATTTATTTATTTTTGTCAGAACGGCAGTTTACATTGGGGGTATGATCTGAGGTCTGATTGGGGGTCCTTTTAACATTGGGGGTCTATGCAGAGGTCTGATTAACATTCAGTTCTGATTAGTGGTAATAATTACTGATAATATTTTTCTTCTTATTTTCCTCCTCTAAAACCTAGGTGCGTCTTACAGGGTGAAAAACAGTTATATTCTTATACATAGGAGCCAGTTATTATAGTACTTATAGTCTTGTACATAGGAGCAGTATTATAATAGTTATATTCTTGTATATTGGAGCAGTATTATATAGTAGTTATAAACTTGTACATAGGAGCAGTATTTTAATAGTTATATTCTTGTACATAGGAGGCAGTATTACAGTAGATATATTCTTGTACATAGGAGCAGTATTATAGTAGTTATATTCTTGTACATAGGAGCAGTATTATAGTAGTTATATTCTTTTACATAGGAAGCAGTATTATAGTAGTTATATTCTTTTACATAGGAGGCAGTATTATAGCAGTTATATTCTTGTACATAGGAGCAGTATTATAGTAGTTATATTCTTGTACATAGGAGGCAGTATTATAGTAGTTATATTCTTTTACATAGGAGGCTGTATTATAGCAGTTATATTCTTGTACATAGGAGCAGTATTATAGTAGGTATATTCTTTTACATAGGAGGCAGTATTATAGCAGTTATATTCTTGTACATAGGAGCAGTATTATAGTAGTTATATTCTTGTATATTGGAGCAGTATTATATAGTAGTTATAAACTTGTACATAGGAGCAGTATTTTAATAGTTATATTCTTGTACATAGGAGGCAGTATTATAGTAGATATATTCTTGTACATAGGAGCAGTATTATAGTAGTTATATTCTTGTACATAGGAGCAGTATTATAGTAGTTATATTCTTTTACATAGGAAGCAGTATTATAGTAGTTATATTCTTTTACATAGGAGGCAGTATTATAGCAGTTATATTCTTGTACATAGGAGCAGTATTATAGTAGTTATATTCTTGTACATAGGAGGCAGTATTATAGTAGTTATATTCTTTTACATAGGAGGCTGTATTATAGCAGTTATATTCTTGTACATAGGAGCAGTATTATAGTAGGTATATTCTTTTACATAGGAGGCAGTATTATAGCAGTTATATTCTTGTACATAGGAGCAGTATTATAGTAGTTATATTCTTGTACATAGGGAGCAGTATTATAGTAGTTATATTATTGCACATAGGAGGCAGTATTATAGTAGTTATATACTTGTACATAGGAGCAGTATTATAGTAGTTATATTCTAGTACATAGGAGCAGTATTATAGTAGTTATATTCTTGTACATAGGAGACAGCTCTATAGTAGTTATATTCTTGTACATAGGAGCAGTATTATAGTAGTTATATTCTTGTACATTGGAGGCAGTATTATAGTAGTTATATTCTTGTACATAGGAGACAGCTCTATAGTAGTTATATTCTTGTACATAGGAGGCAGTATTATAGTAGTTATATTCTTGTACATAGGAGGCAGTATTATAGTAGTTATATTCTTGTACATTGGAGGCAGTATTATAGTAGTTATATTCTTGTACATAGGAGGCAGTATTATAGTAGTTATATTCTTTTACAAAGGTGGCAGTATTATAGTAGTTATATTCTTGTACATAGGAGGCAGTATTATAGTAGTTATATTCTTGTACATAGGAGGCAGTATTGTAGTAGTTATATTCTTGTACATAGGAGGCAGTATTATAGTAGTTATATTCTTTTACAAAGGTGGCAGTATTATAGTAGTTATATTCTTGTCCATAGGAGAGGATAGACGTGTGCTGTTGAGCTCCCTGCAGGGAGGGGGCATGGCTTCTGACCCAGGTGGAGGGGAGGGGAGCTGGGCTGATGATCCTGGGAAAGCCCAGAGCTTGGAGTGCGGCCTGCAGCATGGAGATCTTGGAAGCGATGATCTGGAAATGGTGGCTGGTGAGTCAACTGAAACTTGTAGTGCTTCTGGATTAAGTACAACTGTGACAAAGAAAAGTTTATTTAAACTGGAAAGGCGCATTTCAAGTGAAGAGATGAGATAAAGACAGAGGCTGATCCCAAGAAGAAGCTGATGAAGTATGAATGCCTGGATGACTGCACACGTGAACTGGATATATTAAAAGACAAATTAGATAAAGGTAAAAACACAATACCTAAAGTGGAAAGCTGGGCAATGGAGAAAAAGAGGGAGGCCAGAGCCCAGAATGTGAAGATGAAGGAAATCATAGAAATAAAAAGTAAAGATTACGGCGATGTGTATAATATGGTGAAGCAAGGAAACCCTCAGATGTGAGGGTGCAGCGCCTGGAGGGTCACTGCTTTCAGGGTCACTATGTATGGGGTCTGAGCAGTCAGTCTCTGAAAATGCTGGGAATACTATGGAGCAAAGTGAGCCATCCAACAAGGAGTTAATTGCAGTGGACTCAGCTTGTTTCTCTGGTGAAGTGAATGAGAACCGCAATCCTGTGTGTGAGCAGGAGAGACCCCGCTCAGTGCTGTGGAGGAGACCCCGCTCAGTGCTGTGGAGGAGACCCCGCTCAGTGCTGTGGAGGAGACCCCGCTCAGTGCTGTGGAGGAGACCCCGCTCAGTGCTGTGGAGGAGACCCAGCTCAGTGCTGTGGAGGAGACCCAGCTCAGTGCTGTGGAGGAGAGCCCGCTCAGTGCTGTGGAGGAGAGCCCGCTCAGTGCTGTGGAGGAGAGCCCGCTCAGTGCTGTGGAGGAGACCCCGCTCAGTGCTGTGGAGGAGACCCCGCTCAGTGCTGTGGAGGAGACCCCGCTCAGTGCTGTGGAGGAGACCCCGCTCAGTGCTGTGGAGGAGACCCCGCTCAGTGCTGTGGAGGAGACCCCGCTCAGTGCTGTGGAGGAGACCCCGCTCAGTGCTGTGGAGGAGACCCCGCTCAGTGCTGTGGAGGAGACCCCGCTCAGTGCTGTGAAGGAGACCCCGCTCAGTGCTGTGGAGGAGACCCCGCTCAGTGCTGTGGAGGAGACCCCGCTCAGTGCTGTGGAGGAGACCCCGCTCAGTGCTATGAGTGAAAGTCAGCTCTCAGAGGAGACAACTACACAGACTGGAGCAGACATGGAGGTCAGTATACAGGACCCTCAGCCGTCCACAATGTCAGCTGCACAGCGCTCTGGAGCAAACACAGATGGATCTGCAGGACAATCTGGAGTCAGTAAGCCTGTAGAGGATGACCCTATCCGCACCTTCAATCTAATATACCCTTTGATGGATAGATTTAAAGTAGGCCTGATACAGCAGAAACCACTGATTTAGGGAATTGCTAAGTTGGGAATTGTATTTCAACCCAGAACAAAAATATATCCTTTGCCAGACAGCAGACAGTATTACAAATGGCTGGCCACAGCTGAAACACCAGATTTAGGGTACTGCTATTTTGGAAATTGTATTTCACCCCTCAATAAAATAGCAAGCACAGCCAAGCCCCTGATGTAGGATATAGCAAAAAAAAACACACTATTGATGGTTAAATGGACTTGGTGGCAGCTTGTGCTGGCGCACCACAAGACACAAAATGGCCGCCGATCACCCCAGAAAAAAGTGACTGAAAAACGCTCTGGGCAGCCTAAAAACAGTGAGCAATTGAATAGCAGAAGATGAATGATCCACAGCTGTAGATCGATCACTGAATGAAGTCTTTTGGAGGAGTTAATCTGCCTAATCTCGCCCTACTGTCGCAGCCGCAACCTCTCCCTACGCTAATCAGAGCAGAGTGACGGACGGCGCTATGTGACTCCAGCTTAAATAGAGGCTGGGTCACATGGTGCTCTGGCCAATCACAGCCATGCCAATAGTAGGCATGGCTGTGATGGCCTCTTGGGGCAAGGAGTATGACGCTTGTTGATTGGCTGCTTTGCAGCCTTTCAAAAAGCGCCAAGAAAGCGACGAACACCGAACCCGAACCCGGACTTTTACGAAAATGTTCGGGTTCGGGTCCGTGCCACGGACACCCCAAAATTCATATACAGTTCGGGTTCGCTCATCCCTAATCGTGGACGTCACGGGGATGTGCGATCAGGCAGAAGTTATCTAGAGTGAACAAAGCGGCAGCAGGGCCTCTCCTATATAACGTTTCCTCATCCAAAATACCGCAGTGACATTCCGTGACATTTCTTTTTTACTCATTCCAATAACAGGGCATCTTAAGAGTCCTGTATTGTTATTTATCGTCACTACCTCCCCGAGTCGGTAGTGTGTGATCTGAGCTACACCCGCTTGCCTTCCTCGGATGTGTTAGCCGTTTCTCAGGCTCCCTCTTTGGCATCAAACCATGATTCCCTGTTACCCATGATCACCATGGTAGGCGCAGAAAAGAACATCAAAAGTTGATAGGGCAGACATCCAAATGGATCGTCGCCGTCACGGGGACGTGCAATTGCCCAGAGGTTATCTAGAGTCAACAGTGCGGCAGCAGGCCCTCGCCCCTAAGGTTTTAGATGGTCAGATCAGCAGGCCCTTGCCCCAAATATTTTTGAGGGTCACCAGCAGGCTATCAATCATAATTTTTCAGGGGTGTGTATGATGCCCTCCTTTATGTGTAACAAAGGGTGTATTGTAGTGCCGGTTCCTTGTAGTTTTTGGCAGCCCTTTCACTTAGTGCATAGGCTTTATGAGTGTAGGAGTCCCACTACCTGAACAATTGTACCACAATGTGAATGAGGCCCTCCTTTATGTGATATACAGGTTGTATCGGAGTGCCTCTTCCTTGTAATTTTTGCAGCACTTGCACTTTATATACAATTGAATATACAGTAGAGAATGTTTCCGAACAATTTTTCATGTAAAATAGATTTTTGGGGGGGTTTTGTGTGTATTTTTGGCAGTCTATAAAAGAGGCGTACAACTCGGACAACAAGGTTCTCAGCAGCGACCTGCGAGTCCAAGATGCATCCAGACATTGTCCCCATGTTGTTCCCGATCCATTTCGGTGGTGTTTCTGTCAATTTCTGACCTTTTCCAATGGACCAGGCACCCTCCCCTCTTCAGAGCAGGGGGCGCCTGGTTGTCTCCCATTGACTTCCATTATACTCGGATGCTCGGCCGAGCACACGAATATAGCAATGTGTTCGGGCCGAACACCCAAGTACTTGGGTGCTCGATTATTACTAATAACTATCAGAACGCAAAACTATAAAGAGCTTCTTTTTTTTTTTTTGCAGATGGTAGCCATGATAGCTTTTATGGCATGTGGATCCCAGTCATGACTGATTTATTGTCTTTAGTTAGTGAGGAATCAAAACGACTAACACAAATAAAGTGCATCATTTAGTGTCATTGTCTCATAGAAGCAATGTAAAAAAACCACTGATTGTTTCCAATGACAATTAGCAATCTTTCTCTTATATGACAGTGCTAAGATACGTGACAAGTAACGGACAACGTTTGGCTGCCACTCAGCTTTTCCTGACTATTGAATGACAAATCCATGTTTTTATGCATCTCTACAAATCCAGCTTCCATATTGATGCGTGTCTGTGTAGAACTGAAATCTAATGTAAGATCCTTACCTGTCTCACACTCCGGTGTGACCAAAAAATGGTCCTCGTGGAGCTGCGGGACAGGTTACACGTGTCTCCATTGATACACCATCTCCGACCCCTTTGTGAACCGACGCGGGGATGCGTTTGCATGTGCGCCGGAGGGGACAGCTTGGCTTTCGGGGACAGCTTGGCCGAGCTAGTGGCAGTACGCTGTCTCCGGTGCCTATTGCGGATTCCATTCTGGTGTCCATGTCGACGCACTCTCGCAGAGCCTGTTGTGCATCCGCGTTTACGCTCAAAAACGGGTTCGCAAGGGTATACGCGGTTGCGTCGCTGACCAGAGAATGTAATAGCACCTGGCCGCAAGTTCGAAATAGATTAGGGGGCCAGCATTGGTCTAATTAACTAATGACCGACCAAAGCCTTGTACGCAGGTGTAGGGCAGGATCATGACCTATGGGGAGTGGACACTTAGCGCCCTGGGATTTGTTAACAGGCACATAAAAGGTGGCCTCCCAAGGTCGGTCAGTGCCCACTGTTATCCTTCCTTATCCAGGTGCAGGTCAGTACTGCTAGCTAGTGACTGAAGTTTGCTGGGACTCTGTCTTTTCAGTGGGACCCAGGACCCGGGACTTTCCGTTACGCATCCGTTTACCTGACAAGTTGCACAGAGACTTATGCACGGATCAGGACTACTCCTGGCTTTCCTTCGTTTTTTGTTTGCCTGATATTTGCCCAGTGAAGTTTACCTAGACTTTGTTTATTTTGTTAATAAACCCCTTTGACTTCATCCTCACTGGTCTGTTTCGTTGGTGCCTTGCATTACAGAACAGTGGCCCAACAAACAGTTGCCATGGAAAGAATCCAGCAGCAGCTAACTGAGCTAACAGGAGCAGTTAGTCTGTTAACCCAACAACGCCCGAATGTGCCGTCAGTCGCTGCAGCTCAAATCCAGGAGCAACTGTCTAATGTGATGGGGGAGGCAAGACACCTAGTGGAGCCGAAGATTCCTCTGCCTGACTCCTTCACAGGAGATAGACAGGAATTTCTAAACTTCAGGGACCCCTGTCTTTTATATTTCCAGTTGTGGCCGATAGCTTCCGGCAATATCAGACAGAGGATTGGAATCATAATGTCCTTGCTGCGTGGAGATCCCCAACGTTGGGCGTTTAATTTACCCCAGCACCATGTCGCCTATTTGTCAGTCAAAGCTTTCTTTGAGGCCATGGCCGTTATTGACGACAACCCAGATCGTACCAATACTGCCGAGAACCATCTCGAGCATATTCAGCAAGGTCGTCGCCCTGCCGAAGAATACACTGCGGAATTCAGGCGATGGGCAGCTTTCACCACCTGGGGCGACACAGCCTCCGCCATCGCTTCTTGCTGGAACTTTCTGATGCAGTCCGGGATCTTCTTCTAGCCTTACCCACTTCCGTCTCATTGGAGATGGCCATCTCCCAGGCAATCGATGCTGACAGACAGATCCGGGAGAGGCAGGTAGAATGGTCGACTTGCTTTACACCAAGCCAGCAGAAGAGCTAATGGAGATTGGGTCCTCCTATCTTACACAAGCGGAACGAGCTTGTCGCCAACAGAAAGGTCTGTGCTTGTTTTCTGGAAAAGCAAGAAATCTCGTTAAGACCTGTCCCCTGCTGTGAGAGGGAAAGGAGTGTACCTAGGGGGCATAGAGGAGAACCTCCTAGGTACTATTATCCCTCCTCCAACTCGAGTGATGGTACCCATTTCACTACAGTGGCAAGACAAAGTCCATGTGTTTTCTGCCCTGATTGATTCTGGAGCAGCAGGGAATTTTATGGACTCAGTCTTGGTGCATCGACTTGGCATCCCGCTTATGCAACCAAAGACCACCCTGTCAGTGACCGCTATTGATGGATCTCCTCTCCAGGATGGTCGTGCCATGTGGATGACGCCCGGGATGCAGGTAACAATGGGGGCTCAGCATCGGGAGACCTTAAGCCTTTTTGTCCTGGACATGCCACCCACTCCTGTGATTTTGGGTCTCTCTTGGTTGAGACTACATAATCCGAGAGATTCAGGCCCAGCGTGATTATATTAAAGAGAATCTCGAGAAGGGTTTCATTCGTCCATCCACTTCCCCCGCTGGAGCCGGGTTCTTCTTCATGGAGAAGAAGGATGGAGGCTTGAGACCCTGCATCGATTTTCGTGCCCTCAATCGGATCACGGGGAAGAACCGGTACCCTCTGCCTCTGATTGACAATTTGTTTTCTCAGGTGGCAGGTGCCCGGATCTTCACCAAACTCGATTTGAGGGGTGCATATAACTTGGTACGCATCAGAGAAGGTGATGAATGGAAAACTGCATTAAACACCAGGGACAGGCATTACGAGTATCTCGTTATGCCTTTGGTCTCTGTAATTCTCCTGCAGTCTTCCAGAAGTTCATCAATGATGTCCTCAGGGATTTCTTAGGTAGATTTGTTGTTGTCGGATCTGGTGTCTCATCGGAGACACGTGTCTGGTTTTCCTGAAACTGAGGGAGAACCGCCTCTTTGCCAAACTTGAGAAGTGTCTGTTTGAGGTAACGGAATTGGCTTTTCTAGGGTACATTATCTCAGAAAGGGGACTGGCTATGGATCCATTTTTAGGCTTTGCCAACTTGTACCGCAAGTTTATTAAGAATTTCTCTGCGATAGTGGTACCTCTCACTAAGAAGGGAGCTAATCCTTCAAAGTGGACGAGAGTGGCAGACAGAGCCTTTGAAACGCTAAAGCAGGCCTCTTGCACTGTTGCCAATCCTTACTCATCCAGACACTTCCCGACTAGGGATGAGCGAACTCGAACTGTATAGTTCGGGTTCGTACCGAATTTTGGGGTGTCCGTGACACGGACCCGAACCCGGACATTTTCGTAAAAGTCCGGGTTCGGGTTCGGTGTTCGTCGCTTTCTTCGCGCTTTTGTGACGCTTTCTTGGCGCTTTTTGAAAGGCTGCAAAGCAGCCAATCAACAAGCGTCATACTACTTGCCCCAAGAGGCCATCACAGCCATGCCTACTATTGGCATGGCTGTGATTGGCCAGAGCACCATGTGACCCAGCCTCTATTTAAGCTGGAGTCACATAGCGCCGCCCGTCACTCTGCTCTGATTAGCGTAGGGAGAGGTTGCGGCTGCGACAGTAGGGCGAGATTAGGCAGATTAACTCCTCCAAAGGACTTGATTAACTGATCGATCTGCAGCTGTGGATCATTGAGCTGCTGATCCTCAATTGCTCACTGTTTTTAGGCTGCACAGACCGTTTGTCAGTCACATTTTTCTGGGGTGATCGGCGGCCATTTTGTGTCTTGTGGTGCGCCAGCACAAGCTGCGACCAAGTGCATTTAACCCTCAATGGTGTGGTTGTTTTTTGGCTAAAGCCTACATCAGGGTGAAGCTGTCACACCAAGTGCATTTAACCAGCAATAGTCTGTTCATTTTTTGGCCATATACTAAATCAGGGGCAAGCTGCGCCTGTCACCAAGTGCATTTAACCCTCAATGGTGTGGTTGTTTTTTGGCTAAAGCCTACATCAGGGTGAAGCTGTCACACCAAGTGCATTTAACCAGCAATAGTCTGTTTATTTTTTGGCCATATCCCAGTCTAATTCTGTCACTAAATCCATACCGGTCACCCAGCGCCTAAATACTAGGCCTCAAATTTATATCCCGCTAAATCTGTCCTTAGTGCTGTAGCTGGGCGAGTTATTTAGTGTCCGTTCAAGCACATTTCTTGTTCTGGGTTGAAATACAATTCCCAATTTAGCAATTTCATAATTTAGTGGTTTCTGCTATATCAGAGCTATTTGAAATCTATCCCTAAAAGGGTATATAATATTCAAGGTGCACATTGGGTCATTCAGAATAACTTCACACACACCCGCTACTGTGTATTTCCAAGTCTAATTCTGTCACTAAACCCATACCTGTCACCCAGCGCCTAAATACTAGGCCTCAAATTTATATCCAGCTAAATCTGTCCTTAGTGCTGTAGCTGGGCGAGTTATTTAGTGTCCGTTCAAGCACATTTCTTGTTCTGGGTTGAAATACAATTCCCAATTTAGCAATTTCATAATTTAGTGGTTTCTGCTATATCAGAGCTATTTGAAATCTATCCCTAAAAGGGTATATAATATTCAAGGTGCACATTGGGTCATTCAGAATAACTTCACACACACCCGCTACTGTGTATTTCCAAGTCTAATTCTGTCACTAAACCCATACCTGTCACCCAGCGCCTAAATACTAGGCCTCAAATTTATATCCAGCTAAATCTGTCCCTAGTGCTGTAGCTGGGCGAGTTATTTAGTGTCCGTTCAAGCACATTTCTTGTTCTGGGTTGAAATACAATTCCCAATTTAGCAATTTCATAATTTAGTGGTTTCTGCTATATCAGAGCTATTTGAAATCTATCCCTAAAAGGGTATATAATATTCAAGGTGCACATTGGGTCATTCAGAATAACTTCACACACACCCGCTACTGTGTATTTCCAAGTCTAATTCTGTCACTAAACCCATACCTGTCACCCAGCGCCTAAATACTAGGCCTCAAATTTATATCCAGCTAAATCTGTCCTTAGTGCTGTAGCTGGGCGAGTTATTTAGTGTCCGTTCAAGCACATTTCTTGTTCTGGGTTGAAATACAATTCCCAATTTAGCAATTTCATAATTTAGTGGTTTCTGCTATATCAGAGCTATTTGAAATCTATCCCTAAAAGGGTATATAATATTCAAGGTGCACATTGGGTCATTCAGAATAACTTCACACACACCCGCTTCTGTGTATTTCCAAGTCTAATTCTGTCACTAAACCCATACCTGTCACCCAGCGCCTAAATACTAGGCCTCAAATTTATATCCAGCTAAATCTGTCCCTAGTGCTGTAGCTGGGCGAGTTATTTAGTGTCCGTTCAAGCACATTTCTTGTTCTGGGTTGAAATACAATTCCCAATTTAGCAATTTCATAATTTAGTGGTTTCTGCTATATCAGAGCTATTTGAAATCTATCCCTAAAAGGGTATATAATATTCAAGGTGCACATTGGGTCATTCAGAATAACTTCACACACACCCGCTACTGTGTATTTCCAAGTCTAATTCTGTCACTAAACCCATACCTGTCACGCAGCGCCTAAATACTAGGCCTCAAATTTATATCCAGCTAAATCTGTCCCTAGTGCTGTAGCTGGGCGAGTTATTTAGTGTCCGTTCAAGCACATTTCTTGTTCTGGGTTGAAATACAATTCCCAATTTAGCAATTTCATAATTTAGTGGTTTCTGCTATATCAGAGCTATTTGAAATCTATCCCTAAAAGGGTATATAATATTCAAGGTGCACATTGGGTCATTCAGAATAACTTCACACACACCCGCTACTGTGTATTTCCAAGTCTAATTCTGTCACTAAACCCATACCTGTCACCCAGCGCCTAAATACTAGGCCTCAAATTTATATCCAGCTAAATCTGTCCTTAGTGCTGTAGCTGGGCGAGTTATTTAGTGTCCGTTCAAGCACATTTCTTGTTCTGGGTTGAAATACAATTCCTAATTTAGCAATTTCATAATTTAGTGGTTTCTGCTATATCAGAGCTATTTGAAATCTATCCCTAAAAGGGTATATAATATTCAAGGTGCACATTGGGTCATTCAGAATAACTTCACACACACCCGCTACTGTGTATTTCCAAGTCTAATTCTGTCACTAAACCCATACCTGTCACGCAGCGCCTAAATACTAGGCCTCAAATTTATATCCTGCTAAATCTGTCCCTAGTGCTGTAGCTGGGCGAGTTATTTAGTGTCCGTTCAAGCACATTTCTTGTTCTGGGTTGAAATACAATTCCCAATTTAGCAATTTCATAATTTAGTGGTTTCTGCTATATCAGAGCTATTTGAAATCTATCCCTAAAAGGGTATATAATATTCAAGGTGCACATTGGGTCATTCAGAATAACTTCACACACACCCGCTACTGTGTATTTCCAAGTCTAATTCTGTCACTAAACCCATACCTGTCACCCAGCGCCTAAATACTAGGCCTCAAATTTATATCCAGCTAAATCTGTCCCTAGTGCTGTAGCTGGGCGAGTTATTTAGTGTCCGTTCAAGCACATTTCTTGTTCTGGGTTGAAATACAATTCCCAATTTAGCAATTTCATAATTTAGTGGTTTCTGCTATATCAGAGCTATTTGAAATCTATCCCTAAAAGGGTATATAATATTCAAGGTGCACATAGGGTCATTCAGAATAACTTCACACACACGCTTCTGTGCATTTCCAAGTCTAATTCTGTCACTAAATCCATACCGGTCACCCAGCGCCTAAATACTAGGCCTCAAATTTATATCCCGCTGAATTTGAATACAATACATTGGGCCAAATAATATATTTGTTGTTGTGGTGAACCATAACAATGAGAAAAACATCTAGTAAGGGACGCGGACGTGGACATGGTCGTGGTGGTGTTAGTGGACCCTCTGGTGCTGGGAGAGGACGTGGCCGTTCTGCCACATCCACACGTCCTAGTGTACCAACTACCTCAGGTCCCAGTAGCCGCCAGAATTTACAGCGATATATGGTGGGGCCCAATGCCGTTCTAAGGATGGTAAGGCCTGAGCAGGTACAGGCATTAGTCAATTGGGTGGCCGACAGTGGATCCAGCACGTTCACATTATCTCCCACCCAGTCTTCTGCAGAAAGCGCACAGATGGCGCCTGAAAACCAACCCCATCAGTCTGTCACATCACCCCCATGCATACCAGGGAAACTGTCTCAGCCTCAAGTTATGCAGCAGTCTCTTATGCTGTTTGAAGACTCCGCTGGCAGGGTTTCCCAAGGGCATCCACCTAGCCCTTCCCCAGCGGTGAAAGACATAGAATGCACTGACGCACAACCACTTATGTTTCCTGATGATGAGGACATGGGAATACCACCTCAGCATGTCTCTGATGATGACGAAACACAGGTGCCAACTGCTGCGTCTTTCTGCAGTGTGCAGACTGAACAGGAGGTCAGGGATCAAGACTGGGTGGAAGACGATGCAGGGGACGATGAGGTCCTAGACCCCACATGGAATGAAGGTCGTGCCACTGACTTTCACAGTTCGGAGGAAGAGGCAGTGGTGAGACCGAGCCAACAGCGTAGCAAAAGAGGGAGCAGTGGGCAAAAGCAGAACACCCGCCGCCAAGAGACTCCGCCTGCTACTGACCGCCGCCATCTGGGACCGAGCACCCCAAAGGCAGCTTCAAGGAGTTCCCTGGCATGGCACTTCTTCAAACAATGTGCTGACGACAAGACCCGAGTGGTTTGCACGCTGTGCCATCAGAGCCTGAAGCGAGGCATTAACGTTCTGAACCTGAGCACAACCTGCATGACCAGGCACCTGCATGCAAAGCATGAACTGCAGTGGAGTAAACACCTTAAAACCAAGGAAGTCACTCAGGCTCCCCCTGCTACCTCTTCTGCTGCTGCCGCTTCGGCCTATTCTGCTGCTGCCGCCTCGGCCTCTTCCTCCGCCTCTGGAGGAACGTTGGCACCTGCCGCCCAGCAAACAGGGGATGTACCACCAACACCACCACCACCACCTCCGTCACCAAGCGTCTCAACCATGTCACACGCCAGCGTTCAGCTCTCCATCTCACAAACATTTGATAGAAAGCGTAAATTTCCACCTAGCCACCCTCGATCCCTGGCCCTGAATGCCAGCATTTCTAAACTACTGGCCTATGAAATGCTGTCATTTAGGCTGGTGGACACAGACAGCTTCAAACAGCTCATGTCGCTTGCTGTCCCACAGTATGTTGTTCCCAGCCGGCACTACTTCTCCAAGAGAGCCGTGCCTTCCCTGCACAACCAAGTATCCGATAAAATCAAGTGTGCACTGCGCAACGCCATCTGTGGCAAGGTCCACCTAACCACAGATACGTGGACCAGTAAGCACGGCCAGGGACGCTATATCTCCCTAACTGCACACTGGGTAAATGTAGTGGCAGCTGGGCCCCAGGCGGAGAGCTGTTTGGCGCACGTCCTTCCGCCGCCAAGGATCGCAGGGCAACATTCTTTGCCTCCTGTTGCCACCTCCTCCTTCTCGGCTTCCTCCTCCTCTTCTTCCACCTGCTCATCCAGTCAGCCACACACCTTCACCACCAACTTCAGCACAGCCCGGGGTAAACGTCAGCAGGCCATTCTGAAACTCATATGTTTGGGGGACAGGCCCCACACCGCACAGGAGTTGTGGCGGGGTATAGAACAACAGACCGACGAGTGGTTGCTGCCGGTGAGCCTCAAGCCCGGCCTGGTGGTGTGTGATAATGGGCGAAATCTCGTTGCAGCTCTGGGACTAGCCAATTTGACGCACATCCCTTGCTTGGCGCATGTGCTGAATTTGGTGGTGCAGAAGTTCATTCACAACTACCCCGACATGTCAGAGCTGCTGCATAAAGTGCGGGCCGTCTGTTCGCGCTTCCGGCGTTCACATCCTGCTGCTGCTCGCCTGTCTGCGCTACAGCGTAACTTCGGCCTTCCCGCTCACCGCCTCATATGCGACGTGCCCACCAGGTGGAACTCCACCTTGCACATGCTGGACAGACTGTGCGAGCAGCAGCAGGCCATAGTGGAGTTTCAGCTGCAGCACGCACGGGTCAGTCGCACTACAGAACAGCACCACTTCACCACCAATGACTGGGCCTCCATGCGAGACCTGTGTGCCCTGTTGCGCTGTTTCGAGTACTCCACCAACATGGCCAGTGGCGATGACACCGTTATCAGCGTTACAATACCACTTCTATGTCTCCTTGAGAAAACACTTAGGGCGATGATGGAAGAGGAGGTGGCCCAGGAGGAGGAGGAGGAGGAGGAGGAAGAGGGGTCATTTTTAGCACTTTCAGGCCAGTCTCTTCGAAGTGACTCAGAGGGAGGTTTTTGGCAACAGCAGAGGCCAGGTACAAATGTGGCCAGCCAGGGCCCACTACTGGAGGACGAGGAGGACGCGGATGAGGAGGAGGTGGAGGAGGATGAGGATGAAGCATGGTCACAGCGGGGTGGCACCCAACGCAGCTCGGGTCCATCACTGGTGCGTGGCTGGGGGGAAAGGCAGGACGATGACGATACGCCTCCCACAGAGGACAGCTTGTCCTTATCCCTGGGCAGCCTGGCACACATGAGCGACTACATGCTGCAGTGCCTGCGCAACGACAGCAGAGTTGCCCACATTTTAACCTGTGCGGACTACTGGGTTGCCACCCTGCTGGATCCACGCTACAAAGACAATGTGCCCACCTTACTTCCTGCACTGGAGCGTGATAGGAAGATGCGCGAGTACAAGCGCACGTTGGTAGACGCGCTACTGAGAGCATTCCCAAATGTCACAGGGGAACAAGTGGAAGCCCAAGGCCAAGGCAGAGGAGGAGCAAGAGGTCGCCAAGGCAGCTGTGTCACGGCCAGCTCCTCTGAGGGCAGGGTTAGCATGGCAGAGATGTGGAAAACTTTTGTCAACACGCCACAGCTAACTGCACCACCACCTGATACGCAACGTGTTAGCAGGAGGCAACATTTCACTAACATGGTGGAACAGTACGTGTGCACACCCCTCCACGTACTGACTGATGGTTCGGCCCCATTCAACTTCTGGGTCTCTAAATTGTCCACGTGGCCAGAGCTAGCCTTTTATGCCTTGGAGGTGCTGGCCTGCCCGGCAGCCAGCGTTTTGTCTGAACGTGTATTCAGCACGGCAGGGGGCGTCATTACAGACAAACGCAGCCGCCTGTCTACAGCCAATGTGGACAAGCTGACGTTCATAAAAATGAACCAGGCATGGATCCCACAGGACCTGTCCGTCCCTTGTCCAGATTAGACATTAACTACCTCCCCATAACCATATATTATTGGACTCCAGGGCACTTCCTCATTCAATCCTATTTTTATTTTCATTTTACCATTATATTGCGAGGCTACCCAAAGTTGAATGAACCTCTCCTCTGCCTGTGTGCTAGGCCTAAATATATGCCAATGGACTGTTGCAGTGGTGGCTGACATGAAGCCTGATTCTCTGCTATGACATGCAGACTAATTCTCTGCTGACATGAAGCCAGATTGTCTGTTACGGGACCTCTCTCCTCTGCCTGGGTGCTGGGCCTAAATTTATGACAATAGACTGTTGCAGTGGTGGCTGACGTGAAGCCTGATTCTCTGCTATGACATGCAGACTGATTCTCTGCTGACATGAAGCCAGATTGTCTGTTACGGGACCTCTCTGCTCTGCCTGTGTGCTAGGCCTAAATATATGCCAATGGACTGTTGCAGTGGTGGCTGACGTGAAGCCTCATTCTCTGCTATGACATGCAGACTGATTCTCTGCTGTCATGAAGCCAGATTGTCTGTTACGGGACCTCTCTGCTCTGCCTGTGTGCTAGGCCTAAATATATGCCAATGGACTGTTGCAGTGGTGGGTGACGTGAAGCCTCATTCTCTGCTATGACATGCAGACTGATTCTCTGCTGACATGAAGCCAGATTGTCTGTTACGGGACCTCTCTCCTCTGCCTGTGTGCTAGGCCTAAATATATGCCAATGGACTGTTGCAGTGGTGGCTGACGTGAAGCCTGATTCTCTGCTATGACATGCAGACTGATTCTCTGCTGACATGAAGCCAGATTGTCTGTTACGGGACCTCTCTGCTCTGCCTGTGTGCTAGGCCTAAATATATGCCAATGGACTGTTGCAGTGGTGGGTGACGTGAAGCCTCATTCTCTGCTATGACATGCAGACTGATTCTCTGCTGACATGAAGCCAGATCGTCTGTTACGGGACCTCCCTCCTCTGCCTGGGTGCTGGGCCTAAATATATGCCAATGGACTGTTGCAGTGGTGGCTGACGTGAAGCCTCATTCTCTGCTATGACATGCAGACTGATTCTCTGCTGTCATGAAGCCAGATTGTCTGTTACGGGACCTCTCTGCTCTGCCTGTGTGCTAGGCCTAAATATATGCCAATGGACTGTTGCAGTGGTGGGTGACGTGAAGCCTCATTCTCTGCTATGACATGCAGACTGATTCTCTGCTGACATGAAGCCAGATTGTCTGTTACGGGACCTCTCTGCTCTGCCTGTGTGCTAGGCCTAAATATATGCCAATGGACTGTAGCAGTGGTGGCTGACGTGAAGCCTGATTCTCTGCTATGACATGCAGACTGATTCTCTGCTGACATGAAGCCAGATTGTCTGTTACGGGACCTCTCTGCTCTGCCTGTGTGCTAGGCCTAAATATATGCCAATGGACTGTTGCAGTGGTGGGTGACGTGAAGCCTCATTCTCTGCTATGACATGCAGACTGATTCTCTGCTGACATGAAGCCAGATCGTCTGTTACGGGACCTCTCTCCTCTGCCTGGGTGCTGGGCCTAAATTTATGACAATGGACTGTTGCAGTGGTGGCTGACGTGAAGCCTCATTCTCTGCTATGACATGCAGACTGATTCTCTGCTGACATGAAGCCAGATCCTCTGTTACGGGACCTCTCTCCTCTGCCTGGGTGCTGGGCCTAAATTTATGACAATGGACTGTTGCAGTGGTGGCTGACGTGAAGCCTCATTCTCTGCTATGACATGCAGACTGATTCTCTGCTGACATGAAGCCAGATCCTCTTTTACGGGACCTCTCTCCTCTGCCTGGGTGCTGGGCCTAAATTTATGACAATGGACTGTTGCAGTGGTGGCTGACGTGAAGCCTCATTCTCTGCTATGACATGCAGACTGATTCTCTGCTGACATGAAGCCAGATCCTCTGTTACGGGACCTCTCTCCTCTGCCTGGGTGCTGGGCCTAAATTTATGACAATGGACTGTTGCAGTGGTGGCTGACGTGAAGCCTGATTCTCTGCTATGACATGCAGACTGATTCTCTGCTGTCATGAAGCCAGATTGTCTGTTACGGGACCTCTCTGCTCTGCCTGTGTGCTAGGCCTAAATATATGCCAATGGACTGTTGCAGTGGTGGGTGACGTGAAGCCTGATTCTCTGCTATGATATGAAGACTGATTCTCTGCTGACATGAAGCCAGATTGTCTGTTACGGGACCTTTCTCCTCTGCCTGGGTTCTGGGCCTAAATTTATGAAAATTGACTCTTACAGTGGTGGGTGACGTGAAGCCTGATTCTCTGCTATGATATGAAGACTGATTCTCTGCTGACATGAAGCCAGATTGTCTGTTACGGGACCTTTCTCCTCTGCCTGGGTTCTGGGCCTAAATTTATGAAAATTGACTCTTACAGTGGTGGCTGACGTGAAGCCTGATTCTCTGCTATGATATGAAGACTGATTCTCTGCTGACATGAAGCCAGATTCTCTGTTACGGGACCTCTCTCCTCTGCCTGGGTGCTGGGCCTAAATTTATGACAATGGACTGTTGCAGTGGTGGCTGACGTGAAGCCTCATTCTCTGCTATGACATGCAGACTAATTCTCTGCTGACATGAAGACAGATTCTCTGTTACGGGACCTCCCTCCTCTGCCTGGGTGCTAGGCCTAAATATATGCCAATGGACTGTTGCAGTGGTGGCTGACGTGAAGCCTCATTCTCTGCTATGACATGCAGACTGATTCTCTGCTGACATGAAGCCAGATTCTCTGTTACGGGACCTCTCTCCTCTGCCTGTGTGTGTGCTGGGCCTAAATATATGCCAATGGACTGTTGCAGTGGTGGCTGACGTGAAGCCTCATTCTCTGCTATGACATGCAGACTGATTCTCTGCTGACATGAAGCCAGATTCTCTGTTACGGGACCTCTCTCCTCTGCCTGTGTGTGTGCTGGGCCTAAATATATGCCAATGGACTGTTGCAGTGGTGGCTGACGTGAAGCCTCATTCTCTGCTATGACATGCAGACTAATTCTCTGCTGACATGAAGACAGATTCTCTGTTACGGGACCTCCCTCCTCTGCCTGGGTGCTGGGCCTAAATATATGCCAATGGACTGTTGCAGTGGTGGCTGACGTGAAGCCTCATTCTCTGCTATGACATGCAGACTAATTCTCTGCTGACATGAAGACAGATTCTCTGTTACGGGACCTCCCTCCTCTGCCTGGGTGCTGGGCCTAAATATATGCCAATGGACTGTTGCAGTGGTGGCTGACGTGAAGCCTCATTCTCTACTATGACATGCAGACTGATTCTCTGCTGACATGAAGCCAGATTCTCTGTTACGGGACCTCTCTCCTCTGCCTGTGTGTGTGCTGGGCCTAAATATATGCCAATGGACTGTTGCAGTGGTGGCTGACGTGAAGCCTCATTCTCTGCTATGACATGCAGACTAATTCTCTGCTGACATGAAGACAGATTCTCTGTTACGGGACCTCCCTCCTCTGCCTGGGTGCTGGGCCTAAATATATGCCAATGGACTGTTGCAGTGGTGGCTGACGTGAAGCCTCATTCTCTGCTATGACATGCAGACTAATTCTCTGCTGACATGAAGACAGATTCTCTGTTACGGGACCTCCCTCCTCTGCCTGGGTGCTGGGCCTAAATATATGCCAATGGACTGTTGCAGTGGTGGCTGACGTGAAGCCTCATTCTCTGCTATGACATGCAGACTGATTCTCTGCTGACATGAAGCCAGATTCTCTGTTACGGGACCTCTCTCCTCTGCCTGTGTGTGTGCTGGGCCTAAATATATGCCAATGGACTGTTGCAGTGGTGGCTGACGTGAAGCCTCATTCTCTGCTATGACATGCAGACTAATTCTCTGCTGACATGAAGACAGATTCTCTGTTACGGGACCTCCCTCCTCTGCCTGGGTGCTGGGCCTAAATATATGCCAATGGACTGTTGCAGTGGTGGCTGACGTGAAGCCTCATTCTCTGCTATGACATGCAGACTAATTCTCTGCTGACATGAAGACAGATTCTCTGTTACGGGACCTCCCTCCTCTGCCTGGGTGCTGGGCCTAAATATATGCCAATGGACTGTTGCAGTGGTGGCTGACGTGAAGCCTCATTCTCTGCTATGACATGCAGACTGATTCTCTGCTGACATGAAGCCAGATTCTCTGTTACGGGACCTCTCTCCTCTGCCTGTGTGCTGGGCCTAAATATATGCCAATGGACTGTTGCAGTGGTGGCTGACGTGAAGCCTCATTCTCTGCTATGACATGCAGACTGATTCTCTGCTGACATGAAGCCAGATTCTCTGTTACGGGACCTCTCTCCTCTGCCTGTGTGTGTGCTGGGCCTAAATATATGCCAATGGACTGTTGCAGTGGTGGCTGACGTGAAGCCTCATTCTCTGCTATGACATGCAGACTAATTCTCTGCTGACATGAAGACAGATTCTCTGTTACGGGACCTCTCTCCTCTGCCTGGGTGCCGGGGCCTAAATATCTGAGAATGGACTGTTCCAGTGGTGGGTGACGGGAAGCCAGATTCTCTGCTATGGAACCTCTCTCCAATTGATTTTGGTTAATTTTTATTTATTTAATTTTTATTTTAATTCATTTCCCTATCCACATTTGTTTGCAGGGGATTTACCTACATGTTGCTGCCTTTTGCAGCCCTCTAGCTCTTTCCTGGGCTGTTTTACAGCCTTTTTAGTGCCGAAAAGTTCGGGTCCCCATTGACTTCAATGGGGTTCGGGTTCGGGACGAAGTTCGGATCGGGTTCGGATCCCGAACCCGAACATTTCCGGGATGTTCGGCCGAACTTCTCGAACCCGAACATCCAGGTGTTCGCTCAACTCTATTCCCGACCTTTTGCCCTCCAGGTCGACGCCTCCGAGGTTGGTGTTGGGGCAGTTCTTTCACAGTATTCTGTGGTCCCTCAGAGGTTACATCCCTGTGTCTTCTTCTCTCGGAAGCTGTCTCCAGCTGAGTGTAATTATGACATTGGCATAATAGAGAACTTCTCTGAGCCAGAGACTATTCTTCCCACTAAATGTTTTCTGGCCGCCCTAGGGACCGCAGAGTTAATGGAGGACTTGTCCTCTTTTCTCGAGCCTTCACAGGCAGAGAGTCCGCCTAACAAGCCCGGGGGGCAATGGTTTGTACCAGTTAACCTTCAGTTAAAAGTTATCCAACAGCTTCACGACTCCAAGTCTGCAGGGCATCTGGGTGTTAAGAAAACACTTGCCCTTGTTAAACATCACGTTTGGTGGCCCAGTATGTCCATGATGTTAAGGCCTACATCCAGGCATGTAGTGTGTGTGCTCGATGTACACCGTCTCGGTCCGCCCCTTCTGGTTCTTTGCTCCCACTGCCCATTCCTTAGGTTCCATGGACTCACATCTCCATGGACTTCATCACAGATTTGCCAAGGTCCTCTGGAAGTACAGTAATTTGGGTAGTGGTGGACAGTTTTAGTAAAATTGCCCATTTTATCCCACTTCCCGGATTGCCCTTAGCTAGAGAATTGGCAGATCTGTTTTTGAATCATGTCTTTCGATTACACAGAGCGCTGGATGATATTGTTTCAGATGGTGTTCAATTCATCTCTCGGTTCTGGCGTTTTTTCTGCTCCCGGTTGGGTATAAATTTGTCTTTCTCTTTCAGTTTTTCACCCAGAAACCAACGGTCAGACGGAAAGGACTAACCAGACCCTGAAGCAATATCTCCGGTGCTTCGTGTCATACTGCCAGGAGGAATGGGCCGCGCATCTACCCTTCGCGGAGGTGGCTAATAACAACTCTGAGCATGCTTCCACTAAGATGTCTCCATTCAGGTGCGTGGGGTGCAGGGATCCAAGGCTCTCTTCTCTGGCCGGGCCCTCCACTGATTCATCAGTGGTGGTCCCATTTGGTCGTTGGTTCAGCGGAGTCTCCGCAGTGCGGTGGCGCAACAGAAGAAATTTGCTGATCGTCATCGCACTGTAGAGCAAAAGTTTAAGGTGGGGAATCCTATTGCGGATTCCATTCCGGTGTCCATGTTGACACGCTCGCGCACTCTCGCAGAGCCTGTCGTGCATCCGCATTTACGCTTGAAAATGGGTTTGCATGGGGATACACGATCGCACGTACGCGCTTCTTATGCGCTTCGCCGACCAGAGAAGGGAATAGCACCTGGCCGCAAGTTAAAAGTAGATTAGAGGGCCAGCATTGGTCTAATTGACTAATGACCGACCAAAGCCTTGTACACAGGTGTGGGGCAGGATCATGACCTATGAGGAGTGGACACTTGGCGCCCTGGGATTTGTTAGCAGGCACATAAAAGGCGGCCTCCTAGGTCGGTCAGTGCCCATTGTTATCCTTCCTTATTCAGGTACTGGTCAGTACTGCTAGCCACTGACTAAAGATTGCTGGGACTCCGTTCATTTCCAGTGGGACCCAGGACTTTCCGTTACGCATTCGTTTACCTGGCAAGTTGCACAGAGACTTATGCACGGATCAGGACTACTCCTGGCTTTCCTTCGTTTTTTGTTTGCCTGATATTTGCCCAGTGAAGCTTACCTAGACTTTGTTTATTTTGTTAATAAACCCCTTTGACTTCATCCTTACTGGTCTGTTTCGTTGGTGCCTTACATTACATATAAGATATATGAGTGACAATACTGTAATGATATCCATTTTGATTGAATAGAAAAACTCAAGGATTTATGGATTTAGCCCTATTCTAGAAGGTAATGTTGCATCATATTTGGACATTATCAGTTTTGGACAAAGGTGATATACAGAATGTTCTCGTTTCTTGCATCATCGCTTAACTTTACTTAATTGATTAAAAATTTCAGTCACAAGGTCTCTGGAATCAAAGTTGAAGAGCTTCATCATTTCACAATGATGAGAGTAAATAACCTGTAGAATATATATACTCACGGAGGCAGCTGTACTATTCCACACATCCCAGAGACCTCCACAAGCTGCTGGTGAGTATTATGTTTTTAGTCTCCTGAGTTTGGAGCTAATTCTCCTTGTCTATGTGCAGACATTATTGATAGTCTTCTTTTCTACTGGTGCCTTAGTTGCTTGTATCTTGCAGTTGTTCCATCTTGATGTTTTTTGTAGTTAATGTAATTTTATGATATGAAACTTGTCCTGACTATAGACACTGATGGACAATAAACATGATGGACAATTTTTGAAGTTCTGATTTTATGGTCATTTATGGGGCTCAACAGGCAGATAGAGATGGCCTTGCTGTTCGCCCGGCGGTCGTTTCGCAGCGAACTTTGCTCGTTTGCGATTCGCCGAACATGGGAACATATGGTGATGTTCTCATGCGCCATATTCTTTTGCACTGCGCCAAACTTTGACCCATGACACATCCATCAGGTGGGACAGGCCAGCCAATTGAGATGTTTTAGCGCATGGACGCACCCCCACCCTATAACAGAACCCGATCTGGCCATCATTTTACATTCTGTGTTTTGCCAGTGTAGGGAGAGATTGCTTTGTGGAGCAGGGACAGGCTGTTAGGGACACCAAACGCTAGCTAATAGTTAAGGACTGGTATAGGTGTGCTATTGATAAGTGTGATACCCTGAGGGGTGTGATATGCTTATAATTACTTTCTAACATAGAAGGTATACTATAGTGCATTTGTATTGTGCAGCAGTTGTGTGCGGTTCTGCTGCGATACTGCAGATAGATAAAGGGACAAGCGCTATTGGAATAACTAATTGCAAATGGTGTGATATACCTGTTGCCCCAGATAAAACTGATTGAAGGGTGTGATTAACCTATAATATACTTTCTAACATAGAAAGTATATAGTGCATATGTATTGTGTAGCAGTTGTGTGCGGTTCTGCTGCGATACCGCAGGTATATAGAGGGACAAGCGCTATTGGAACACCTCAGGTGTGATATACCTGTTGCCCCCCAAAAAACTGATTGAGGGGTGCGATATACCTGCTTCCACAAAATACTGATTGAGGGGTGCGATATACCTGCTTCCACAAAATACTGATTGAGGGGGGTGATATACCTGCTTCCACCACCAAATATTGATTAAGGGGTTCTATATACCTGCTTCCCCAAAATACTGATTAAGGGTCACATCTTGCGCTCCCAGGACGCCGGAACATGGCTCAGCAGTGTGGGCTTTTTTTAACGTGTTAGCTGCTGACAATAGTGTTGCAATCTGCAGCCTTTGCTATCAACGCATAAGTACGCCCAACATTCACCCAGGGACAACTGCCCTAAGAAGGCACCTGGCTCCCATCACCGAGCCCAGTGGGAGCAATGCCGTCAGAACCCACAAAGCCACACTCCGGGCGCTCCACGTCCTGCCTCTTCTCCTTCTCCTCTCTCCTCCCTTTTGTCCTCCACTCCACCTTTCACCCTGTAGTTGTCGCGTTCTTCTGGCAGAAGGCAGGCTTCCATGACCCAAATGTTCGAGCGTAAACAGTTAATGACGCCAGATAACCCTCTTGCCCAACGGCTGACAGCTGGCTTGTTGGAACTGCTAGCCCGCTAACTACTTCCATATAAACTGGTGGACTCGGAGGCCTTTCGAAAATTTTGGGCCATTGGCACACAGCAATGGAAAGTCCCTGGAAGGAAATATTTCTCCCAGAAGGGCATCCCCGAGCTATATGGCCATGTTCAACAGCAATTGAATATATCTCTGGCACACAGTGTCGGTGCCAAGATACATCTGACCACAGACACATGGTCTAGCAAACACGGGCAGGGAAGGTACATAACTTTTACTGCCTACTGGGTGAACCTTCTGACGGCCGTCAAGCATGTAACCTGTGTCACCCGTGTGGATTTGGTATTACCGCCACAGATTGCATGCAGGTCTGCCTCTTTTTCTCCTCCTCCATCCTCTGTCTCCTCCTTGGCTGACTCCTCCTTTTCCACTGTTACCGCCTCTTCCGCTGCACCCCCCAAGCTCCCCAGAACCTATTTAACATGCTAGGTGAGACGTTGCCATGCTGTGCTGCGGCTGTTGTGCCTGGAAGCCAAGAGCCACACCGGTCCTGCCTTCAGCTCTGCGGTCACAGGGCGATCAGTGGCTAACCCCGCTCAATTTGACAGTTGGTAAAGTGATGTGCGACAACGGTGCCAATCTGCTGAGCGCAGCTGAAACAGGGAAAAATGACACACATGCAGTGCATGGCACACGTCCTGAACTTAGTCATGTAGCAAATCGTTGCCAAATACCCCGGGGTCCAGGATGTCTTACGGCAGGCCAGAAAAATCTCTGGCCATTTTAGAAGGTCTTACATGGCCATGGCTCGCCTTGCTGACGTTCAGCGGCGACACCACCTGCTCGTCAGACAATTGATTTGTGACAGCCCGACGCGCTGGAACTCCACCTTGTATATGCTTGATAGGCTGCTCCAGCAGCAACGTGCCGTTTATGACTACCTGTGCAAACTCTGCAGCAGGACAGGTTCTGGGGAGCTTTTTTTTTTTTTCACAGTGCCAGTGGCTGCTCATGCGCGATGAATGCAGACTTCTGTGGCCATTTGATGAAATTACCGAGCTGGTCAGTCGCAGCCAGGGCTCCATCAGTGACATCGTACCTTATGCCTTCTTTCTGGAGCAGGAGCTTGAAGATGAGGAAGTCACAATGCTGAATGAATTCCCAGGGGGGGCTATTCCATCTGAGACAAGTCAACAGGAGTGTGAAGAGGAGTCAGAGGAGGATGGTGGCTTATCTAGACTTTAGTAAGGCTTTTGATACTGTCCCACATAGAAGGGTTATCAATAAAGTTCAGTCTTTGGGCTTGGACTTCCATATTGTTGAATGGATTAGGCAGTGGCTGAGGGACAGACAACAGAGGGTTGTAGTCAATGGAGTATATTCAGACCAAGGTCTTGTTACCAGTGGGGTACCTCAGGGATCTGTTCTGGGACCCATATTGTTTAATATCTTAATCAGCGAAATTGCAGAAGGCCTTTTTGCTGATGACACAAAGATTTGTAACAGGGTTGATGTTCCTGGAGGGATACACCAAATGGAAAAGGACTTAGGAAAACTAGAGGAATGGTCAAAAATCTGGCAACTAAAATTTAATGTTGATAGGTGCAAGATAATGCACCTGGGACGTAGAAAGCCAAGAGCAGAATATAACATCAGTGATACAGTCCTAACCTCAGTATCTGAGGAAAGGGATTTAGGGATCATTATTTCAGAAGACTTAAAGGTAGGCAGACCATGTCATAGAGCAGCAGGAAACGCTAGCAGAATGCTTGGGTGTATAGTGAGGGCATTACCAGTAGACAGAGGGAGGTGCTCATGCCGCTCTACAGAGCACTAGTGAGACCTCATGTGGAGTATTGTGCGCAGTACTGGAGACCATATCTCCAGAAGGATATCGATAATTTGGAGAGAGTTCAGAGAAGAGCTACTAAACTGGTACATGGATCGCAGGATAAAACTTACCAGGAAAGATTAAAGGACCTTAACATGTATAGCTTGGAAGAAAGACGAGACAGAGGGGATACGATAGAAACTGCTAAATACATAAAGGGAATCAACAAGGTAAAAGAGGAGAGAATATTTAAAAGAAGAAAAACTGCTACAAGAGGACATAGTTTTAAATTAGAGGGGCAAAGGTTTAAAAGTAATATCAGGAAGTATTACTTTACTGAGAGAGTAGTGGATGCATGGAATAGCCTTCCTGCAGAAGTGGTAGCTGCAAATACAGTGGAGGAGTTTAAGCATGCATGGGATAGGCATAAGGCCATCCTTCATATAAGATAGGGCCAGGGGCTATACATAGTATTCAGTATATTGGGCAGACTAGAGGGGCCAAATGGTTCTTATCTGCCGACACATTCTATGTTTCTATGTTTCTATATGTTTTTTTGTCTTCCAGGAACATGAGGGTCCTTCTATTTTTGGGAACTGCTCTACTTTTTACATTGGTCTTTGCTGACCATCAAGAAGGCCACAATAAAGAAGGCAATGATGACGACCATGATCACAAACATGACCATGACCACCATGATCACAAACACGATCATGACCACCATGATCACAAAGATGGCCATCACAAGAAAGGGAAACACCATCACCATAACGAGTCCTTGCCCTGCCACAAGATAGCTGATTACAATTCCAAATTCTCCTTCGACCTGTTTCGACATGTAGCGCTAGATCATCCTTCTGAGAACATTGTCTTCTCCCCTTTCAATATTTTAACTGCATTTACTTTCCTGTCCCTTGGTGCTAAGGCTCAGACTCACTCACAGATCATAGAAGGACTCCGTTTCAACACCTCTGAGATCTCAGAAGAAGAAATTCATGAATGTTTTCACAATCTTCTGGTTCTTCTGAATAATGTAGACCGAGAGCTACAGCTTAGCAATGGGAATGCTCTCTTCCTTTCCAAGAAACACAAGATTCTTGAGACGTTCTTAGATAAATCCAAGAAGCTCTACCACTCAGAGGCATTTTCTACTGATTTCAAAAACACAGAAGAAGCAAGAAATCAGATTAACAGCTATGTGGAGAAGAACACCCATGGGAAGATTGCTGAGCTGCTGGACAGTGTAGACCAGGATGCTATTCTTTACCTCATCAGCTACATTTATTTTAGAGGTAATCTATTACTTTATAACACATAGTCCACTTGTCAGAGTAAGGCTACATGCACACGGCCGTTGTTTTGGTCCGCATCCGAGCCGCAGTTTTGGCGGCTCGGATGCGGACCCATTCACTTCAACTCCGTGTGCTGTCCGCATCCGTGGCTCCGTTCCGTGGACCGCCAAAAAATATAACATGTCCTATTTTTGTCCGCGCTTTGCGGACAAGAATAGGCAGTTATATTAAAGGCTGTCCATGCCGTTCCGCAAATTGCGGAATGCACACGGACGCCATCCGTGTTTTGCAGTTCCGCAATTTGCGAACCGCAAAACACACAACGGTCGTGTGCATATAGCCTAATGTGAATCTATTGCTTCTACACCCAAAATAGTGCCCTGATAGCTTTTTAGAGATGCTGCCCATACACATAAGATAAAAGTCATGAAAATGGTAAATTTTTGACGCCCATCATTAAGAAGTTGAACGCATACTTCTATGTGCCAAAAATACATTTGCCAGGCTGCTCTGTGGCAATTATGTTCTTTTTGGACATGTCTGTGGATGAGCCAGTTTACTGTCTCCTGTGGCTGATGAGATTGCTCGTACATATAATCTCATAGATGACTCTTAGGTCACACTGCAGATATAAATTGTCATCTGTGTAAGGCAGGCTTGAGAAAACATTTAAAAATTTCTTCCCTTCTCAGAATGAAAGATTGGCCAGAAGGTGCCACTTACAGTACCGCCATACACTCAGGTTTCTGCATGCACTTTTGGAAGCCAAAACCCGGAGTGAATTAAAAAAAACGACAAAAAAGAGAAGTCATATTTTATACTTTCTCTGCTTTTATGATCTACTCCTAATATTGGCTTTCACAGCTGCATGCAGAAACCTGACCGTGTGACCGTACCCTTTGGGTGAACTAGTTGGTTCGTTAGCTGATCATTGATTTCTACTCCAATTAGGCTGCCACTCTACCCAGCTACAATAACCTCATATTCATTTTCTCTTCATTTCTCCATAGGACAATGGCAACATCCATTTGAAGAGGAATGGACAAAAGAAGGAGACTTTCACATCAATAAGAACACAACGGTGAAGGTGCCTTTCATGAGCAGAACGGGATTTTATGATGTGGCTTTTCACAATGAGGCCACCTTGGTCTCCATACCCTACAAGGGAGGCGCCAAAGCCTATTTCATTCTGCCAAATGAAGGAGAGTTGTCCAAAGTGGAACAAAATTATAACAAAGAAGAATTTGACAAATGGAAGACATCAATGCGTAATCGGTAAGAGCGTATTTGTATTCTTTGCCTATGCTTTCCCTATATTGTCAGTAATCACAGAACAATAGTTGTTTGTGGCTCTGTAATCTTTATTTTTAATTTGTTTTGTCAATGCAATGCAACACACACTGCCCCAAGTTCAGAAGCTGAACACAGTATGGCGCTTCTTCTTGGTCAGCATAGACATCTCTCTGCCTACTGCCTCCCTGATTGGCTCATAAGGCATTCATTTGCTTGTCCTTAATCTGCACATTATGTTATGGGGTCCATTATCATCCGTTGTTCTTTTCACACAGGTTGGTGGAGTTAAAACTTCCCAAATTCTCTGTCTCCGGCACTGTCAACCTGCAAGAAACATTAAGTAAAATGGGCTTAGCAAATGTTTTCTCAGACAGCGCATGATTTTTCTGGGATTACTGAAGAAGCCACCATAAAGATTTCAAAAGTGAGTTATCTATCTATCTATCTACCTACCAGTACTTCTCCCTACTTTATTCTATCTATCTCTATATATCTATCTATCTATCCATCTATATCTATCTATCTATCTATCTATCTACCAGTACTTCTCCCTACTTTATTCTATCTATCTCTATCTATCTATCCATCTATTATCTATCTACCTATGGTTATATACCCACCAAAGATTTTACTAAAACCTTTCTCCCAACCTCTGTAGGCTGTCCATAAAGCTGTGCTCAGTGTGGATGAGAAGGGGACAGAAGCGGCAGGTGCCACCGTGGTGGAGGCAATCCCCACTATGCTTCCTCCTAGCGTTGAATTTAATCATCCTTTCATTTTCGCATTGTATGACAACAACTGTAAATGCTTTCTCTTCTTTGGAAGAATTGCCAACCCACAGAAATGATTCCCTCCTAACATTTCTTTGAATAAAATGCTAAAGTATATCAGTGTTCTGATGCAACAGGTGCCTCCCCCCAGGGCCCTCCTATAACGAGACCCAGGTGTAGGAATACCGAGTGGTGTAGTGTGGCCTACTGTATCATTATGCGTATGCGATACCGCTGGACCCCAGGCTTTGGCTCAGAAGCAATAAATGGTGGGAAAAATTGAGGGATTGGGAGTCCAGACCTTGAGATGAAGTTCAATGGCAGGTTTACTTTAACAAACATTTCTCCAAACAGTTTCAGGCTTTGTATTGGTTCCAGCAGGAGTTAGCATTAAACTGGCAGGCAAACTCAACTCTGCTCTATCCTTCTCTCACTTTGCTGTACTGACAAGCTGACTTGGTAACTTGGCTTCCTCTTTATGCTGCAGTTCACTTTTTAGTTGGACTTATCTTCAGCCAAGGAATAGGTAAGAATCCTGGCAGCTCCAACATGGAGTCTCAACCAGCCCAAACTAGAACTGCCCCACACCTCCTTCTGGTAGCAGGCAGGACTGGCCCACTTCTGATCAAAGGAGGGGGGCAATAGAATGGTGAGTTCCATTCTATCTAACTATAGCGCTGCCGTGTTTGCTTCCACCTGCTGGTGAACCAGGCACATTACACGTGAACATAAACAGTTGCATAGAAATAGATATGCACATTATACAGGACCTGGAAATAAATATATAGGTGACCTACAGGTTAGACCATAAAAGATAGTAGCAAGGTGCAGAAGTGATAACACCACTCTGGGGTGTTACACTTATTATATTTTAAATCTGTACAATATTTACAGACTTGACAACCATCTTCTTCCTCTCTCATGAGATTATGTAGCACCTCTGACAATCTCAGTGAAGGAAGCAGCTGTCAGTTGACAGCTGCTAATTTTTTCCAGTCCATATACATCTTTAATATAGAAATTGGGGCAAATAATTAAGTTACAGGGGAACAGGAAGAAGACTGATAGATGTAGCTTCCAAGGAGTAAGACAGAAGGTAAATGAGTACCAGTGGCATAACTAGAACTGACTAGGCACACAACAAATTTTTGAAGGCCCCCTCCCCTCGGTCTCCTTTCTTCTTCTCCTGGGGACACTTCTGCTCTTCAGTGCAGAACTGTATCTAGGCACATGGTAACTGTGACCTAAAATCGCAGGGTCAGGTCATAATTAGTGATGATCGAGCATGCTCGGCCGAACACCTGCTCGGCTCGAGCATCTCTTTGCTCGGCGCTTAGCGGTATTCGGCCAAATACTGCATGTGCTCGAGCGCAATGCTCGAGTCTCCGCCCCGCACTTTTCTTGCCTGCTACGTAGCCAATAAACGTGCAGGTAAGTACTACCCTCACTGTAATGCTGTAACCATGTTACAGTGATTGGCTAGCCGGAACGCATCATCGGGTGCTATATAGCACCCGATGACGCATGTTCGGCTCATTCTTAGTCAGGGAGAGCTGGAGAGCAGAAGGGAAAGATAGTGTAGGGAGTGATTTAAGAATATTATTACCACCAAAACTTTTCAGGACTATTGTGTGTGGCAGCAGCAATCTATATTTTTAGCGTAACCTGCGATAAATAGTGTACAATAGTTAGGCCACTGCGGACCTCGACATTAGCTGCACCACATCTCCAGTGTAAAGTGTGTGAATCCTCAAAAAATCTGTGACATACAGTGTCCTTTTTCCGTATACGGTGTCCGCTGCGGACAGTGACATTAGCAGAGCCACATCTTCTGTGTAAAGTGTGCTCATCCAAAAAATATCTGTTACATACAGTGTACTTTTTCCGTAGACAGTGTCCGCTGCGGACATTGACATTAGCTGCGCCACATCTCCAGTGTAAAGTGTGCGCATTTGAACCACACAACAATAGGCCAAGCGTACAACAATTTGCTTCGCCAATTCCTCCCAAAATTCTAAATGCCAAAAACTGATCCCCAGAGAAGGGACAAAGGGAGATAAAACGTAACATTTAATAGTTATAGTTAAAATACGAAACCGCGCTAGCCACGGGTAAGTAATGTCAAAGTCAAACAATAGAGAAGCCATTGTTGGGCCAAACCAGACAAGCCCTGGATGATACCAGTATATAACACCATGAAATAAGAAATGCTCTCACCCATCAGTGGCTGTAGATCTTGGTATACTCTCCCAGTGAGGTGGGCTTCCAAGCGGTGGGTTCCCCAGATTCATGTAGATTGAAGGATCAAGTAGACTGAAGTACCATTCAGAGGAGGTGCCAAAAATGCAGCTTCAGCGTGGATAGGAGTCAGGAGTATAAGTCCCTAATTGACCCTAACAAAGGGGCAGGGACTAGTGTCACCCTACCTATCTATACCAAGTGCTTGCCCCGCAAGGGGCGACCCCGTCCGGATACCTTTCCCTGATATCGGGCAGTATCTCTAGTACACCCTGCTAAAAGTGAGCTCCCGACGTGTCACGTTTCATTCCACATGAACTCATCAGGGGAGATGTACAATTAGGGTGGCAAGCAAAAAGAGCTTGCATTAAAAGGGGTAAATATAAACAAAAAGTTGGCAGTGGCTGGAGCTATCAAATAAAAAGAAAGAGAGGCTCCAAGAGAGAGGCCAGGTCAGTGGGACCAAGGCCACCCAAGAACCACAACTGGACCAAAGCACTAGCACACCCGTGGGTGAAGCCTGCTTAAAGTAACTGTTGGTCCATGTGAGGCCCAAAGTACAAGGTCAACATAACAGGGCTATCAACATGGAGTGCCTACCTGCAGGGGCTTTTTAAAGGCATCAGTCAGCGCGGCAATAGTCCAGGACCGCCCATTTCAGTCTCGTGGTGCAGTGTAATGCAACACACGTGACCAGTGGAACGCATTACGTCGGACGCAGCGCACAACGGCGCTATGCCCCACCAGCTGATACAGGAACGCAGCGCAGGAAGCCACCGCGCTCCACATGACAAAGGTCAAGTGATAGTACCTAACTGGCCGTGGAACGCAGCTCCAGAGGCCGCCGCGCTCAACCGCAAGCGGCCCACAGGAGGGGCGGATACAAAAATGTGGAAACTCTAAATCAAAAACTAACTGCGGGTATTGAGGTTGCTCAAACGTTCTCACAGGAGGCGGAGTTTGTAAATAAAGAGAAACAACAGCAAAATTTCCTTGAGAAATATCAATACCATCTCAAGGAACGCAAGCACTGCCAATTTGTGAGGGATTTAGCAGACTTCAAAGAAAATAGGATCTACTCCTCTATTGCCAATAGAAGGGATACTGTGGGTGGCAACACCGACCAATCCTCGACTGAAACAGACTTTTCTGATTCTGACAGTGCACCAAAAGGGACTAGGCAGTCTCCTCGGGAGGGGGGGAATCGTTATGGTACTTCAGTCTACTTGATCCTTCAATCTGGGGAACCCACCGCTTGGAAGCCCGCCTCACTGGGAGAGTATACCAGAATCTACAGCCACTGATGGGTGAGAGTGTTTCTTATTTCATGGTGTTATATACTGGTATCATCCAGGGTTGTCTGGTTTGGCCCAACCAGGGCTTCTCTATTGTTTGACTTTGAGGGTACTTAACCGTGGCTAGCGCGGTTTCGTATTTTAAAGTGTGCGCATCCAAAAATATCTGACATCTAGTGTATTTTTTCCGTAGACAGTGTCCGCTGCCGTGATGCTGATGGTGCACGCAGAGGCCGTGGTGAAACTATGCCTGCTGCCAGAGCACAAGAAAAACCATCATCCACGATACCTAGCTTCATGTCCCAGTTTCCAGGACAGCACAGGACACCACTCTTAAAATCAGACCAGTGCAACCAGGTGGTCGGTCGGTTGGATTGCAGCAGATAATGCTTCCAGTCGGTTAAGCACCACCCTGTCTTCCATTAAGTCCAGTCTCAGTAGCCAAGAGTCTACTCAACACAATCCTCACCCTGAGCCTCCTTCCTCCCACCATGGAGAGTCTGGGCAAACAGATGATCCCACACTCGGATATTCCAAGGAGCTCTTTTCAGCGTCATTCTTTGATTTGGCCCTCTCGCCAAGCACGCTCGAAGAGGGACAGATCTTGTGCCCTAATTCCCAAACTCTTGAGCATCCACAAGAAGATGACAGTGGGGAACGGCAATTACTGTTTAATGAGGTGGATGATGATGAGACACATTTGCCAATAACTCAACGGCAATTACTGTCTCAAGAGCTTGAGGAAGAGGATAAGACACATTTGTCAATCACTGAGGTTGTGGTTAAGTCAACAAGTCAGCAGGATGAGCAGTGTGAGGAAGTGGAAGAGGAGGTGGTGGACGATGAAGTCACTGACCCAACCTGGGAAGGTAGGAAAGCGCAACTGTTCCCCGGAGCATCCCCTTGCGGAAATCTCCCTTGCCAAGGGGTAGGTGTTCCGCAGTCTGGCGCTTTTTTGAGGAAAGTGCGGACGACAAAAGACTTGTAATTTGCAACCTGTGCCATACAAAAATGAGCAGGGGCGTGAACACTAGCAACTTCACCACCACCAGCATGATCCGCCACATGGCATCAAAGCACCGTAATAGGTGGGCCGAATGCCTGGGTCCACTATCTGTGTCTGCGGGCCACACCACTGCCTCCTCTTCCCCCTGTGTTACATGCTGGCCAATCCCCTGTCAAAGGCGCAGGCCTGGATGCCTCCCGCCCTGCACCTGGACATTCGCAAGCACCATCAGTGACCACATTCACTTCCGTGTCCCAGCGCAGCGTCAAATGTCCTTACCCCAGGCAATTGAACGCAAGTGCAAATACCCAGCCACCCCACAGGCCATAGCACTAAATGCGGAGCTTTCCAAATTACTAACCCTGGAAATGTTGCCATTTAGGCTCGTGGACAATGAGGCCTTTCGCAGCCTCATGTCAGCGGCCATCCCACGTTACGCAGTCCCCAGCCGCCACTATTTTTCAAGATGTGCCGTGCCCGCCTTACACCAACATGTGTCCCGTACCATCACACGTGCCCTGACCAACGCAGTTACTGGGAAGGTCCACTTAACCATGGACAAGTGCATTCGGCCAGGGACGCTACATTTCCCTGATGGCACACTGGGTGAATGTTGTGGAGGCCGGGAGCGAGTCGTACCCTGGGATGGCACAGGTGCTACCCACGCCAAGGATTGCGGGCCCTAAGTCGATCAGAATTTCCACCAGCACCTACGTTAGTGGCTCCAATCCCCACTTCTCCTCCTCAGCTTCCTCCTCCACTTCCACCTCCGAATTATCCGCGTGCAGCACCAGTCAGTCATCAGTCAGTAGCTGGAAACAGTGTAGCACTGTAGTGGGGAAGCGGCAACAGGTCGTGCTGAAGCTGATATGCTTAGGGGACAAACAGCACACCGCCGCAGAGCTGTGGCAGGGGATAAGAGACCAGACTGAGCTGTGGCTCTCGCCACTCAACCTAGAACCAGGCATGGTTGTGTCTGATAATGGCCGTAACTTGGTGGCGGCTTTGGAGCTCGGGAAGCTCAGAGACATCCCATGCCTAGCCCACGTCTTAAACTTAGTGGTTCAGTGGTTTCTCAAAACCGCTCGTGTGCACATTTCCGCAAGTCATCGATAGCTTTAGCCGGTCTGTCAATGCTGCAGCAGCGCTTGAAATTGCCAGCTCACCAGCTGTTGTGCGACGTGAGCAGACGCTGGAACCCGATGTTCCACACGTTGGTGTCACGGCCTTTGCTGTGTGCGCCGTGACACTTGTGCCATGCTTGCGGTTGCCGGTGGCAACGTGTTGCTGTTAAGGCATGTGGTGGCAGTGTCTCGGCTTTGGCTGTGTGCGCCGTGACATGGTTGCCATGCATGCTGTTGCCAGGGGCAATGTATTGCGTGTTGGCCGGTGTGTGCACTTCGCCTTTAAGTTGTAGCCTTTCCCTGTCTGGTGCTGTAAGGGTTAACTCCCTGACTGGGTGTGGTCATTTGAGTTTTATCTCCTGTGGCTTCCTGGCTGGAGTCAGTTGTACTTCAGCTGTTGTTGGTGCTGGAGCTCTGCTCCAGTCCAGGGTGTTCTATCTGCCCAGTCCTGCTGCTAGGCCATTTGAGACTCCTGTTCATCCGTGTCTGGGAAGAACAAGTCGTCTTTCCCCTGCTCCTTTGTGAGGGATTCTCAGGGCCAAAGGTTTCCAGTGTATGAGCCGTCCTACCATCAAGGTCCGCTCATACGGTTAGGAGTTAGGGCGAGGATTAGAGACACAATAGGAGGTGACCTGCTCCCTGATCTCGGCGTTCTGGCCTAGCTGCTACCCCTATCCCGTTGACATTATACGGTGGGGGGTTTCCCCCACTCCCCACCGTGACAGTTGGCCAGGCTTTGTGAGCAGCAGGAGTGCACATGGATGTCTGACCTCTGTGAGGTTTTAAGAAACTTTGAGGAATCAACACAGATGATGAGCGGCGATAATTCTATAATCAGCGTAACCATCCCACTTCTGTGTCTACTTAAACGCTCGCTGCTCACAATTAAGGCCGATGCTTTGCATGTGGAAGAGGTGGAAATGGGGTAAGACATTACACAGGGTGATAGCCAGACCACCCTCAGTTCGTCTTCTCAGCGCAAATTGGACGATGAAGAGGAGGAGGAGCAGGAGACAGTTGCCTGCACTACAGAGGGTAGTACCCATTAAAACTAGGAAAATCTTCCATTTTAAATCAAGACTGGAGACTCCATTATGCAAGTTCAAAGCTTATGCTCTATAATATGACTGTAAACAAAAGTTATCAATACCTAACTAATGGTTACTGAATAATACCATGGAAACGTGTGATTCCGGTCGGAAATAAAAGGTTTTAAATGTTGATTCAGAGGACCAGTTGGCCGCTTTTTGAATGTTTGATAGGGAACCTCCGGCTTGTCTAACTTTAGTGGACATAGCTCCTCTAGTGGAATGTGCTCCAAAAAGAGAAGTGTTCACCCCAGCTAAGGACATAGTTTCAGAGACCCATCTAGCTAAGGTTGCCGGTGACACTGGTAAATGGGGTCTGCAATATGAAATGAGGAGTTGGGATACCGATGGATTAAGAGGTAAAGTTCTACGTTCGAAGGATTGTAGACACCTAACCACACAAAGTTTTTCTTGTAGAGGGAAAGCAGTGTAAAAAACAGAAGAAATATTAGTTTTTGTACGACGGACAATAGAAAACTGAACTCCTTGTGGTAAGAATTGTCTACGAGATATGTCTAATGAACGGACATTTGAAATACGTTTAAAAGATTTGAGACATAATAGCACGGCTAATTTAAAGGATAACAACTTCAAAGGGAGGAGATCATTATCGTCCCAAGTAGAGTTATATTTGGGAACGGGAGGTCTTCAAAATCGAATGCCCTTCATTAGTTTGCAAACTACAGGGTGTTTGCCTATTGGTAAAGCCTGGATAGGGGGATGATAAAAAGAGATGGCTGATCAGTAGACATTAAAGGGACACTGACAGGCCCAATAACCATAATTAGCTGTACATATCCATGCACAGGTCTTCTAATGTGCATTAAAAACATATAAGTATCCCCCCTGTCCACATTATGAATACAGTAAACTCACATTTTATAACCTGAACTAATCGCTGTTCTTTCTGCCCAAGGGGCGGGGTTTCAGCTTCTCTTGCGCCCAGCCAGCCTCAGCCAAACCGACGTTTTTGAAGCGCCGCCCAGCTCATCAATATTCACTTAGCTGGGCGGCTTCTGCAGTCCCCGACCTTCCGAGATCCGGCGCATGCCCAATAGAAAGCTATTGGTGCCGGGCGCATGCGCAGAAGCTGAAAGCGAGTCCGATGCCCATGTTCTGGTTGAAGGGGGAGGGCCTCTCCTCCTATTAAAGATGTTTGGGTCCTACACATTTCTTTATGTCCTTCACAAAGGAATCTCCAAAGAGAAAACCTTCTGAAGATGGGGTATTGTCTGTAGTGGCCAGGTGTACTAGTTGTGGGTCTAATCGGATAGACCTCTTTCTTTCCATGCATATAGATGCATTGGTGTTACCCAATAAGCATATAGCCCTTTGAGACCAGCCCTTCAGGACTGATAAGTCTACTGGATTACCAGAGATAGAGGCCTGTTCAGTTAAATCTAATATTTTTGTCAACGGACCGACAACGTCCTAGTCTGTCCTGGATCGACCTGAAAGAACGATCAACTCCTTTTTTGGGATTTTTGCCAGATTTGGATAAATATTTTATAAGAGTTGGATCTATTTCCAAGGTATCCACAACTTTATGTGGAAGTGTGGGCCTAGGGCACTCTGAACATAGGTTATTTCTCACTGTTTTGTCTAATGTTTTTTTGAGCCATAAAGAAAAAAATTTGGAAACTTGAGGTTGTGGTACCCATTCTCCTGACCTAGGATGTTTGATCATCCCTGGGTCAAAGAAAGGGACACCTGACCCATCTAAGATAAGGGATGAAGAACTTTCTTCTTCTCCCAAAATTTTGTCTCCCTCATCAGAAACGTCCTCATACAGGGACATATTGTCAATGTCAGAATTATCAGCCTCATCTAGGGAGGACTCAGAAGGAGAAGAGTTATATGAATCTGGCTTAACTCTCAAAGCCTTAGAAGCCTGCTTCATGTTGACAACCTTAGGGGGGGAGGGTTCAATGTTGACTGCTTTAGCAGCGGTAATTGTGCTTTTTGAAAAAGCTTTAGACGTATCCTGATCCCATTTATCATGTAATTTTTGCAATTTTTTAGGATTGGGATCAGTAAATTAGCGCCTTTTAAGAGAGGCTTTACCCCCTTTTCTTACCTTCCGCTAAACGGGAAGTGGATTCCTCCGTAGACCAAAATTGGTCGGACGGGGTAGAAGGGTCTTTAGACGTTTGCGTGGTTTGTGCATTAGTAATAGCCATGGCCACAGATTGTGCAATAACATTTTGTAGTGAAGACATGGTGGCATCGACCGCACATTGTACAGAATTTGCCACTGTATCATTGACTATGGCTTGAAGGAAATCTTCCTCCACAATGATTGAACCTGGAGTCCCAGGTATTTATTAGAATCCTCAGCGGACATCGTAGAGGAAAAGTATATAGATAATTAATAAGGAAAATAATGAAAAATTAGATATCATTAAAACATATCATATAAAAATATAGATAAGTAATAATTTGATCAATACTAATGAAAATATAGGAAAACTGAAATATACATAGAAGACCATAAGTAGAAAGGATATTTTGTTAGTAATAACACTAGGGGGCAGCAAAGAACTGTAGAGGAGCCGAGCTGCAAGCAGTCGACTAGAGGTGAATCTGACAGGAATGCTGAGCGTGTCTGACAGAAACTTGTGTGAGAGAAAAAAGCGCGCAGGCTGAGGACTAGCTAGCGCGTGCGCACTGCAGGGAACGGAGCGGTGAGGTAAACCGAAAGTAAACAGTGACGTCGGTAATAGATGAGGGTAATGGAGAGAAATCTCATCGAAAATATGACTGATTAAACCTCTAATAGAGAGTGAGGAGTGTAGGAATATATACAGCATATATATCAAAACCATAGGAAAGGCTATTATAAAATATAAGCGTTATATATGTATCTATGAATGTGTATATAATGAATATATATAAACCAAATGCAGTAATGCAATATTGATAACCTATGCTCTGTGAAGGTCATCAATATCAGATCGGCACCCCCAACATTCATTCGTATGAGCGCTGTATTCTCTTCTTTGTTTACCTGGTCACGTTGACATTGGAGCTGGGAGCAGGTGCACTTACCGCTCCTCCATCCCATTTACTTCAAAAGCTACAAGTGATTCACTACCTGACATTGCCTAGTGTCACATCTGTACTGTTCAATACACCGCTATACTGACTTCTGTACTCTTCTGCTTTTCTTTAGTTGTTAAGGAGGCAAACATAAATTCCTCCTGTTTCTTCATGCTATTTATATAGACCAGAATTCTACTAGTTATATTCTTGTACATAGGAGCAGTATTATAGTAGTTATATTCTTGTACATAGTAGCAGTATTATAGTAGTTATATTCTTGTACATAGGAGCAGTATTATAGTAGTTATATTCTTGTACATAGGAGCAGTATTATAGTAGTTCTATTCTTGTGCATAGGAGGCAGTATTATAGTAGTTATATTCTTGTACATAGGAGGCAGTATTATAGTAGTTATATTCTTGTACATAGGAGCAGTATTATAGTAGTTATATTCCTGTACATAGGAGCAGTATTATAGTAGTTATATTCCTTGTACATAGGAGCAGTATTATAGTAGTTATATTCTTGTACATAGGAGCAGTATTATAGTAGTTTTATTCTTGTACATAGGAGGCAGTATTATAGTAGTTATATTCTTGTACATAGGAGGCAGTATTATAGTAGTTATATTCTTGTACATAGGAGGCAGTATTATAGTAGTTATATTCTTGTACATAGGAGCAGTATTATAGTAGTTATATTCTTGTACATAGGAGCAGTATTATAGTAGTTATATTCTTGTACATAGGAGCAGTATTATAGTAGTTATATTCTTGTACATAGGAGCAGTATTATAGTAGTTATATTCTTGTACATAGGAGCAGTATTATAGTAGTTATATTCTTGTACATAGGAGCAGTATTATAGTAGTTATATTCTTGTACATAGGAGGCAGTATTATAGTAGTTATATTCTTGTACATAGGAGCAGTATTATAGTAGTTATATTCTTGTACATAGGAGGCAGTATTATAGTAGTTATATTCTTGTACATAGGAGGCGTATTATAGTAGTTATATTCTTGTACATAGGAGCAGTATTATAGTAGTTATATTCTTGTACATAGGAGCAGTATTATAGTAGTTTATATTCCTGTACATAGGAGCAGTATTATAGTAGTTTATATGCTTGTACATAGGAGGCAGTATTATAGTAGTTATATTCTTGTACATAGGAGGCAGTATTATAGTAGTTATATTCTTGTACATAGGAGCAGTATTATAGTAGTTATATTCTTGTACATAGGAGCAGTATTATAGTAGTTATATTCTTGTACATAGGAGCAGTATTATAGTAGTTATATTCTTGTACATAGGAGCAGTATTATAGTAGTTATATTCTTGTACATAGGAGCAGTATTATAGTAGTTATATTCTTGTACATAGGAGCAGTATTATAGTAGTTATATTCTTGTACATAGGAGGCAGTATTATAGTAGTTATATTCTTGTACATAGGAGCAGTATTATAGTAGTTATATTCTTGTACATAGGAGCAGTATTATAGTAGTTATATTCTTGTACATAGGAGGCAGTATTATAGTAGTTATATTCTTGTACATAGGAGCAGTATTATAGTAGTTATATTCTTGTACATAGGAGCAGTATTATAGTAGTTATATTCTTGTACATAGGAGGCAGTATTATAGTAGTTATATTCTTGTACATAGGAGCAGTATTATAGTAGTTATATTCTTGTACATAGGAGCAGTATTATAGTAGTTATATTCTTGTACATAGGAGCAGTATTATAGTAGTTATATTCTTGTACATAGGAGGCAGTATTATAGTAGTTATATTCTTGTACATAGGAGCAGTATTATAGTAGTTATATTCTTGTACATAGGAGGCAGTATTATAGTAGTTATATTCTTGTACATAGGAGCAGTATTATAGTAGTTATATTCTTGTACATAGGAGCAGTATTATAGTAGTTATATTCTTGTACATAGGAGCAGTATTATAGTAGTTATATTCTTGTACATAGGAGCAGTATTATAGTAGTTATATTCTTGTACATAGGAGGCAGTATTATAGTAGTTATATTCTGTACATAGGAGCAGTATTATAGTAGTTATATTCTTGTACATAGGAGCAGTATTATAGTAGTTATATTCTTGTACATAGGAGCAGTATTATAGTAGTTATATTCTTGTACATAGGAGCAGTATTATAGTACGTATATTATTGTACATAGGATGCAGTATTATAGTAGTTATATTCTTGTACATAGGAGGCAGTATTATAGTAGTTATATTCTTGTACATAGGAGCAGTATTATAGTAGTTATATTCTTGTACATAGGAGCAGTATTATAGTAGTTATATTCTTGTACATAGGAGCAGTATTATAGTAGTTATATTCTTGTACATAGGAGGCAGTATTATAGTAGTTATATTCTTGTACATAGGAGGCAGTATTATAGTAGTTATATTCTTGTACATAGGAGCAGTATTATAGTAGTTATATTCTTGTACATAGGAGGCAGTATTATAGTAGTTATATTCTTGTACATAGGAGGCAGTATTATAGTAGTTATATTCTTGTACATAGGAGCAGTATTATAGTAGTTATATTCTTGTACATAGGAGCAGTATTATAGTAGTTATATTCTTGTACATAGGAGCAGTATTATAGTAGTTATATTCTTGTACATAGGAGCAGTATTATAGTAGTTATATTCTTGTACATAGGAGCAGTATTATAGTAGTTATATTCTTGTACATAGGAGCAGTATTATAGTAGTTATATTCTTGTACATAGGAGCAGTATTATAGTAGTTATATTCTTGTACATAGGAGGCAGTATTATAGTAGTTATATTCTTGTACATAGGAGGCAGTATTATAGTAGTTATATTCTTGTACATAGGAGCAGTATTATAGTAGGTTATATTCTTGTACATAGGAGCAGTATTATAGTAGTTATATTCTTGTACATAGGAGCAGTATTATAGTAGTTATATTCTTGTACATAGGAGCAGTATTATAGTAGTTATATTCTTGTACATAGGAGCAGTATTATAGTAGTTATATTCTTGTACATAGGAGCAGTATTATAGTAGTTATATTCTTGTACATAGGAGCAGTATTAGAGTAGTTATATTCTTGTACATAGGAGCAGTATTATAGTAGGTTATATTCTTGTACATAGGAGCAGTATTATAGTAGTTATATTCTTGTACATAGAGGCAGTATTATAGTAGTTATATTCTTGTACATAGGAGGCAGTATTATAGTAGTTATATTCTTGTACATAGGAGCAGTATTATAGTAGTTATATTCTTGTACATAGGAGCAGTATTATAGTAGTTATATTCTTGTACATAGGAGCAGTATTATAGTAGTTATATTCTTGTACATAGGAGGCAGTATTATAGTAGTTATATTCTTGTACATAGGAGCAGTATTATAGTAGTTATATTCTTGTACATAGGAGCAGTATTATAGTAGTTATATTCTTGTACATAGGAGCAGTATTATAGTAGTTATATTCTTGTACATAGGAGCAGTATTATAGTAGTTATATTCTTGTACATAGGAGCAGTATTATAGTAGTTATATTCTTGTACATAGGAGCAGTATTATAGTAGTTATATTCTTGTACATAGGAGCAGTATTATAGTAGTTATATTCTTGTACATAGGAGCAGTATTATAGTAGTTATATTCTTGTACATAGGAGCAGTATTATAGTAGTTATATTCTTGTACATAGGAGCAGTATTATAGTAGTTATATTCTTGTACATAGGAGCAGTATTATAGTAGTTATATTCTTGTACATAGGAGGCAGTATTATAGTAGTTATATTCTTGTACATAGGAGCAGTATTATAGTAGTTATATTCTTGTACATAGGAGCAGTATTATAGTAGTTATATTCTTGTACATAGGAGCAGTATTATAGTAGTTATATTCTTGTACATAGGAGCAGTATTATAGTAGTTATATTCTTGTACATAGGAGCAGTATTATAGTAGTTATATTCTTGTACATAGGAGCAGTATTATAGTAGTTATATTCTTGTACATAGGAGCAGTATTATAGTAGTTATATTCTTGTACATAGGAGCAGTATTATAGTAGTTATATCTTGTACATAGGAGCAGTATTATAGTAGTTATATTCTTGTACATAGGAGCAGTATTATAGTAGTTATATTCTTGTACATAGGAGCAGTATTATAGTAGTTATATTCCTTGTACATAGGAGCAGTATTATAGTAGTTATATTCTTGTACATAGGAGCAGTATTATAGTAGTTATATTCTTGTACATAGGAGCAGTATTATAGTAGTTATATTCTTGTACATAGGAGCAGTATTATAGTAGTTATATTCTTGTACATAGGAGCAGTATATAGTAGTTATATTCTTGTACATAGGAGCAGTATTATAGTAGTTATATTCTTGTACATAGGAGCAGTATTATAGTAGTTATATTCTTGTACATAGGAAGTAGTATTATAGTAGTTATATTCTTGTACATAGGAAGTAGTATTATAGTAGTTATACTAGCAGAAGGACTCGGCTTCGCACGGGTATATTTCATCTATTTCATTTAATGTTTGTGTGTGTCGTTAAAAGATATCAACAGTTTCCACAATAACCGTGACATCTACAGTAGCCCGTCCCTTCAACAGTGACCTCCACAGCACCCTCCCCTTTAACAGTGATTTCTACAGAGCTCTGTTCTCTTAAACTGTGACCTCCACAACACCCCGCCCCTTAACAGTGACCTCTACAGCACCCCCCCACCCCCCCCCCCCATTAACACCAACCTCCATAGCAGCCTGCCCCTAGGGTGGCCAGAGGTCCGGTTTTAGGCAGGACAGTCCAGCTTTCAGACTCCCTGTCCTCCGTTCAGTGCAGGACCTGGACAGACACAGGAATGTTCTTTTGAACAGCTCACTCTCAGACAGCAGCACTGTACTGTGTGAGCATGAGCTGCAGGGAGAAAGTCCCCCTCCCTCCCTCCCCTCCCCGCAGCTGACAGAAGTAGATTAATACCTTAAATTAAAGGCAAATAGGCAATACAGGCACTCACCATCTGGGACCAATGGTACAGTAAAAGGTTGCTATTTTTAATAAATATCTAAAAACAAGGTATTGGAGATCAGTATTTCTACAGTATAGGTATGGATAGTACAAATAGTCAAAATATATATGTATAAAAGATGGATGAATAAATATGAAAAAAGTAGTGAGGTAAAGATATCACTTGTGAAACAATATATATAATAAAAGTCTCTTATTTCATTGGTACAAAAACTGTCTCTTATTCCATTGATATTGTGCAAAAATGCAGATAAAGTGCGCCAAAAAATAGTGCAAACGTTAATATAAATCCAGTGTGAGTTGAGTGACTTCCATAAAACACTGAAGTTTTGTGAGTAGTAAGTTAAAAGCACTTGAATATTAAGTTAGAAGTGTTTGGTAACAATAGAAAATCTTGAGTGTCTATATTTGTAGAAATCGCAATGTGACACTTAAAAGGTCAAATATTTCAGACCGTCTGAGTTCCTGGTAAAGTGCTTTGAATATCACACTTAGAGGAAAATCTTGTGCCAGCTACATTGAACAACACGTGTATAATATTCGTACGAACAATTCAAATAATGCATACAAATTTTTATAACAGATAAAAACACGTTTCGTTCATGAAAAACAACACAGAAAGTAAGAAATCGATATCAATTTTTCCTCTATCCAGAACATTTATTATAATATAGAGCACACATTTGTGAAAAAAAAGGCATTACCCCCCAAAAAAATCGCATCAAAAACGCTACAAAAACGCATGCAATATTTTAAAGAATTTATTATGGATTTTTTTGGGGATTAATACGAATTCATCACAGTATTTAGCGACAACCAATAGAGAATTCGGGACTATCCACAAATTCGAATTTTTACCGCGGTGCAATGAAAATGAACACGACAATGTTACAGGAGAACTCAGCTTTATTAATCCTCAAAGTTTGAAGACCTCAGTGAAGGATTACCGAAACTTACAGTTTCAAACAATGGGAACCTTACGAACATTTTCAACATAATCGCAAGTACCTAAAACAACACGTGACAAGCCGGGCGATCACGTGAACGACCCACAATCACGTGAGACGCCGACAGTGTAGCGAGGTCAGCTACACGAAACTTCCATCTACACAAGCACAGGACCAACGCAGACACAGCAGGACGGGTGAGTGGCTGAGGAACGGGTGGGACGCCCCCGATCACAGTCTTATCTAACTAGCCTCTTGTGAGTAGAGACAATACCTATTTCTCACCCCTCAAGCGTGTTGTTCAATGTAGCTGGCACAATACTTTCCTCTAAGTGTGATATTCACAGCACTTTACCAGGGACTCAGACGGTCTCAAATATTTGACCTTTTAAGTGTCACATTGCGATTTCTACAAATATAGACACTTGATATTTTCTATCGGAAATATTGTTACCAAACACTTCTAACTTACTATTCAAGTGTCCTACTCACGAAACTTCAGTGTTTTATGGAAGTCACTCAACTCACACTGGAATTATATTAACTTTTGCACTATTTTTTTGCGCACTTTATCTTCATTTTTGCACAATATCAATGGAATAAGAGACATTAATTTTTGTACCAATGAAATAAGAGACTTATTATATATATTGTTTCACAAGTGATATCTTTACATTTTTACCTCACTACTTTTTTCATATTTATTCATCCATCTTTAATACATATATATTTTGTCTATTTGTACTATCCATACCTATACTGTATAAATACTGATCTCCAATACCTTGTTTTTAGATATTTATTAAAAAATAGCACCTTTTACTGTACCATTGGCCCCAGAGGGTGAGTGCCTGTATTGCCTATTTGCCTTTATCTTTTACATATTTTGTGACGAGGTGAGTCACACAGCACAGAGCACCTTCACCAATTCTGTAAAGGAGGGAGAGCCACCACAAACTGTATTTGTGAAATACCTTGATTTTTTCAATCCCCGTTTGCTGTGGAGTGGGAGGGGGCGTGGCTTAGTGGGACCTGGGGGAGGGATTTTTAAGTCCATCTTTTAAGGGTGGCCTGAATGGCCACCCTACCTGCCTCTGAACTGAGACTTCCACAGCACTCCGCTCCCTCAACAGTGTCATCCACAGCACCCTGCACCTTTAAAGTTGACCTGCAGCAGTGAAGAAAAATGGCTGGGTTGTTATGGAAACCTGGTATAAAACTCTGTGTATGTGGAGACTAAGGGCCTGCAAGCTTCTATTGGCTGAAAAGGGTCATGTGACCAGGCTTCTATTGGCTAATGCATTTTTTGGGAATATCTTACACAGGGATGTCCTTTTGAACAGCTCACTCTCAGACAACAGCACTGTGCTGTCTGAGTGTGAGCTGCAGGGAGAAAGTCACCATCCCTCCCACCCCTGCAGAAGTTAATTTTTAACTTCATTTTTTCAATCCCTGTTGGCTGAGGAGTGGGAGGGGGCGTGGCCTAACCGGATTGGGGGCATGTCCTTTTGAACAGCTCACTCTCAGACAGCAGCACTGTACTGTCTGAGTGTGAGCTGCAGGGAGAAAGTCACCCTCCCTCCCACCCCTGCAGCTGACAGAAGTTGATTTACTGCTCTCAATCATAGGATTTCCATTATTATTCCAGGAAAAACCTAAAAAACTATTCATTACTACATCAATTACTAGATGCCCTTCTCAAATCCTTTTAAACTAATCAAAACCAAATAATGAAAAATATTCCCTTTTTATCAATTTTTGTTTTCATTTTCCCATTATAGATTTTTTTATTCCATTTTCTGTACTTGATTATGCTGGTAGCCATGGGCTTCTGTTAACAGTATGTAGAGATATGCTTTACAGCAGCAGTCACATACACTAAGGGATAATGAACAGAAAATGACTATGAGAGATTGTTGTGGGCATGCATTGTGACCAGGGATGAGCGAATCAACTTCAGATGAAACATCCAAAGTCGATTCGCATAAAACTTTGTTCTAATACTGTACAGGGCAGGAGCTCGGTATGTATTGGCTCCGATGAGCCAAAGTTTTTGCTATGCGAAGTCTCGCGAGACTTCACGTAATAACTTCATAAATTGATTTATACTGTAAAAAAAAAATCCCGAACTCGGGTTCAGTTCCAAGGTACCACTTGGAACCAAACCCGAGTTCGGGAAATTGTTTTTTACAGTATAAATTAATTTATGAAGTTATTTTGTGAAGTCTCGCAAGACTTTGCAAAGCAATAACTTTGGCTCATCGGAACCAGTACACGAGCTCTTGCTGCGTACAGTATTAAATTGAAGTTTTATGCAGGAAAATAATTGCATTCTGAATACAGAATGCATAGTACAATAGGACTGGAGGGGTTTTTTAACTCACCTTAATCCACTTGTTCGTGCAGCTGGCGTCTCTTCTGTCTTGTTCTGTGAGGAATAGGACCTTCGATGACGTCACTACGCTCATCACATGGTCCATCACATGATCGTTTATGGATCATGTGATGGACCATGTGATGAGCGTAGTGACGTCATCAAAGGTCCTATTCTTCAAAGAAGAAGACAGAAGAGACGCCAGCTGCACGAACAAGTGGATTAAGGTGAGTTAAATATTTTTTATTAACCCCTCCAGCCCTATTGTACTATGCATTCTGTATTCAGAATGCAATTATTTTCCCTTATAACCATGTTATAAGGGAAAATAATAAAGATCGGGTCCCCATCCCGATCTTAACCTAACAACTGTGCGTGAAAGTCGTTCTGCATCCATATCATCGTCTTTATGACATTTTAGATGCCGCCCTGTAATAGTCTATATTATAATAGTCATCTCTTCATCCTATATTTCTACACTATAGGACACAGCTCCACCTTGTGGTAAATCCAGAAATGTGCAGCCAAGTAGATTTTAAATGTTAACATACATGAGAATGAATTTACAAGTATAAGATGCAGCAGTTTGTCAGTTTGTCTGTGACGTTATGAGGATTCTTGGTGAAATGTGGCAGCCATATTGAGATCACACAACCACTGACCCCCACGAACCCTCCTCCCAGATGTCCCAATAGTGCTTGCCACAGCTGACCCCCAAAGAGCATGGGGCAGCTTAATGGGGTTTACATAAAACAGATAGTCGCCATATAATCCCAGTCTGCTTCATACTACCAGGGGGGGCAGCTTCTGGGTGACATTATGATGGGCTACATGACCCCTTATGCTCTTGTGGAGATTCGGTGGTCTTCATTAGAGATGTCAGTGACACACAATCCATCATGGTCTCTTTTTGGAGGGGTGAGGATCAGAGGGGGTTTGGAACCTCTTTGCCGGTATTGTTCATCCTCTCAAAGCCAGACATCTCCCAAATGAAAACTTTACAAACTTACATTTTTTTCTAACAACTTATTCACAGATTGCAATCGTGTTGTGGTTCTACCTGTGATTTTTCTAAAGCAGCAGCAAGAAAAAACGTATCTTCACTGCAAAGTGTGAATAAACCCGATAATCAGAGTGATCTAAGGTGCAGATCACTCTCTGTGGAGGAGGAGACCTACAAATAATGTGAAGGTTGTGTCAATACGGGCGGTATTGTTTTTTACCAAATCCACGAGAGATGCAGCAGCGGCGGTCTCGGCTCCTGCGTCGTGGACAGTCAGTGACGCTTTTTCCTATGGATATGAAAGACAAAACATATGAAGACGATATTAGGCCGTATCACGGTGACGTACAGAGCGAAAGGCCATGACGCGACATACATGAGCGCAGGAGAAGGCCACATACTACAGGTCATACTAAGAAGGTCAATCTAAGATATAACAGAAGGAAGTTGACAGAATGTAACAATGTGGAGCAAACATAAAGTCCGGTAAGATTAAAGGGGTTGTGTAGGGGGTTGTATTTTTAGGATAGATCACCAATATCAGATCGGTGGGGGTCCGCGCGGATCAGCTGTTTGAAGAGGAGGCGCTGCTCCTTGCGAGTCCTGCTTCCTCTTCGTTACACTACCCGTCGTCTCCCCTGTAGCGGTGGCGTAGTGTAATTACTAGTACTCGCTCCATTCAAGTGAGTGGAGCAAGTACTATTAATTACACTCGCTTCTGATAGGTAGTGTAACAAAGAGAAAGCAGCGCTTGCATGGAACGCCACCGCCTCTGATCGGCGGTGCCTGAGGATACGTCACTAATATAAAACCCCTGCACAACCCCTTTAAGACTCTGTTCACACTTATCCTAAGAGTAAAGATGATCAAAGATGCTACAGAACCCCATTTAAGTCTGAGGACTTAATTTGGATGAGTCATACAATGGATTATAACCTGAAGCCATGACACCAGTGAGAATAGAGTGTTACAGGTTAGACCCTCGGACATCCCTTTATGGAGTGGCCATATTATTGTCCTTCCGCTTGTAAAGACTATAAGGCTTGTGCCAACATAGAAACTGATCCCCTATGCATAAGAAAGGGGATAAGCATCTGATCATTGGGGTCTAGCTGCTAGGACCCCCACCAACCATGAGAACGGGTGGCAGGCCTGGCATATCCACTGCCTAGTCCTAGAAAGATCAGCAGTGTGAGTGAATGCGGCTGATATGCTCATCCTCTATAATGCACCAAGAAGTCATCCAGAATGAAATCTATAAATGAATGGGATGAAGGGAGAGGAATATCTGAATCAATGTCATTCAAGGTCATTGTAAACCTCTAATATTTAGGTAAAAATAGGCTCAGGTAAAATACAGAAGACTGAGGGGTCTGGTCAGGCGAGGGTGACATTTACCAAACCTCTACCCAACCCATAAGAGCAGCAATACTTACTCCCAAATTCCCATAAGGTCTCATAGTTTGGTGCTTCTAGATTTCATTGTGACTAGTAGTGCTACATGATGAAAGCAAGTCCTACAAGATGATGGCTCATGGCTGCATGAGGAGATATAGAACTACCCCTCCCACTGGACACCCTGGTGCAGCACTATGACCTTCAGGAGTCACAGTATAGTCAATGTTGTCCTTCCATAAAGTGAACCTAAGACATAGCTGAAAACGCATCCTTCTGTCTGGTCAACTGCGCCCACATTTGCCCCCTGAGCAGCAAGATACCATAAAATATAACATTTATTTCAATCAGTTAAATCCCTAAATACATGCGATATACACCATAACACTGCGCAATTGGTGACCCAGAGCTGGGGATGGGGGAGACTAATACTGGGTCTCTGAAATCTAGTCTCACCCTGTACTGGATGTATCTTAAGGTGGCCAGGCACTTCCAAATACCCCAGCTGGCCGGTGAACACCTATAAGACCCTCCCTGTCCCTGCGCAGCAATGGAGACTGCCCAGCTTCGTCATGCTGTGGTGGGGGGCCCTGTCGCCAATGTGTTGATGATTAACATGAGCACTATAATGTCCTAGTTTGCGTCCCAACGCGTTTCGTTCTACGTAGGTCCAACTCATCAGTGGACCTAATGGTCAGTATCCGGAGGTGATGTGTCACGGATGAAGTTAGCAGATAGCTGAAACATATAAATAAACAAGCCACTGGCTTGATCCCAAACTAAGGAGCTTATAGGTGAGCCCTATAAAACCCTAAGAGCGCTCCCTGACTGCTATGCACATGCAAGGGTGGTAGACGATTGCATGCCCACGTACCTAATCCTGTATGACACCTGAAAACCCTATAATAGTGAGGGGACACGACCACAGGCTCCCTGCACTTAATACGGACGGAGTCAGGGTCACCTAGATCAAGCCAGCAAGGAAACACAATAAAGGAAAAGACTTATCTGAGCAAACAGCAGCAGCAGCCTCCAGCAGTGAACACTTCATCCAGGAAGTAGTATAAACCGCAAAGTGAGGCAGTATGGGAGGGATTATAAAGGAAGACGATTAGTCAAAATAAGTGACACCTGGCAGAAGGAAAGGAGATGAGAAAGTGAAACCAAAACAAAGAACATCATACAAGAGGTAGAGAAGAACGTCTGCCAGATCTTCTCACAGAACTGGCGGTGACATGATGATAAGTTTGAGAATCACCTCTTTCCGCTGGTTAACAGTGCATTGAGTAACATGCTGTGGGGAGATAAAGGCCCCTTTACAGTGGTGCATTCATTAACATGTTACTTATCTCATGCCTCCCATGTCTCGGTCCACACCAATGCAGGCTGTGTTGTGGCTTGTGGCAGCAATGATGCCACATGTGAAATGGCACCTTTTTAAAGCAAACGCTGAACACGTTGGACAAGAAAAGGGAAGTCACTAGCATAACTAGAAAATCGCAATTCTAAAGCTTTAAAAGAGTTGTCCCATCTGGGACATTTATGGCATATCGATAGGATATGTCATAAAAGTCTGATAGGAGCAGGTCCCATCTCTGGGACCTGCTCTGTTCTCCAGAACGGGGTCCTAAGGTGAATGGAGGGCAAGCAGTGCATGCGCAGCTACCCCTGCATTCACCACTATGGGACTTCCAAAAATTGACAAGCACAGGCTCAGCTATTCTTCGAAGTCCTATAGCAGTGAATGGAGGGGATGCTGTTCACTTTAAGGTCCTATTCTTGAGATAGGAGCTGATCCCAGAGGGCTGGGACCTCCTTCCATGGAAACCATACTAGTTCTGGTCACTGATAAGATGCTTCTAGGTCAGTGGTCTTTAACCTGTGGCTGTACAGCAGTGGTGAGACTCCACTCCCATCATGGATGGCCAGTATCCAGGCGCAGGATACAGGCTGCCACTCTGATTTCTTGGCAGACAATTATAGTGGAGCATGTGTCTTCTGAGACTGGCACGCATGACATGGAACCAACAGATGACGGCAAACAGAACACAAGGAACATCTCATTAACATTCCTTATTCTCTACCAGCTAGAAAGTTTAATCATCTGCTTCTTCCAATACAAATATTACTATAGAATATTATTATTTTTGGTCCTGTGATGTGTACTCTGACAGAAAGAGAAACCTTGAGAAATTACCTGAATCTGGAAGCCCTTCTGTGTGCCTCAGGGTCCATGCGGTCACGCCACAAAAGATAAGACATGTCCTATTCTTTGCCGCATTTTGCAGATCACAAACCCATTGAAGTTCATGGCCTGATGCAGTGTGCACATGGCCGGTATTTGTATTCTGCTGATCTGCAGTCCGTAAAACGGACAAAAGTCGTGTGAAAGGACCTTGACAATATTGGCTTCATAAAGCCTCCCCAATATGAAGCCCCCATTATGACTTCACTTATTTATAGCTAATGAGGAGACCACCTTGTATAATGTGGGATTTTGGCTACCGACTATATGGCTTTCCCCAGCAGGAGCCCTGTTATTACAAATTTGTGAGCCACCCCTTATCGCTTCTTCTCTAATATCCAGCAGTGGACATGGTTCTTGGATGAGATCATTTTCTTAGAAGTCTTCCCCCCAAGTCCAAAATGTGCAGCTGTGATCCAGTGCAGCTTCATTGTTCTTGGGCGGACATCTCCAACTCGCAGTTCTCCAGGTGTCAGGGCGTGCTGACTTTTGCAACAGTTAGACACCACTAGCTCAGAGGTTGCATTGACGGTGCCATGGGCCACACCTTCTCCACGTTGGCCCCTGACTGTTTCCCACAGGTTTTCTCAATGCTTGCAGATTGTGTTTCATATATCTGCTATTAATCCTGCCTTAGTAATTTGGCACTTCTTGCACCCCCTCCCCCAACTTCACCTCCTTTCTCACATCATTTAAGGTCTGCAGATTCCTTATTGCGCTTTTTTTTTTTTTTTTTTTGTTTACTTCAAGGGAGGAAGGCTTCAAAAATTGGACTTGGCAAAAAAATATTGTTTGTCTAAATGTTTCCCGTCACGCCTCAGTAGTCAATATAAAGCGGGTTTTATAGGACGTCGCTATCAGACTCCACCGCGGCTACTCTGAAAGTGAGAGGTGAGCATTGCCCAACCCTGTACCCACTGTCTGTCTGTCTGTCTGCTGTATCTGTGAGTTGCTCATATGCCATAATCAGGTGTGGAGGGAGATACATGATCAATGCTGTGCTCCATATAAACAGATCTGACCAAGCAGTCACAAAATAAGGCACGAGGGGAGACAGACTTCAGAAATCCAAGGAGCTGTCCTTCTTTGTCACATTTTTTTGTAGCTAAGAATTAATTTCTATCCATAAATTGTAACAAGATATTGTTTCTGAGCCGCAAGTTATTTTATAATCCAGTAAAAACAAATAAACAAATAATAATGAAATGCGCCATTAGATCCCATTATAGACAATGGCGGTGCCCGGCTATGCCGGATATGGTAAGGTCTGGTAGTGTGTTTCTCTGCTGGAGTCCACTGGCGCAGATGTGAACCTAGACTAACTAAGGGACACAACGACCAAACGGCCTCTGCACATACTGATAGCTCAATGGGTGACTATCTCTGAACACTATAGGTATATGTCATACCCAATTACCAGGTAAATTGTATGTGGTCCTAGGACTGGGGGAACAGAAATACAAAGGGAGGTCAGAAAGAATTTTTCTTTTTTTTCTGGACAACTTATCCCCAAAATCAGAGACAGACAATTTTTTTTACAAATTGGAAAAACCATAATAAATGATAAACATAATAAGTAGTGCTGAGCGACGCGAGCTTTGGATGCTTCATCCGAAGTCGCTTTATTGTAAACTTTGGAATAATACTGTATACAGTAATAATATAGTATTAGAATGTATGGGTTCCGATGAGCCGAAGTTAGGCTACTTTCACACCAACGTTATTGCTGGATCCGGCAGGGTTCAGGAAAAACGTTTTTGTTACTGAAGATACAACCATCTGCATCCGTTATGAACGGATCCGGTTGTATTATCTTTAACATAGCCAAGACGGATCCGTCATGAACTCCATTGAAAGTCAATGGGGGACGGATCTGTTTTCTATTGTGTCAGAGAAAACGGATCCGTCCCCATTGACTTGCATTGGAGGTAATGCCGGATCCGTCTTGCTCCGCATCCCAGGACGGAAAGCAAACCGCAGCATGCTCTCCGGTATGAGAAAGGAACAGAATGCATTTTGGAGCGCTCCGTTCTGTTCAGTTACGTCTTGTCCCAGTTGACAATGAATGGGGACAAAACGGAAGCGTTTTTTTTTTCGGTATTGAGACCCTATGACGGATCTCAAGTCACAAGTGACTTTGTTGAATAACTTCAGTAATTGATTTTTTTAAGTTGAAAACCACTTTAAAACATGAAACCGAACTCGGCTTCAGTTCCGAGGTACTAGTCAGAAGCGAAGCCGAAGCGGAGTTCGGTTTCAAGTTTTAAAGTAGTTTTCAACTTTAAAAAAACAACTACCAAAGTTTTTCAACAAAGTTACTCTCGACTTTGTTAATAACTAACTTTGGCTCATCGGAGCCCATACATTCTAATACTGTATAGTATTGTTCCAAAGTTTGAAGTATCCAAAGCTCGCTTCGCTCAACACTAATAATAAGTATTACATGTCTACAGCTCACTATACTGATAAGGACTCATTACCAGCATTTACTGTGAGCTGAGAACTGAATGGTGCTGAGCTGCAATACCGAGCACAGCCACTATGCAGTTGATGGCACTGTGCTTGGTAAGCTCCAAGAAGGCAGAAGCCCCGGTGCCTTCGGCGGATGTCCTGCGTGTCGGACCCTCCACCGATCAGATACTCATGACCTATCCAGAAGCTTGGTCAACAGTATTAAAATCTCAGAAAACTCCTTTAAGTCATGTCAACCATGCCCTTTTTTCATGAATATTAATGAGCTGTAAAATCTCAACCCGTCATACTAGTGTCTACAATAAAGGGGATGTCCACAACCGGAAAATAAGGGAGACAGTGCCCCTCTTCCTTAGGTGGCTATACTTGGTATTGCAACTCACTGCCATTCAAGTAAATATCAAACATAGTCTATGGAGAGGTGTAACAATTTTTCTAGAGCAAAAGTATTTTTTTTTTTCTAATGCTGGAGTAGCCCTCTAACCTGTAAGAAAACCTATATTTAATAAAATATTGCACAAAAAATGTGGCCTTAAAAGTCCATATTTCAAGGGACGCGCAGAATATAGAAGTTATATAGTAGTCACTTGCTCTGTCACTATGCAGTACCGTTTCTTATCTCATTATACTATCAGCGCCACCACTGGTGAGTTCTCAGTTTTGAAATAAAACTATCTTTCAACAGCAAAAACAAAAATGTACAGCGTCAGTCACACAAAAATAATTCTGTGTCATAATCAGTAAGGCAAACAGCGCTGCTTAGGAAATATTTGACAGTGACCCTTTAAATGAGCCGGTAACCAGATGGAGATTACAGGGTTTATCTTCACTTTCATCATTCTCTTCATTGTGTGTTTATGGAATTACAGCCCAGCAAACACTTGTAATCTAATGTAAGCTCCTGGGGTGAATACAGAGAGGGTCACATCCTGTTCAATTACCAGAGAAATTGGTATTATTTACCCATAAGCCTCACCGCAGGGCTGATCAAATATCTCACGCCCATAAACCTCAATTAATTCTGCAGTCGCTGGGTATTACGCCCTCACCACCTGCTAAATTCCTGTGAACTGTGTAATATATATAGATTGTATCATCTCTCTATATATTCAGTGGTTGGGTTTGGGGTGGCCCCAATGCTGCGCTAGATCTCTTGGACACCTTTGAGGTGTCACCACGTGCTGCTGCTGTTCTCCAGAAAGGATGGTAAGGAGTGGCACTCCCCAGGTTCAAAACAATACAGGCACTGACCTTACCAGTCTCTACCCTGGCAGAAGAAGGTTCTGTGCTGAGGAAAGACCTGAGCTAGCTGTCCCTCTCTCCCTCTCTCTCAAAAGGCTGGTACTCTGGCAGAGTATCCCCATCTCAGCGTCTTCTTCTGGTCACTCGTGCAGTCTGGCAGAGTCTCTCCTACCAAACACTAGTCCCTATCTGCGGACAACTAGAGGCTATGACTGATCTCCTTATATACAGTTTCTAGCTGAGCTAGAACCTTCCAGTGGGAGGGAAGGAGAAACTTAGTCTGACCAGTAGTGTTGAGAGAAGTGAAGCATTCGAAGCGGAACTCGTTCCAAATTTAGAAAAAAAATCATTTGCAACGAATCTGAATTTCCTCACGCTTCATGTAGAGTGTAGAAGAGACACGCAAGATCACCCATAATGCCGTGTAGCCAGCCAATCCTCAGATATCCATCCCCTGTGATGTCACAGCCCTATAAAACCCTCATCCCGCGCTGTTTCCACCATTGTCCTGTGAGCTAAGCATAGGGATAGATTTGGCAAGTGGTCATGCGCTAGGGACAGTGTTACTAAAAACGAATAATAGAAGAATTCAGTACTAATAAGATGAAAGCCTTTATTATTCCGGTGCCAGCATGCCAACCAATACCATCCAGTCTGCACCACGTAGGGCTGCCAGGTCTTAATGATGACCATCCTCATCTTTTGCTGGCTTTACTTCTTCCAAATCATCCTTCTTGGTCTCCATGTCCTAGAAAAGTCAGCAAGATGCAGAGAGAGGAGAAGCTGGATGTTCCTGATGACATATTCTCATTAATATTAGATGATGTGGAAAAGGAGGAAAAACATATGGCAGAAAAAGGGCTCCCATCTGTAGGACAGGAGAGCGCTGGGGTTGGAAAAGCGGTATGTCAGCATATGATGCCCCCACCTAACCTTCCAAACTCCATACCAGCAACAGTCCCTGTTTGAAGGTGCATTAAAGGGGAAGCGCAGCCATTAACAATGAAGAAGGACTATACAGTGCGGTCTTCATTATTAAATGAAAGGCAGCTGCGGGATAATTGGCCACGCGGTTCTTTACCGCAGCTGGCCGCAATCTGCCCGCAGTATGGCCACTCCATGTGGCCGTACCCTAAGGCAGAGTGGCCTGGATATACCTGGTTAGTAGCGATTCATGACAAATGCATTAGTGATAAATCAAATTTCTTGGGAAAACTTCAGCAAAGATGCCAAAGCAAATTTTTCAAAAACTTTGCTCCTCTCTACTGGCCAGTTACAATGTTGCAATTTTAGTCTGTCTTAGGCCTCTTTCACACTTGCGTTGTTAGGAAATGCCCGCCGGATCCGTAACACCGCAAGTGAACTGAAAGCATTTGAAGACTGATCAGTCTTCAAAATGCGTTCAGTGTTACTATGGCAGCCAGGACGCTATTAAAGTCCTGGTTGCCATAGTAGTAGTGGGGAGCGGGGGAGCAGTATACTTACCGACCCGTGCGGCTCCCGGGGCGCTCCAGAATTATGTCAGAGCGCCCCATGCGCATGGATCACATGCGCGTGGGGCGCCCTGACGTCACTCTGGAGCGCCCCGGGAGCCGCACGGACGGTAAGTATACTGCTCCCCCGCTCCCCACTACACTTTACCATGGCAAACAGGACTTTAGCGTCCTGGCAGCCATGGTAACCATTCAGAAAAAGCTAAACGTCGGATCCGGTAATGCACCAAAACAACGTTTAGCTTAAGGCCGGATCCGAATCAATGCCTTTCAATGGGCATTAATTCCGGATCCGGCCTTGAGGCAAGTGTTCAGGATTTTTGGCCGGAGCAAAAAGCGCAGCATGCTGCGGTATTTTCTCCGGCCAAAAAACGTTCCGGTCCTGAACTGAAGACATCCTGATGCATCCTGAACGGATTTCACTCCATTCAGAATGCATTGGGATAATCCTGATCAGGATTTTTCCGGCATAGAGCCCCGACGACGGAACTCTATGCCGGAAAAGAACAACGCAAGTGTGAAAGAGCCCTTAAACTTCTATAGAGAGCGTCAATACAAGTCTATGGGAATGACTAAGCAGTTATTCAAGTCTTGAGATGTAAATAACAAAGGTAAACTAGACAGTCAAAAGGTCAGTGTGCCTGTTATTTTTACCTTTAAAACTTCCCATAGCCCCTAATAGTAACTGTGGAAGATTTTTTAACTTCTCAGCCCATATATAGAAATCCTTAAACTCACTCAGCATTAGCTGGCTGTGCAGTAACCCTTTCCAAAGTGTAGGGCAGTTATAGTGTGATAACAGCGCAAATGAATAGGATGTATTACAATAAGCATGTCAAATGCAGTTCAACAATACAACACAGGATAAGTGTAAACAACAGTTGCTCAAGTAAACCCTTTTTACTGATGTGGAGCATGCTGGTATAACCCGGGCATCTCCTGTATATAACTATATATGTACACCTGGTATAACCTGGGCATCTCCTGTATATAATTATATATGTACAGCTGGCATAACCCGGGCATCTCCTGTATATAACTATATATGTACACCTGGTATAACCTGGGCATCTTCTGTATATAATTATATATGTACAGCTGGTATAAGTTATACATCTTCTTGTATATAGTGATATGGACCATGCTGGTATAACCTGGGTATCTCCTGTATATAATTATATATGTACAGCTGGTATAAGTTATACATATTCTTGTATACAGTGATATGGAGCATGCTGGTATAACCTGGGCATCTCCTGTATATAATTATATATGTACAGCTGGTATAAGTTATACATCTTCTTGTATATAGTGATATGGAGCATGCTGGTATAACCTGGGCATCTCCTGTATATAATTATATATGTACAGCTGGTATAAGTTATACATCTTCCTGTATATAGTGATATGGAACATGCTGGTATAACCTGGGTATCTCCTGTATATAATTATATATGTACAGCTGGAATAAGTTATATGTATTCTTGTATATAGTGATATTGGGCATGCTGGTATAACCTGGGCATCTCCTGTATATAATATATATGTACAGCTGGTATAACCTGGGCATCTCCTGTATATAATTATATATGTACAGCTGGTATAAGTTATACATCTTCTTGTATATAGTGATATGGAACATGCTGGTATAACCTGGGTATCTCCTGTATATAATTATATATGTACAGCTGGAATAAGTTATATGTATTCTTGTATATAGTGATATTGGGCATGCTGGTATAACCTGGGCATCTCCTGTATATAATTATATATGTACAGCTGGTATAACCTGGGCATCTCCTGTATATGATCATATATGTACAGCTGGTATAACCTGGGCATCTCCTGTATATGATTATATATGTACAGCTGGTATAAGTTATAGACCTTCTTGTATTTAGTGATATGGACCATGCTGGTATAACCTGGGCATCTCCTGTATATAATTATATATGTACAGCTGGTATAAGTTATACATCTTCTTGTATATAGTGATATGGACCATGCTGGTATAACCTGGGCATCTCCTGTATATAATTATATATGTACAGCTGATATAAGTTATACATCTTCTTGTATATAGTGATATGGACCATGCTAGTATAACCTGGGCATCTCCTGTATATAATTATATATGTACAGCTGGTATAACCTGGGTATCTCCTGTATATGATCATATATGTACAGCTGGTATAACCTGGGCATCTCCTGTATATAATTATATATGTACAGCTGGTATAAGTTATACATCTTCTTGTATATAGTGATATGGAGCATGCTGGTATAACCTGGGCATCTCCTGTATATAATTATATATGTACAGCTGGTATAAGTTATACATCTTCTGTATATAGTGATATGGACCATGCTGGTATAACCTGGGCATCTCCTGTATATAATTATATATGTACAGCTGGTATAAGTTATACATCTTCTTGTATATAGTGATATGGACCATGCTGCTATAACCTGGGCATCTCCTGTATATAATTATATATGTACAGCTGGTATAAGTTATAGACCTTCTTGTATATAGTGATATGGACCATGCTGGTATAACCTGGGCATCTCCTGTATATAATTGTATATGTACAGCTGGTATAAGTTATACATCTTCTTGTATATAGTGATATGGACCATGCTGGTATAACCTGGGCATCTCCTGTATATAATTATATATGTACAGCTGGTATAAGTCATACATCTTCTTGTATATAGTGATATGGACCATGCTGGTATAACCTGGGCATCTCCTGTATATAATTATATATGTACAGCTGGTATAAGTTATACGTCCTCCTGTATATAGTGATATGGAGCATGCTGGTATAACCTGGGCATCTTCTACTGTAGATTTTTTTTTATCATGATTTATATTATTTGTTATAGGAAAACAAGACATAGAAAAATGAAGATCCTTCTGTTCTTGTGTATCGGGGCATCTCTTGTGCACTTGGGGGTCCAGGAATATTCCTATCTGACACTTACAGCCCCCAAACATTTGCCTCGACAGAATTCCCATGACTATGTGTTTTTGAGCCTTGCATTTAATCTTGGGTTTCTTGACTCCGTATATGAAGAGTTGGAGAATCCTGAAGGCACGTTTCATTCTGCTGATGGAGTCGCCGTTTTCCTAACTGATAATCGGAGTCCCATGAATAAAAATACTAAGGTGATGGCTGCAGATTTTGAAAATCCAACTGAGGCCAAAGCCCAACTCAACAAATATGTTACTGACCACACAAGTGGAAAAATCAAAAATGTATTCCGTAGCTTGGACAAAAATACAGATGCTGTTGTCATCAGTTACGTAGGTAAGTCCGGTCCTAACAAGCAAAAGCCGCAGCTCGTGTATACAGTCTATAGCTAATGATGTTAATAATTTACGCATTTCCTTTCCGTCTGTGAAGGTTCTCATTTATCCAGGTCATGGTATATCTGTAAAGAATAAATCAAGGCAGTACAGTCATTTAGAATTGAGGAAGCTCGTTGGAAGAACGAGTGAAACGTTTTCAAGAAATCTACAGTACGTCCAGTTGCCTTCATTTATTCTTTACAGATGTTTACATTTCCTTTCCTTCTTCTTAGACAAATGGAAAGTTCCAGTCAGTGAAGGTCGGAAATTCACTCTTCAGCTGACCGGAGAATACAATGTTATGGTGAATAAAGAGCTGGGTTTCACTATGATAGAGATTCCAAAGAACCAGTATGTGGCTGCACTGTACACTATACCGGATGTGGGGAAGGAAGAAGCAGTGGGGGCCGTTATCAGTGACGTTAACCTGGCGCTGTGGAGAAAGTCAATGACCAAACAGTAAGGGTTCTGTTCTGCATTAAGTCTTCTTTCTTACTAAATGCCAGTAATGCCTCTGTGCAATATAACTACTATAATACTGTCTTCTATGTGCAAGAACTTAACTACTATAATACTGCTCCTATGTACAAGAATATAACTACTATAATACTGCTCCTATGTACAAGAATATAACTACTATAATACTGCTCCTATGTACAAGGATATAACTACTATAATACTGCTCCTATGTACAAGAATATAACTACTATAATACTGCCTCCTATGTACAAGAATAAAACTACTATAATACTGCTCCTATGTACAAGAATATAACTACTATAATACTGTCTTCTATGTGCAAGTACTTAACTACTATAATACTGCCTCCTATGTACAAGAATATAACTACTATAATACTGCTCCTATGTACAAGAATAAAACTACTATATAACTGCTCCTATGTACAAGAATATAACTACTATAATACTGCTTCTATGTACAAGAATATAACTACTATAATACTGCTCCCTATGTACAAGAATATAACTACTATAATACTGCTCCTATGTACAAGAATATAACTACTATAATACTCCTCCTATGTACAATAATATAACGACTATAATACTGCCCCTTTGTACAAGAATATAACTACTATAATACTGCCTCCTATGTACAAGAATATAACTACTATAATACTGCTGCTATGTGCAAGAATATAACTACTATAATACCGCCCCTTTGTACAAGCATATAACTACTATAATACTGCTCCTATGTACAAGAATATAACTACTATAATACTCCTCCTATGTACAATAATATAATGACTATAATACTGCCCCTTTGTACAAGAATATAACTACTATAATACTGCCTCCTATGTACAAGAATATAACTACTATAATACTGCTGCTATGTACAAGAATATAACTACTATAATACTGCCCCTTTGTACAAGAATATAACTACTATAATACTGCTCTTATGTACAAGAATATAAACTACTATAATACTGCCTCCTATATGTACAAGAATATACCTACTATAATACTGCTCCTATGTACAGGAATATAACTACTATAATACTACTCCTATGTACAAGAATATAACTACTATAATACTGCTCCTATGTACAAGAATATAACTACTATAATACTGCTCCTATATACAAGAATATAACTACTATAATACTGCTCCTATGTTCAAGAATATAACTACTATAATACTGCTCCTATATAGAAGAATATAACTACTATAATACTGCTCCTATGTACAAGAATATAAACTACTATAATACTGCCTCCTATATGTACAAGAATATACCTACTATAATACTGCTCCTATGTACAAGAATATAAACTACTATAATACTGCCTCCTATATGTACAAGAATATAACTACTATAATACTGCCTCCTATGTACAAGAATATAACTACTATAATACCGCTCCTATGTACAAGAATATAAACTACTATAATACTGCCTCCTATATGTACAAGAATATACCTACTATAATACTGCTCCTATGTACAAGAATATAAACTACTATAATACTGCCTCCTATATGTACAATAATATAACTACTATAATACTGCTCCTATGTACAGGAATATAACTACTATAATACTGCTCCTATGTACAGGAATATAACTACTATAATACTGCTCCTATGTACAAGAATATAACTACTATAATACTGCTCCTTTGTACAATAATATACCTACTATAATACTGCTCCTATGTACAGGAATATAACTACTATAATACTACTCCTATGTACAAGAATATAACTACTATAATACTGCTCCTTTGTACAAGAATATACCTACTATAATACTGCTCCTATGTACAGGAATATAACTACTATAATACTGCTCTTATGTACAGGAATATAACTACTATAATACTACTCCTATGTACAAGAATATAACTACTATAATACTGCTCCTATGTACAAGAATATAACTACTATAATACTGCTCCTATGTACAAGAATATAACTACTATAATACTGCCTCCTATGTACAGGAATATAACTACTATAATACTGCTCCTATGTACAAGAATATAACTACTATAATACTACTCCTATGTACAGGAATATAACTACTATAATACTACTCCTATGTACAAGAATATAACTACTATAATACTGCTCCTATGTACAAGAATATAACTACTATAATACTGCTCCTATGTACAAGAATATAACTACTATAATACTGCCTCCTATGTACAGGAATATAACTACTATAATACTGCTCCTATGTACAGGAATATAACTACTATAATACTACTCCTATGTACAGGAATATAACTACTATAATACTACTCCTATGTACAAGAATATAACTACTATAATACTGCCTCCTATGTACAGGAATATAACTACTATAATACTGCTCCTATGTACAAGAATATAACTACTATAATACTACTCCTATGTACAAGAATATAACTACTATAATACTGCTCCTATGTACAAGAATATAACTACTATAATACTGCTCCTATGTACAAGAATATAACTACTATAATACTGCTCCTATGTACAAGAATATAACTACTATAATACTGCTCCTATGTACAAGAATATAACTACTATAATACTGCTCCTATGTACAAGAATATAACTACTATAATACTGCTCCTATGTACAAGAATATAACTACTATAATACTGCTCCTATGTACAAGAATATAACTACTACAATACTGCCTCCTATGTACAAGAATATAACTACTATAATACTGCTCCTATGTACAAGAATATAACTACTACAATACAGCCTCCTATGTACAAGAATATAACTACTATAATACTGCTCCTATGTACAAGAATATAACTACTATAATACTGCTCCTATGTACAAGAATATAACTGATGCCCATTTTCTGAGCCTTAAACTGGAAAGCAGCCACATTACACCCACACACTACTTCATGGATTTCAGATTCTCTTTTAATCTTCCTGTGTATGTTTCATTGTATTAATGGAGATGTCACCTTTGATTTGCTTAGGCTGATAAATCTCGAGGTGCCTCGCGCTACTCTGTACGGCTGTGCTGCGCTGACCACTGAACTAGTTATCGACGGTGATTTTGAATACATTAGAAGCAAGGTGACATTTGCATTTTCTTGCTTAGTTACATTATCTTTGGAATGTATATAATGTGAAATATAATTATCGAATTGAGGAAATAGATTTATGAAAGAGACCGGTGACCCTTGTTCCTTTCTTTATGCAATGCTGACTCTGCATTGTCTTCTCTTTCGCAGTACACAGCGAGAATATCAGCAACATTCCCATAAAGACGAGAGCTGATGAGCCTCCGACAGCCAATCACATGCTTGAAATTAGTCCCGTTTAGAAGCGAAATACAATGTTTCCCATTAAAAACAAAAATGCTTTTCTCTACTACAAAAATAAAGCTGCAGACGTAAATTATGGTGTCCGATCCTTGTGTCTTATAACTGTCCAATACATTGCTGAAGTGAAGCAGCTAGTCACAATGGGCTACCCTGTGTCACACATGATGCAGGGACAGGAGGTGTTCCCGACTCCCTATCCTGGCATCTATGTTCATACGTGCCAGCATTGTTGAGAAAAATGAGGTTTTAATTTATGCAAATGAGACTTTAGGAGCAATTACTCCTATTCCTATTCCCTCTTCAACTGGCCAGGCAGTGAAAAAAAAAAAATACCCCATTTTTATGCCTGTGCTATTGAACGCATAATTCAAAGACATTTTACCGCAAACATTGCACTATTATATTTGGATTAGTGAAGGCGGTACTGCATCCCACTCCACCTCCTTTCTATCCCATGTCTAAAGTAATGCATTGCCATCCGCCGTTGGACATGATCGGCCACACCGGCGAGCAGTTGCTAAAGTACGTCAAGCAGCAAAATTCCCACTGGCTGTCACCCCTCCAACTCCAACTGGGAAAGGTAGTCAGGGATAGTGGCTGGAACATCGTAACGCCGCTGCGTTTGGGGGAAATAAAACATGCCTCCTGCGTGGCATATGTGATCAATCTAGTCATGCAACACTTTTTGAAAATGTAACGTGGCTTGCACAAGGTCCTGGCCATGTCCAGGTGACTGTCCTCGCATTTCAGCCACTTTTATGCAGCAAGGAACTAACTTGTGGACTTGAAGGGACAGAGCGGTCTACCGGTACACCGATTAATCTGCAATACTCCAACTCGCTATAATTCAACCCTGCATATGTTAGAGCTTAAGTTATGAATGATATTATGATGCACCAGACAGCAACAGTGTTGTTACAAGGTCAGGCAGTGGCAGCTCATCAGAGACACCTGTTGCGTACTCAGACCTTTCGAAGAGACCACCAGATTTGTCAGTAGAGGCAATTTTGGGAACAATGATGTCACCCCCCCTTGATATTTAGGTTGGGAGGGTGGAAGAAGAACAGCTTACTGGCCAGCCTGTAGCTGTTGGGGACCCACAAGGAGAAATTCCCATAGAAGATGAGGATGATTAGCTGCCATCTGAGGAGGAAGAGCCGTGGTGGAGGAGCAGGAGGATGATAATGATGACGAAAACTCCACCCATAATGTCCAATCGTCTCAGTAGGGAGCAGCCAGAATAACTGGCTCCTTGGACACTCTGGCCAGAATGATGAGCTGCATGCTTTCTTGCTGTGTATCCTTTCCATCAAGTAGACTGATGAATACTGGATAGCCTTTTTTTAAACCCTATCAAAGCAAAATGATGGAATGTCTTTTTGTTCCCAAAAGGGAGGCCAAATTGCACACAGTGTATGCAGCTTGCCGCAGCTTTTGTTAAGCAGACAGCTGCTGCCCACGTGTCTGAGGCCCCTCTCTAGCCCCCCATCTTTGCAGAGTTACCTCTACCACATGCAGCAGCCAGTTCATTCTCATGACCATGATGGAGACATTTTTTCACATGCTGCACTAGGCTGAGGAGATGTACACCTTCAACACTAAGGTTCAGTCCTATTTGTGCATACCATGTTCCCTGACCCCGCGGACTTCTAGGTAGGGACACTGGCCCAAAACATCAACAGCTCTCTCAGTACTGTCTTGACTAGAGTCCAGTGTCATCTCAGAGAGTCTTTTCAGTGTGACAGGGGAATCATGACACAAAGTTATCCTACGACAGTATCCAAAACATCACTTTTGTGAAAACGAACTAGGCATGGATCCATGAGTATTATCACATTGCTCCGGCTGAGGTCGATGATTAGATCTGCCATTGCTGACAGTGCCCTATCATGCCGCTGTCTGCCTGCCTACCATCATGTTCTGTAATGCTGCAGCTGATACTTCCTGCTGCTAATCCTCCTACTGCCACTGTCGTTACCACTCCACATTGTTTATTAATACTACTACTACTACTACTACTACTACTACAATACTTTATTTAGATCTAGATAAAAGAGTATCCCAAACCTAACTATAAGGCTGACTACGGTACACACAAAATACAAATAGAAACAGATATAAAAAATGAACAAAACCATTCTCATCTTTGCACCTCCTAGGTGTCAGGCCAACAAGGGAACCCCCTATGTAGTATCCTCTGCCAGTCTATTATGATGAGCTACATATGGTAGAATGTATCTTTCTCCCTTGTTTTACCATGCGTAAGGGACATTTTTGTATCCTTGTATATCTTTTTGTATCTGTTGTTGCTTTCGGAACGTATTTTACTCTTATATACCCCCTGATGAACCCATCTCGGGGAAAACACGTCGGGATGAACCGGTATTAGGTACCACCATGCAGGGTATTAAAGGGTATATCAGGACAGGTACGAGGACAGGAATACCCCACCATCAGGAGTTGTCCCCGGGCTCAGGGTAAACCAGGGTTTTCTCTAGGGGCAGTTCCCCCCTCCCTGGTTTACCGGAAACTCCCCCTACCTTGGTCGCTGAGTACATTCCCCTAGTGTTTTCTGCAAGAGTGGTTTTGTTTATTTTTTATATCGGTTTCTATTTGTATCTTGTGTGTATAGTTAGGTTTGGGATGCTCTTTTATCTAGATCTAAATAAAGTATTGTTTTAAGGGTCCCCATTTTTCTAGTACTTCTACTGCCTTGTCTGGTCCATGTTGTGCTGCTATTACTGTCACTATTATTGCGGCCACATGCCACGATTACCCTACCCTTTCCATATCCACACTGCACTGCTGCTTCTCTCAATTAAATGGCAGAAACATTCCAGGCTTGTTCAGAACAAGTCACTCTATCTTCTGACCATTAACACATGGGTGTCTAAATACAGGCAGGCATTCTGCTCATAGTAATGCATACTTTTTGGGTGCTTGCATAGAACAAGCCACTGTTTCCTGTGACATTAGCGTGTTTGTGTATAAACAAGGACAGGGATCTTCACCCGTTAAGGGACAATTTTTGGAAGCATTCTAATATGCAAAAGCAAAACACACAGGATAGTATGGAGTGTTTTTAAACACACTGATTGTTAACACAGTCAACCATGCATTTACCCATAGCTATAGACGTTAGTGTCACTGTGACATTACATTCTCTTGCTGCCATTGCATTTAACAGGTTAATAGAAAGGGCTGGAAGAAGGAGAAAACATTTGTGAAAACTTTTAAAAATATATTTAAGAAAAAAGTCCTAGGAGACCTCAGAGTATCATATACTAATTTGAAGGCTAATTTGAGCAACTTTGATTCCTGTAGAATCAATTCGGACCCAAATCCAACTTTTTTTAAAACATCTCAGCTAATCAGACACGCTTTCAATGACTTGAAGGCTCAACTTTGCAATATGCCATGGTTCCACCACCTGGTGGAACCATGTGGTGGAACCACCAGTATCTGCCATGGTTCATCCACCTGGTTATTGCTTTGTACTTTTTCACAAGGAGATAGAAGGGGATAAACATCTCAAGAAAGCCCAAAGAGGAAGCCTTAGGGCTAATACACAGTTTGCACCCTGCACTTTTGTAGCCTGCAAAGTATCTCAGACAAGGGGATCTCCAATCTGAAACGTATTCAATCACCATTAATATCTTCTGTCCATGCTGGCTCTAACAGCCCAGTCTACAATTCACCTGGAGATCTTGGATGTCTTGAGCCTGAACGAAACACAGAAGAGGATTTGCACAGACCATCTCCCTGGTCCTTCTCCCTCGTACACTCATCCGGCTTCAGTTTCGCTACTGCGCATGCGCCCGCCAGCCTTACATACTAGCGCAGTTACAGAAGATGCCGGGCGCATGCGCAGTAGCGAAACTGAAGCCGGATGAGTGTACGAGCCGGAGCTGGGATCGCGCTACAGCAGCCCTTTACTGCGCATGCGGGCTGGGAGCGTGGTCCCGGCACTGAGATCCGGCGTGTCAATAAAGGTGGCGGGGGGCGGGGAGAGCAGGATTGGAAACGCCTAGGCCGCTGCCCCCTTGACTTCAAACCTGACTTGAAGCAGGGGGCAGCGGCTGAATAAAACATCGATTTCTCAAGGAGGCTAGATGCGGCTAAACGATGAAAAAGTGCATTAGGAAACTACTATGCAGCACTATAAGGTACTATTAACAGCTTAGTAGGCGATTTTTTGGTGACAGGTTCCCTTTAATGTTCAGGGCCCCTTCACAGCAGCAGCGGACCAGGCCCCCTTGCTAATGTGATCTAATCTTACTGTCTCCTGATGTGTCTGGGATTCGAACCCACAACCTCCATGTATCAGAGGCAAAGCATTTACCCACACAGCCATAAGGGCTGCATTGCCACTGATTGAAAAAATATGAGACTTCTACTGTTATAGCTGGCTAAGTGTACATCTATACACATGACAGCTGCCCCAACACACCCAGCACTGCTATATCTCTATATGACAGCTGTCCCAGCACACTCAGCTCTGCTATATCTCTATATATGATAGCTGCCCCAGCACACCCAGCTCTGCTACACCTATACACCCAGCCCTGTTACATCTATACACTTAACAGATGCCCCAGCACACTCAGCTTTGCTATATCTCTATATATCTATCTACTGTATAGCAATACTTAGAGATATATAGATGTAGCAGAGCTGGGGGTGCTGGGGCAGCTGTCATATATAGAGATATAGTAGAGCGGAGTGTGCTGGTGCAGCTGTCATGTGTATTAGATGTAGCAGAGCTGGGTGTGCTGGGGCAGCTATCATATATAGAGATATAGCAGAGCTGAGTGTGCTGGGACAGCTGTCATATAGAGATATAGCAGTGCTGGGTGTGTTGGGGCAGCTGTCATGTGTATAGATGTACACTTAGCCAGCTATAACAGTAGAAGTCTCATATTTTTTCAGTCAGCGGCAAGGCAGCTCTTATGGTCTTGTGGTTAGGTGCTTTGCCTCTGATACAGAAGGTCGTGGGTTTGAATCCCAGCAGAAACTTTTCTTAAATACAAGCACTGACTCCATATATGGACATACAGGGCGGGACACAGGAAGACGCTGCATCGCATCGCTGACATGGAGGTAAGTATAAGGGCTCATGCACACGGCCGTGAGCGGTCCGTGGAACCATTGGTTGCTTTGACGCCGTGCGCTCCCTGCTGCCGCCACAATACAGTAATACACTGCTGTGCTCTCAGCAGGAATCCAGCTAGTGGTTCCACGGACCACTCACAGCCGTGTGCATTCGGCCTAAGTGTTTATTTTTTTTTTTAATACCCGACTGTTACTGCCATTGGGGGAGCGGGAGGCACTTGATACTGGCACATGGGGGAGGGGGGTTGGCACCTGATACTGGCACATGGGGGGGAGGGGGGTTGGCATCTGATACTGGCACATGGGGGGGAGAGGCACCTGATACTGGCACATGGATGGGGGGGGAGAGGCACTCGATACTGGCACTTTTTTTGGGGGGGGGAGATGGCACTATGATACTGGGACATGGGGAGGAGAAAGGCACTTGATACTGGCACGTGGGGGGGGTTGGCACTTGATACTGGCACGTGGGGGGGTTGGCACTTGATACTGGCACGTGGGGGGGTTTGGCACTTGATACTGGCACATGGGGGGAGAGGCACTTGATACTGCCACTTTTTTGGGGGGGGAGATGGCACTATGATACTGGGACATGGGGCGGGGGGGAGAGGCACTTGATACTGGCACATGGGGGGGGTTTGGCACTATGATACTGGCACATGGGGGGTGGGAAGGAGAGAGGCACTTGATACTGGCACATTGGGGGGGGGTGGCACTATGATACTGGGACATGTGGGGGGGGGAGAGGCACTTGATACTGGCACATGATGTGGGGGCATCTATGGGGACACTTACTGGCACATTATTGGGGGGCATTATGGGGGACACTAGGCCGGCAGCCTATCAGAGGCTGGACACTGAGGGGCATCTACTGGGGCACTATATATGGGGCATTTTATACTGGTACATTATGTGGGGCACTAGCAGGAAGGGTGGGGAGGAGCACTATGGGGGAATTTACTGGGGCACTATATAGGGGTATTTTATACTGGGACATTATGGGGGCACTATGGGGACATTAGCTCAACTGGGGGCATTACAAGGGGGTATTTTTTGCACTGTCATATTATAAGGAGAATTATTTCTACTGGGGGGGCATTATGGTGGGCTTTATTACTCCCCCATGGCATGACCCCCTAGTACCAGCACCAGCCTCACCCTGCTCTGCTATCCCTCTGCCCCTTCTCCAAATCCTTATTATGAAATCTTTCTCATTAGGATAAAGCACAACATCAGCTCCACCGAGCCCCCGGCCAAAGTGTGGAGGTGTCCGAGACCCCCAAGGGTCAAGCCAAGTAACTGTAAGTTTTCATGTGAAATATGTTTATGTTATACACATATAGCCTACACTGTGCCCCACAATATACAGTATACCGCTACACTGTGCCAAAGGAGTGGGGTTTACACAGGAGGAGGGAGGTGCGAAGCGCGCTGGGGGGTCCTTACAAATATTTGCTGTGGGGCCCAGTCACTTCTAGTTACGCCCCTGCTCCTTGAGCTGCAGCGGCAGAACGGCATCCCCCAACATAGGCTGATATGTGACGTTTCCACCCTTTGGAATTCCACCCTCCATATGTTGGACCGACTATACGAACAGAAAAAGGCCATAAACAATTTCTTGATGATGCAAGCGGACAGGAGTACTCCACTGTGTAACTTCGATGTCAGCCAATGGCAGCTCATGCGTGACACCTGCCGTTTGCTCAGGCCCTTTGAGGAGGCCACGTTATTTGTCAGTCGCCAGGGCTACGGGGTGAACAACGTCATTCCACTGGTTCATGTCCTGGAACAAATGCTGGAAAATCTGGCTGGTCAGGGGACTGGAGACGTGGTGCCTAGATTTCACGGCCACATGAGCCCTGTGGGGAATGAACTGGAGGAGGAGCTACAGGGCGATGAGGAAGATGAGGCAGAGGACCCAAACACACCGTGGCAGTATGCAGTGGAGATGGAGGCAGGGAGTCCCTCCGAGACATTCTATGTAGTCAGTTGGCCACTGCCTATTTGCGCCATCGTCCATCCTCTCGCAGGTCTGACCGGGGGGGCTCTCTGTGCTCACATTCCTCTGCCATGGCTGCTGTAGTGGGGTGGAGGGGTAGGAGCAGTTCCAGGTAAATCAGCAGCAACTTGAGTCTAGAGTCGCTGATGAGCAACTTTCTTCAGCCGCCTAGTGAATAAACTACTTACCAGCAGCTAGACCTGGAGCAGGACCTGAACCATCAGGTGGTGGCATACTTGGACAACACCCTGACACCCCACACTGAAGATCCGCTGGACTACTGGGCAGCCAAACTGGATTTGTGGCCGCAACTAGCAGAGTTTGCCCTGGAAAAGCTGTCCTGCCCGGCCAGTAGTGTGGCATCAGAGCGGGTGTTTAGTGCGGCGGGGGCCATAGTTACCCCAAGAAGAACTCGCCTGTCCACTCAAAATGTGGAGAGACTGAACTTTGTCAAGATGAATCAGGCGTAGATCAGCCAGGATTTCCACCCACCAATGCCTGATGCATCAGACTAGATCATCCATGGTGCCATGGTTTAACAAAAGAGTGTGGTTTCTTCTGGCTACCTGCCTCAGCTACTATTCTGATGCTGCCACCCGCCTGATGCCACACATCTGATGCCAAGTGCTCTTTCTTTCGCCCACCATCTTCAGCTGGTACTTGTATTGCCACCCACCTCCCCACTCTGTCACCAGGTCACTCTGTGGTCTCCTGATGCTGCTGCCACCTCCACACCATGTCACCTTGCCACTCTGTGGTCTCCTGATGCTGCTGCCACCTCCACACCATGTCACCTTGCCACTCTGTGGTCTCCTGATGCTGCTGTCACCTCCACACTATGTGTCACGGTCATATTGGTGTTTGACCGTGACACGGTTGCCGTGCAGACTGGTTGCCAGGGGCAATGTGTAGTTTGTGGTTTCGCACTTCCCCTTTAAGGTGTGCCTCCCTGCTGTTTGGTGAGCAAGGGGTTCATCTTCTGGCTAGTGGGAATTAAGGTGTTTCCTGGGTGTGGCCGGAAATAGCCGTTTTTTTACGCGAACCGGCCGAATCGAATTTTTAGAAAATTCGCTCATCTCTAGTCATAATCCGACTGAAACGTCCGGATACTCATAAGTGGCTACGTACTAAAATATGTGTATTCTTCTGTATGTTAATTTTCTTGAATGTAGTTCACACATATCTACTGCTGAGATCATGAAGACAGACTTCACACGACTACAAAAGGTCAAGATAAAGATGATTACGTGAAGAACAAAACAAATGCAAAAACTGTCATCTATCTCATATCTATCTATTTATCTAATATTTATCTATTTATCTAATATCTATCTAGCTCATATCTATATATCTTTCTAGCATCTATCTATCTTTTTATCTTTCTATCCATCCGTCCATCCATCTATGTGACAGCCCCCCTGATCTTTTGCTATGACAAAATGCTTCTGTGCACCATCATCAAACTCCTGCTCCAAATCCCAGCATCCATGCCTTTCATTGTACCTGAGCTCGGATAGATCCATAATGTAAAATAAACTCTGTCTATAGACAAGATCTCTGGATGGAGAAATATTTTGGAAAAATGCTAAAAAAAAAAACGTGTATTGATCAATATTATGTGCTACAATGTATCCATCCAATGTCTCATATTGTTAAATGTTTCCATTCCTTAGTGACACATACCTTTAGCATATCCCACTGTTTGTCTGTCTTCCATATGTTCCATCTATTTCAAGCTATGTTAATATGCCAATATTACTCTGTTACTTATTAACCCCCTGGCTGCTTTATTCATGGGGTCAGGTCATCATGACATCTTCATAGATCAGATAAGGGATCTATGATATAAATAACAAAGTTATCGAGATTCCCTGTTTTACTGAGGACGGCGACACAAAGAGAACGGTGAGGAATTTGTTTCATTGGCTTTTGTGTCACATTTCATTTTTAGCCATTTTAGACAAAGTTATCATCATTTATATACAGAACTTCATATGGCCTTCACTTTATATGGAATTGAGGCCTGGGATACTTATATGGGTGGGTTACAAGGGCCCTTTAAATCTCAATCACACATTAATTATTATGTCATCAGCGCACCTAAGAAATCAGAGGGAGGGAGGTGATCACGTTTGTGACCATATTACACCAAAATCAAATTGTAGTCCAGTTTTGGGCATTTAAAATGTGGTAATCTGGCCAAGTAAAAGATGAAACACACCAATACCATAATCAAAGCATCTATGATTTTTAAACGCTCTGCTGGCTATCAGTGAATAGAAACATTATCATCCTGGTCTAGTCCTGTCTATGACTTTAGGTATTAGTATTTAAAAAAAAAAAACTCCAAAAGAAGCCTTACTCTGTCCAATCCTTTGCCATTTCAGGGCTCCCTTACGGTTTTTGTTTTTGGTGCTGGAATGATGAAAACCCCTGACTACCCATGTGATTGCTGCAGCCAATCACTTGCATCAGTCAGGTACTTTATTTCTGCAGTGCCAGCCTCTCTGCAGTGATGGTGTCTCCAACTACCATGCATGACCGCTGAGGCTGCAGTGATCACATGGCGTAGTCAGGGACATCAATGCTGGACCTCCAGAAACAAAGACTGGAACAGCAGCTCTGGAACAGCTGGTGAGTTCTGCCTTTACCTAAATTTAAAAGGAACCTGTCACCGTGAAAATGAAAAGTAATGTGAAGTCGAGGAGGCGGTCCTATCAGTGATTGACAGCTCTCTCTGTATACACAGTCATAGAGGGAAGGCTGTCAATCACTGATAGGACCGCCTCCTCATAGAGGGAAGGCTGTCAATCACTGATAGGACCGCCTCCTCATAGAGGGAAGGCTGTCAATCACTGATAGGACCGCCTCCTCATAGAGGGAAGGCTGTCAATCACTGATAGGACCGCCTCCTGGACTTCAAAGCCCAGAAGGAGTAGGAATTTAAATGAATAAATTCCAAGTTTTACTGGATCTTTCCCCAGAAAACTATACATCAATCTGCTCAGCTCCTCCTGCTCTATAACATGCTGCTTGCAGCTCAGACACCATGTTCAATGTAACCGGTTCCCTTATTGATCAAAGACCGAACTGGCCCTTTAAATGGCTGAAATGGCAGCCGAGAGTAGGTTCCTTAAGCACAAACTTAAATCCAACCTCCTATGTTCCAGACAGAAGATGCGACTGCCACTGCTTGTCTTGTTTTCTGTCTCCACGACGGTCACCTTCAAAAATGACAAACAGAAGAAAGATGACTGCGGCGGTCAGTGGGACGGCAGCAACTTACCCAAGGCCAGTATGCACTTTGTTGTCTCCCTATATAAATTGGTGTCTTCCAAGACGGCAAATGCCCCTCCCAACTTCTTCCTCTCACCATTCAGCATCTACACCACGCTGGCCATGTTAGGTCTCGGGGCAAGATCCTCAACTCAGCAGCAGATTCTGGATGCCATGTGTTTGAATGCCAGTCAAGCCGACAAAATCTTGAAGGACGACTTTAAGAACTTCCTTGAAAAAAGTAGAACAAAACAAGGAGAGGTGGAGTTCAGATTTTCCAACTGGCTCTTCCTAGATAAATCCTTTTCCCTTGACACCCAATACCATCAGGACCTGGTCAACTACTACAGAACCTACATCTACGTCATTAACTTCAAGGATCCATTGAAGGCAGAGAGAATTATCAACGAGAAAATCAGCGGCCATTCAGATGGCAAAATAGAAGACTTGGTCAGCAACGTGAACAGATGGACGCTGATGTTTCTGATAGACTATGTAAACTTTAATGGTGAGTCACAGAGTAGTCAATTAAGCTCCTACACCCAAAGCAAAACCTACAACCAGAACCCCCCCCCCCCCCCTCCCCCTTCCCTCAACATTTATAATACTGGTGTCTGATGTGGAAAAGGGACCATTGGACAACCTCAGGCATGAGGGCCAGGTGCAGCTGCTACCCTTGCATACTCTATAGCTGCACCCTTCACTTATCCTAAGGGGCTGTTGCTGTGGACAACCCCTACATGGGCTCAGCAGAAGATACCTAGAGATATTTATAAGAAATGGCCAGTAATGCGGGTGGACACCAGTACCAGGGGCCCAAGTGCAAAAACAGTATATGGGCGCCTTGAATTCCAATGGAGGATTTAATGTTATCTATTGTATAGCCACCCCTGACCTCACCTGAAGGAAACTAGTCATAGCAGGTACCTGACAGATACACACTTGTGATGTCACTGCAGCTCACATGACACATGGATATTTGTGATGTCACAAGTGCTTACCTCACAGATACACACTTGTGATGTCATAGCAGTTACCTGCCTAAAACCTGTGGTGATGTCACAAGTGCTTACCTCACAGATACACACTTGTGATGTCATAGCAGTTACCTGCCTAAAACCTGTTGTGATGTCACAAATGCTTACCTCACAGATACACATTTGTGGTGTCATATTAGTTACGTGACAGATACAGCTTTGTGATGACACAATAGTCTCCTGACAGATACAGATCCTTGTTCTCTTGCTGAATGGATGGGCAGGATTGCCTATAGGCTCGGCCTTGGGAGCATAACCTCCAGGCACTGGATCATGGGTGATGATGTAATTTTACACCATTTCCACTCTTGTTTCACCAGCAAAATGGGAAACCCCTTTCACCTTCCAAGGGACCAAACGTGGACTTTTCAAGGTGAACAAGTTAAAAACGATCGAGGTTAAAATGATGCATCAAGTGGGACAATTCAAGACCTTCAAGGACCATGCGCATGACTGTGTGGTGGTTCAGGTCCCATACACCGACCAGCTCGTTCTGCTTCTTATTGTGCCGAATAATGGAGATCTCGATGAAGTGGAAAACCAGTTATCCATACGGCTCATAGAACGGTATTTAAACAAAGCTAAGACCAGGTGAGTGACCACATTTTTGGGCACAAGCTGAATGTTTTGTTTTTTTTGCATGGAATAAAACACTAAATTATGTTACAATGTAACTACTGATTTCTATTATTTTACAATCGTAGTCTGCTGGATCTCTACATCCCCAAAGTATTTGTACAAAAGAAGTGAATGTGCAGAGTGCTCTGATGAAAATGGGGATACTACAAGTGTTTAATGAAACCGCAGATCTGTCTGGGATCTCAAAGAAACCAGGGCTGAAAGTGTCTGGAGTAAGTAACAGGAGCAAAGGATTGTTCTATAGAAGCAGTACAGCAAACTAATAGTAATCACACAGTGGAGTCACATTGTTCTGACCAGCAGCTAATATCCAGAGTAACCACTGTGGGCAGCACGGAGAGCAGCTAAGAGGTCCGGAGTGACTCCATAAGGTCCTGGTAGGTGGTCAAAGGTATCTGGAGCCATGCTGCCTGCAGTGCATCCCACAGCTGCTCAAGGGTGCGTGGGGGGGATCCATCCAGATGGTCCCACAGATGCTCAATTGTGTTCAAGTCTGGGGAATCAGGGGTCAGGGTAGTACTTGGAAGTCTTGGTCATGGTCTTCCAACCAATGTCAGACATTTCTAGTCATGTGACAAGTCTCATTGTCTTGCTGGAAAATCCCATGTGCCCCAGGAAATACAATCAGCATCTAGGGGTGTACATGATCTTCAGGGATGGCTTCATGCACAGATCTGTTGAGAGTGCCTTCTACATGGATGAGTGGCCCACAGAATGCCACAAAAACCTCCCCGAGACCATAACGCTGCCCCCACCAGCTTGTGTTCATCCAGCAATGGCTGCAGGGTGTTCCCTCTCTGATGTTTCTCTCCTGACACAGCAACGTCCATCTATTCTATGAAGTAGAAAACGTGACTCATCGGAGAAGACAACCCTTTACCAACCAGCGGAGGTCCGATTCTTATACTGCAGGGAAAATTGAAGCCTTTTCTGCCGATGCAACTTCATTAGCAGAGGAGCAGTGACCGTCCGTCTGCTCCGGGGCCCCATACGCAGTAGGTTCTCTGAACTGTTGTGTTAGACTCATGTCTGGTCCCCCTGGTTTATTTTGGCGGTGAGCTGCTCCACCTTAAGGTGTCCTTTGCCCTCGAGCACCTCTCTAGCCGACGTTAACACTCAATGACACGTGTTGCTCCACAGTTTCCATTTCCCTTATTCACAATGGTGACATTTGTCCGCTTTCCATACACTTTCACCACCGCAGAACAAGAACAGTTCACAAACTGCGCAGGTTTAGAAATCTTTTTGGAAGTCTGATGAATCACCCCTTTTACCCATGACAGCTACGCACACCTTATATACCCACCAAGCCACGTGACCAAACAGGACCCCCTTCGTGAGCTACACGCTGCCGAGGTCATAAGTAGGAAGTGATCAGAATAATGGGACTCCACTGTGTATATGCTTGTATTATAGTAGTTATATTCTTGTACATAGGAGCAGTATTATAGTAGTTATATTCTTGTACATAGGAGCAGTATTATAGTAGTTATATTCTTGTACAAAGGAGCAGTATTATAGTAGTTATATTCTTATACATAGGAGCAGTATTATAGTAGTTATATTCTTATACATAGGAGGCAGTATTATAGTAGTTATATTCTTGTACATAGGAGCAGTATTATAGTAGATATATTCTTGTACATAGGAGCAGTATTATAGTAGTTATATTCTTGTACATAGGAGGCAGTATTATAGTAGTTATATTCTTGTACATAGGAGCAGTATTATAGTAGTTATATTCTTGTACATAGGAGCAGTATTATAGTAGTTATATTCTTGTACATAGGAGCAGTATTATAGTAGTTATATTCTTATACATAGGAGGCAGTATTATAGTAGTTATATTCTTATACATAGGAGGCAGTATTATAGCAGTTATATTCTGGTACATAGGAGGCAGTATTATAGGAGTTATATTCTTGTACATAGGAGGCAGTATTATAGTAGTTATATTCTTGTACATAGGAGCAGTATTATAGTAGTTATATTCTTGTACATAGGAGCAGTATTATAGTAGTTATATTCTTGTACATAGGAGCAGTATTAAAGGTAGATATATTCCTGTACATAGGAGCAGTATTATAGTAGTTACATTCTTGTACATAGGAGCAGTATTATAGTAGTTATATTCTTGTACATAGGGGGCAGTATTATAGTAGTTATATTCTTGTACATAGGAGCAGTATTATAGTAATTATATTCTTGTACATAGGAGCAGTATTATAGTTATATTCTTGTACATAGGAGCAGTATTATAGTAGTTATATTCTTGTACATAGGAGCACTATTATAGTTATATTCTTGTACATAGGAGCAGTATTATAGTAATTATATTCTTGTACATAGGAGCAGTATTATAGTAGTTATATTCTTGTACATAGGAGCAGTATTATAGTAATTATATTCTTGTACATAGGAGGCAGTATTATAGTAGCTATACTCTTGTACATAGGAGCAGTATTATAGTAATTATATTCTTGTACATAGGAGGCAGTATTATAGTAGCTATACTCTTGTACATAGAAGCAGTATTATAGTAGTTATATTCTTGTACATCATACAGTATATATATGTCAGTTACTGGACTCTTTTTTTCTATCTCTAGATTTTGCACAAGACTTTGATTAATATTGTTGAGAACTATACAGAATCCACTGAAGGTGGAATCGTAAACGTTTTTACTCTTCCCAGTGCTTTAGAATTTAGAATTGATCGACCATTTCTTGCCTTGGTGTACAACAAGCCTATGAACACTATTGAGCTATTAGGGAGAGTTATAGATCCTTCAGAGGATTAGGTTTTCCTTCTTGTTCTGTGTCTACACTGTGGGAAAGGATGAGACTTACTGTAAAATAAAGTTTCTCCCTGAACAACTGTGTATTTTGTGTGCGAGTCTATTTATTCTTCTCTAGAGATCTGTGAATCAGAAACATCATTGGGTTTTCACATATCTGTCACCTGCATTGCAGTCTTTAGAAATAATTATTTTAATTAGCATCAATAACTAACATTTGGAGTTGAAGAGGTTGTCCGGGTTCAGAGCTGAACCTGGACATATCCCTATTTTCACCCCCCGGCCCCCCTGATATGAGCATCGGAGCATTTTATGCTCTGATGCTCCCCCTTACCCTGTGCTATACAGGGCTTTTTTACACTGTCAGGCAGAGGCTTCCGCCTAGCACTGTTGCTGGTGACGTCACCGGCTCTGATGGGCGGGCTTTAGAGCTGCCCTGGCCGTTTTTCAGGCTAGGGCAGCGCTAAAACCCGCCCATTAGTGCCGGTGATGTCACCGGGCTCACTGCTGGGCTGAACCCTCCACCTACCTTTCCCCAAGGAGAGCCCGATACGTCACAGGAACTGCTAAAAAAAAAAGCTTTTTCACTGCGCAATTCAGTGCATGGCAAAAGGGGAGCATCTGAGCATGAAATGCTTCGATGTTCATATTAGGGTGGCTGCCTGGGTAAAAATGGGGGAATGTCCGGGTTCAGCTCTTAACCCGGACAACCCCTTTAAGGGAAAATAAATGTCGTATTAGAATAGCCACACACTGCTACTGCTTTGAAACTCTTCTATGTAAAATATAGAGAAACTCAGACGTTTACTGAAGGCAGATTTATTATATTATGAAGGTCAATGAGAGCTCCCCCTAGTGGCGGCTGCAGGCAAGCAGAATGTTTCACAAACACAATATTCCAGGGCAGATCAACCTTGAGGAGGGTGCAATGAAGCTGCAGCTTCTCTTTCTTATTGTGTTAGGGGTCTGTATTAAAGGAGGTCTAATGTGGGGTATGTATTTAAAGGGGTTGTCGTCTCACTTCAGCAAATGGCATTTATCATGTAGAGAAAGTTAATACAAGGCGCTTACTTATGTATTGTGATCGTCCATATTGTCTCTTTTGCTGTCTTGATTCATTTTTCACATCACATCACACACTGCTTGTTTCTAAGGGTTAAGGTAAACTGATTATATATTACACAGATATGAGCCGTTGGGGTTTAAGGTACCTAGAGTTAGAAAAGACAATTTTGGAATAGTGGTCACCTTTAATATTTAACTTTTATTATTAAAAAATAAATAAAATAAATGCCCTAAAATGAGGTGCAGAATTTGAAGGAGCAGGGTGGAACCACCCTACTCTAGGTGAGTATACTGAGACTCTAAGGAGGGAGGGAGGAAAGGGAGGGAGGGATGCTGGGTCTCAGCCCCTAATAGCGCCCTGTTAAAGGAGCCCTATTTCCGTTCACCACCACCTCCTAACCAAAGCCCTCAGTTCTCCCTAAGCAGTGCTCTGACTGCCCAGCTTCGTCCTGACAGGGAGCAAGTGAGGGGGGAGGTAGTCCCTAGATGTCGTTGTAGTACACCACCTGCGATACGCCACCAGGTCCCTGGGGGCGATCGCTAGTCGTACACTAGACCTGTGAGGATAGTGTCCTGAAAAACAATATATGTGTGGGTGTCAAGGTTGAACACCCCACATATGTAATCGTTGATGATGCTGAGAAGCTCAATAACCATGGGTGGCCCGACGCGTTTCCCTGTTGTGTTACAGTTCGTCAGGGGCCCCAAGAAATGGATATAAGCAACAATAGGGGTGACTTGTCCACCAGTTGGGACAGTTCACCAAATCACACTTAAATTGTAAACAGCACGGTTATTAGCAGCTGATATGTATCATTAAAATTTCAAGCAACCCCCATAGTGTGGCATTATAACGAGCCGCAGTCACAGATGGGGGTGAAGAGAGGTACTTAGCTCGTCAGGAGTCACCGGTCAGTGGACCTGTCCCTGCGATGCAGACTGGTTCCTGTTCTTGCACAGTCTGTGTGCTGGATCCCGCGTGTGGCAGTGCAGCCACACGCGGGATCCAGCACACAGACTGTGCAAGAACAGGAACCAGTCTGCATCGCAGGGACAGGTCCACTGACCGGTGACTCCTGACGAGCTAAGTACCTCTCTTCACCCCCATCTGTGACTGCGGCTCGTTATAATGCCACACTATGGGGGTTGCTTGAAATTTTAATGATACATATCAGCTGCTAATAACCGTGCTGTTTACAATTTAAGTGTGATTTGGTGAACTGTCCCAACTGGTGGACAAGTCACCCCTATTGTTGCTTATATCCATTTCTTGGGGCCCCTGACGAACTGTAACACAACAGGGAAACGCGTCGGGCCACCCATGGTTATTGAGCTTCTCAGCATCATCAACGATTACATATGTGGGGTGTTCAACCTTGACACCCACACATATATTGTTTTTCAGGACACTATCCTCACAGGTCTAGTGTACGACTAGCGATCGCCCCCAGGGACCTGGTGGCGTATCGCAGGTGGTGTACTACAACGACATCTAGGGACTACCTCCCCCCTCACTTGCTCCCTGTCAGGACGAAGCTGGGCAGTCAGAGCACTGCTTAGGGAGAACTGAGGGCTTTGGTTAGGAGGTGGTGGTGAACGGAAATAGGGCTCCTTTAACAGGGCGCTATTAGGGGCTGAGACCCAGCATCCCTCCCTCCCTTTCCTCCCTCCCTCCTTAGAGTCTCAGTATACTCACCTAGAGTAGGGTGGTTCCACCCTGCTCCTTCAAATTCTGCACCTCATTTTAGGGCATTTATTTTATTTTTTAATAATAAAAGTTAAGGTAAACTGTTTGAAGGTTTTTTGAGAGATGCTACCTTGAAATACCTCAATGAAAATAAGCAAATAACTCCATATCAGCTTCACGAGGGATCGGCCATGTCAGACTAATTTACTCAGTTTCTATGAGGAGGTAAGTTCTATACCGCGGCGAATCAATGGATGTTGTATATCTGGACTTCTCCAAAGCATTTGACACTGAACCACATAAAAGGTTAGTATATAAAATGAGAATGCTCGGACTAGGAGAAAACGTCTGTATGTGGGTAAGTAACTGGCTGAGGGATAGAAAACAGAGGGTGGTTATTAACGGTACACACTCCGATTGGGTCACTGTCACTAGTGGGGTACCTCATGGGTCAGTATCAAGCCCTATTCTCTTCAATATATTTATTAATGATCTTGTAGAAGGCTTGCACAGTAAAATATCAATTTTTGCAGATAAACTGTGTAAAGTAATTAACATGGAATAAGACAGTATATTGTGTGTGTGTATATATATATTTATATTTATACTACAGAGGACAGTATAATGTATATATACTACAGAGGACAGTATACTGTATATATACACTACAGAGGACAGTATACTACTACAGATGGATCTGGATAGATTGGAGGCTTGGGCAGAGAAGAGGCAGATGAGGTTTAACACTGACAAATGTAAAGTTATGCACATGGGAAGGAATAATGCAAGTCACCCGTACATACTAAATGGTAAAACACTGGGTAACACTGACATGGAAAAGGACCTAGGAATTTTTATAAACAGCAAACTAAGCTGTAGAAACCAGTGTCAGGCAGCTGCTGCCAAGGCCAATAAGATAATGGGTTGCATCAAAAGGGGCATAGATGCCCGTGATGAGAACATAGTCCTGCCACTTTACAAATCACTAGTCAGACCAGACATGGAGGACTGTGTACAGTTCTGGGCTCCTGTGAACAAGGCAGACATAGCAGAGCTGGAGAGGGTTCAGAGGAGGGCAATTAAAGTAATAACTGGAATGTGGGGACTACAATACCCTGAAAGATTATCAGAATTATTCACTTTAGAAAAAAGACGACTGAGGGGAGATCTAATTACCGTATTTTTCGCCCCATAAGACAGTGCGTCTTATGGGGCGAAAAATACGGTAATTAGATCTCCCCAAAAGTGCCCCTGCGTCTTATGGGGCGAATGCTGGCAATTTACATCGCAGACTGCGACGTATTAGTGAGGAGGGAGGAAGGAGGAGGGACTGTAGTAGGCGGGGAGAGCGGCGGGCAGTGCAGGTACTGTACTCTGGCCCCGCCGCTCAGTATGTACTGTATTATACGTAGTGTTAATTATCAGATCTAAACTGAATAATGATGCGCTCCCCCTGCTCCCCATGTGTACCGTACTTACATGTCACGCTCCTCTAGTAAGCACTAGCAGGCAGGCCGGGCGGCCGTAACTCACGGAGGTCACGTGAATGAAGTAGGCGGAGCACACACATGACCTCCATGAGTTACTGCCGCCCGGCCTGCCTGCTAGTGCTTACTAGAGGAGCGTGACATGTAAGTACGGTACACATGGGGAGCAGGGGGAGCGCATCATTATTCAGTTTAGATCTGATAATTAACACTACGTATAATACAGTACATACTGAGCGGCGGGGCCAGAGTACAGTACCTGCACGGCCCCGCCCCTCTCCCCGCCTACTTCAGACCCTCCCTAGGAATCTGTGAATGGGATAATGATGGGGGGGGGTCTGTGGATGGCATTATGATGGTGGGGGGGGGGATCGTTGGATGGCATTATGATGGTGGGGGGGATCTGTGGATGGCATTATAATGCCATCCACAGACCCCCCATCATAATGCCATCCACAGATCCCCCTATAACAGTGCCATCCACAAATCCCCCATAATAGTGTCATGCACAGACCGCCATTAGTTTAAACCCACCAAAAGCACACCTTTTGGTTAAAAAATATTTTTTTCTTATTTTCCTCCTCAAAAACCTAGGTGCGTCTTATAGGGCGAAAAATGCGGTATGTATAAATATATCAGGGGTCAGTACAGAGATCTCTCCCATCATCTATTTATCCCTAGGACTGTGACGAGGGGACATCCTCTGCGTCTGGAGGAAAGAAGGTTTGTACACAAACATAGAAGAGGATTCTTTACGGTAAGAGCAGTGAGACTATGGAGCTCTCTGCCTGAGGAGGTGGTGATGGTGAGTACAATAAAGGAATTCAAGAGGGGCCTGGATGTATTTCTGGAGCGTAATAATATTACAGGCTATGGCTACTAGAGAGGGGTCGGGGATCCAGGGAGTTATTCTGATTGGAGTCGGGAAGGAATTTTTTCCCCTAAAGTGAGGAAAATTGGCTTCTACCTCACAGGGGTTTTTTGCCTTCCGCTCAATCAACTTGCAGGATGACAGGCCAAACTGGATGGACAGAGGGCTTTTTTTCGGCTTTATATACTGTGTTACTATGTAAGGGTTATGATGACCACCCATAGGAAAATGCTCTGGCCTATGCACTCTCCCCTAGTCTCAGCTACCAAAGAGCCACCAAAGAGGCACCTTTTCCTATAGTGTGCAAGCACGACCACCTCTGCTGCATTACAGTGAATGGAAATGAGGCATGTATAATGTGATGGAAAAATGAATCCAGCCAGCAAAGGAAACAATATGGATAATCACAATACATTAGTAAGTGCCATTTGCAGAAGTGAGAAGCAAATGTAGAGAACTAAACTAAGGTTTATTTAAAAAGTTATCTAGTCTGGCATTCCATACAGCAGAAGTTCATTGGAGTGAAACTCCCCAAATTTATTAAGAGGCGCACACCCTTTTAATAAACTTCTTTATTCTTACTGTCCTAAAGAAAGAAAAATGCCTGTCTTAATAAACACTGATCTTAACAAATGTGCCCCTAAATCTATGCCTGTACTTTTCTGCTACAGGGGACAGAGAACAAACGATTTTCAAATTTTAGCACAAATGTGACACAATTTCTTGGTAAGATCCTGCTACACAGCTGTTGACAAATCCCCCAGTGTACTTTGTTCCGATAGGTTACTTCCGGGGGGTGATACATTGTAGCAGATCTAGGTCATGGAAATACACACGACCATTTCATTGACAAAAAAATCTTTATTGAATACAATTGATAAAAGACCTTCGGCGAAACGCGTTGGTTAAGTGGGGGACACTGGGATGGGGTTTTTTTCGGCTGTAAGATCGTTTCTATGAACTCCAGAGGTGCTTTTTGATACTATTGATCTCCCTGGCACTGTTATGCACTTTGACTGATTGGAAACCTTCATATGCATTGCCCCTTTGGGAGATTTGAGCCGTACCTTATTTTACCATCAATAGATATTGCTATGAATTTCTCTGCATGTATTTTGATCAAAATCATGTTTATAGATTTTTTGCTCCTTTTATATTTATCATGAATTACCAGCCCCCTCCCATTGGTGTGTATGTTTTTATTCCACTGAATCATGCAGACTCCATTGCATGTCTTTTATCAATTGTATTTAATAAAGATTTTTTTTTGTCAATTAAAGGGGTTTTCTCAACTCAGACAATGGAGGCATATTGCTAGAATAGGGCCCCTTGTCTTATAGGTGCTGGGACCCACACCTATATCGAGAACGGAGCCCTGAAAGTGAAGGAGAGCGTACTGAGCACGTGCAGCCGCTCTCCATTCATTTCTATGGGGCCACCGAAAATAGCCGAGCGCTGGCTCGGCTATTGCTGTCTGCCCCATAGAAATTAATGAGAGCATGGGCTGCGCATGCGTGGCACCCTCTCATTCACTTCTATGGGAGAGGCGGGGATTAGCGCTTGGTGGTGGACGGACCCTGGGAAATCTGGGGTCCTCCAGCCACAGCGCTCCCCGCTCCGTTCTCGATATAGGTATGGGTCCCAGCGGCAGAGGCGGACTGGGAACTTAAAGTGGCCCTGGAAAAAATACTAAAAGTGGCCCCGTTTTGTAGTTGGGTCCAATACTATATTGTGGCCCATTATACCACCCCAACAGAGCCAAATACTTAGTCCATCACAAAATACTGCCAGTAGCACAAAATACATCCACAAACCTCCATTGGCTGGCTATGAGGAGGGCATCGGCCCACCGGGAAATTTCCCTGTAAGGTCTATGGCCAATCCACCCCTGCCCAGCAGTAGGACCCGCACCTATCAGACAATGGGGGCATATTCTAGCGATATGCCCCCATTGTCTAAGATGGGAAAACCCCTTTAAATGGTGGTGTGTATTTCAATGACCTGGTTATGCACATTTAGTTGTAGGTTTTGCATACAAACCGGATTCCCAAAAAGTTGTGACACTATACAAATCGTGAATAAAAACTGAATGCAATGATGTGGAGGTGCCAACTTCTAATATTTTATTCAGAATAGAACATAAATCACAGAACAAAAGTTTAAATTGAGAAAATGTACCATTTTAAGGGAAAAATATGTTGAATCAGAATCTCATGGTGTTAACAAATCCCCAAAAAGTTGGGACAAGGCCATTTTCACCACTGTGCGGCATCTCCCCTTCTTCTTACAACACTCAACAGACGTCTGGGGACCGAGGAGACCAGTTTCTCCAGTTTAGAAATAGGAATGCTCTCCCATTCTTGTCTAATACAGGCCTCTAACTGTTCAATCGTCTTGGGCCTTCTTTGCTGCACCTTCCTCTTTATGATGCGCCAAATGTTCTCTATAGGTGAAGGATCTGGACTGCAGACCGGCCATTTCAGTCCCCGGATCCTTCTCCTACGCAGCCATGATGTTGTGATTGATGCAGAATGTGGTCTGGCATTATCTTGTTGAAAAATGCAGGGTCTTCCCTGAAAGAGATGACGTCTGGATGGGGGCATATGTTGTTCTAGAACCTGAATATATTTTTCTGCATTGATGGTGCCTTTCCAGACATGCAAGCTGCCCATGCCACACGCACCCATGCCACCCCATACCATCAGAGATGCAGGCTTCTGAACTGAGCGTTGATAACAACTTGGGTTGTCCTTGTCCTCTTTGGTCCGGATGACATGGCGTCCCAGATTTCGAAAAAAAGAACTTTGAATCGTGACTCGTCTGACCACAGAACAGTCTTCCATTTTGCCACACTCCATTTTAAATGATCCCTGGCCCAGTGAAAACGCCTGAGCTTGTGGATCTTGCTTAGAAATGGCTTCTGATTTGCACTGTAGAGTTTCAGCTGGCAACGGCGGATGGCACGGTGGATTGTGTTCACTGACAATGGTTTCTGGAAGTATTCCTGAGCCCATTCTGGGATTTCCTGTACAGTAGCATTCCTGTTTGTGGTGCAGTGTCGTTTAAGGGCCCGGAGATCACGGGCATCCAGTATGGTTTTACGGCCTTGACCCTTACGCACAGAGATTGTTCCAGATTCTCAGAATCTTCGGATGATGTTATGCACAGTTGATGATGATAGATGCAAAGTCTTTGCAATGTTTCGCTGGGTAACACCTTTCTGATATTGCTCCACTATCTTTCTGGGCAACATTGTGGGAATTGGTGATCCTCTACCCATCTTGGCTTCTGAGAGACACTGCCGCTCTGAGAAGCTCTTTTTATACCCAATCATGTTGCCAATTGACCTAATTAGTGTTAATTGGTCTTCCAGCTCTTCGTTATGCTCAAATTTACTTTTTCCGGCCTCTTATTGCTACTTGTCCCAACTTTTTGGGGATTTGTTGACACCGTGAAAATTTGAATCAATGTATTTTTCCTTTAAAATGATACATTTACTCGGATTAAACGTTTGATCTGTCATCTACGTTCTATTACAGATAACATACTGACATTTGCCATCTCCACATCATTGCATTCAGTTTTTATCCACAATTTGTTTAGTGTCCCAACTTTTTGGGATTCCGGTTTGTAATTCTCACGTGGCCCTGATGGGTCGTTTCTATAGGTTTGATTGTAGCAGATCTGTAAAAGGTGTAATGATGCATGTACCGTCCATCCTACACCTGGCAGTCGGCCCTGGGTTACGGGAAGCCGCTGCAGGGGGCGTTTCGCTGACATAAATGTGTGTACATCAGTTAATAAATACCGGAGAGGAGCTGGGATGAGCTACTCTTTGGATTGTCAAATATTGACCTGGCCACAGGATGGTGGACATTAGTCTCAGATTCTGGGCATTTGGTGACTGACGATCCAGACAACAGGTGAGATTTTACATTTTCATAGTAGTAAGTTTTCTCTTTTGCAGATCATTCACATGATTTATGCCAGACGTTTTGTAATAATGATTTGCTCTTTATAAAACCAAAACTGTTAACTAATGATTGACTATGAATTTGTATAAACCTTTTTCTACTGCAACATGATCCGACCCATGGACATTACATGATACATGATAGACGCTACAACTCCCAGCATAATCCGACTGGACATGACAGTAATACAATTCTTTTATACTCTCTATATGGAACACTAAAACTACCAGCATATTAAGACTGGACATGGCCATAATACAATTCTATTGTTGTATATATACATCAAAAACTACAACTCCTAACATGACCTAACTACTGGACTGGTTCAAGCAGGTCTCTGTAGGTGAATCGTCTTTATTTACATAACAAACATATGTGCATAGAACAACGCGTTTCGGGGCTCAAAATGTCCCCTTCATCAGGTTAATAAGTAATAAGGGATTACTTATTAACCTGAAGAAGGGGACATTTTGAGCCCCGAAACGCGTTGTTCTATGCACATATGTTTGTTATGTAAATAAAGAAGATTCAGCTACAGAGATCGGCTTGAACCAGTGATTTTGCGCCTGACCAGAATTTCCTTTACTACGAGCACCCTTTGGGGGATTGGGCATCCGATCCCAAAGATACTTCTTCTGTGGCTGCATTCCTGGATCCTAAAGGTATATATATATATATCTACAAGTCTACAATAAAGTTGTGTCTATTATTAGCACAACCCTAAAAGGTGAGCACCTTTATCTTTCAATCAATTTATTTTGTATTGAAGGTACTACCCTATTGCGCCCCCCCCATCTTCTTTTTTGTTTCTTTATTCCCCTTGTGACCGAGAGGAATTTAGATTCGCCCGTGGTTGCTAAGATAACTACTGGACATGACCATAATACAGTTCTATCATACTGTATACATAGAACACTACAACACCCAACGTGACCTGATCACTTGACACAACCATAATACAGTTCTGTTATACTCTATACCAGTGATGCCCAACCTACGGCCCACGGGACAAATCCAGCCCGTGAAGCGGTGTCATGCAGCCAATGCGACTCCCTGGAGAAAGTCTAATACACCTTAGACTCCCTTCCCCCCAATTATCAGTGCAGTGAGCGCTGTGAACGACACAGGCAGCTCAGCGATGCTGCCTGTGCCTGAAACAACCAATAGCAAAGCTTCTTACAGCAAGGAGCTTTGTTATTGGTTGGTTTAGGTGCGCGCCGGAGCGATACAGGTCCTGAAGCTGGCGGGAGCTGGAAGGAGGAGAGACCGGCTCCCGGGGTGGCTGTTGTAAGGAATGCAGGGGGCGCACTGCCCGAGGAACTTGGGAAACATGACAGGGCCACTGAAGAGGTAAGGAGCCCGGTGACCCTGCTCCCACCTCCTCCTATCACCTCACCTGTGACCCTGCTCCTCCTGTCACCGGTATATGAGGGGTAGATGTGACAGGACCCTGTATATGAGGGGAGGTGTGACAGGACCCTGTATATGAGGGGGAGATGTGACAGGACCCTGTATATGAGGGGGAGACGTGACAGGACCCTGTATATGAGGGGGAGGTGTGACAGGACCCTGTATATGAGGGGGAGGTGTGACAGGATCCTGTATATGAGGGGGGGTGACCCTGCTCCACCTTCCTCCTGTCACCCCACAGGGAAGAAGCTGAACAGACTCCACCGACTATGATGGGATCCGTTCAGTTTCCGTTCGGGATCAGTCTTTTTATCGGACACAAAAGTGCTGCATATGAGGCTTTTTTGTCTGGTCCGTCGACAGAATCTGCAGAGGGTCCAAACGCAGCCTCTAACACAGATTTCAACAAGTGTAGCCTACGTATTATGTATTTTAGTAATGCTCACACGTGCCCCCTCACAGTGTTTGCATTTCTTTCTGGCAAAGCTATCTGGTTCTGACCCGCAAAATTTATACTATGTCTAGTGCGGCCCTCAGACGAAAAATGGTTAGGCACCACTGCTCTATACATAGAACAGTACAACTCCCAAAATGACCTGACCACTTGACATGACTATAATACCACTGCATTATACTCTATATGTAGACCACTACAACACCCTACATGACCTGACTACTAGACATGAGCATAATACAATTGTATTATACTCTATCTATTGAACACTACAATCCCCAACATGACTACTAGACATGAACAAAAAAACAAATCTACTATACTCTATACATAGAACACTACAACCCTCAACGTGACCTGATCATTGGACATGACCATTAATATAGTTCTATTATTCTCTATACATAGAGCACTACAACACTACATAACCATAATATTATACTTGATAAATAGAACACTACAACCCCCAACATGACCTAACCACTGGACATGAACATAATACAGTTCTATTATCTTCTATACATAGAACACTATATCTCCCATCATGACCTGACCACTGAACATGACCATAATTCAAGTTTATTATGCTTCATACATAGAACACTACAACTCCCTACATTACAATAATATGTCTATTATACTTTACAAATAGAACACTACAACCCCAACATGACACAATCACTGGACATGATCATAAGTCAAGTTTATATAGTCTATAGATAGAACACTACACCTCCCCACATCTCTTACCACTGAACATAATGAAAATAAGCTACATTTCTTCTATTTCATCTCAGATCAAAGCAATGTCCGTCATGAGATGGACTCTTGTCTTCGTTATCCTTGTTGGGCTTTGTCTGGCCAATCATGACAAGTCAAAGAAGGACAAACACAACCAAGACATTTCTCAAGGACGTGAGAAACATCTTCTCAGCCCATCCAATGACACCAGCGAGCTCTCTGCCCTCGATCTCTCAGAGATGAACAGCAACTTTGGATTCAACCTGTTCAAAAAAATGGCTGACAACCACGATGACAACATCTTCTTCTCCCCGCTCAGCATCTCCTTTAACCTTGCATCGTTAATGCTTGGGTGCCGAGGAAATACTTATGACGAGCTCTTGACTGGTCTAAACTGGGAGGCCTTGAAGAAGAGGAAACAAGCTAACCTACTGCCAAATCTGCTGAAAGAACTCCGAGATGGAGTGCAAAAAAGCGAAGGCTATGACCTGGAGCTGGAAAGTCTCTCATTTGTCCACCAGTTATTCCACCTCCATGATGAATTTATTAATGAGACGAGGATGTACTTCGACATGGAGTACATTAGTCTTGACTTCCATGACCGGGAGATGAAAAACATCATAAAAGAATTTATTATCAAAAAGACAAAGGGTAAAGTGACAGGGATCCAAGATGAGATCGACCCCCAGACCAAGATGATGCTCCTTGACTTCATCCTATTTAAAGGTAATGATGACAGGGTTCCACCATCTTAAGGGAGACCTGGCAGCTCCACATTAAGGTCTGTGCAACAATTTTGATACTTTTTTATTCTTATATGAGTAATTATAGGTGAAAACAATAGCCAACTGTGGGTTGAGCTTCATCTACATGTGCCTTGGAGAACATTTGGCCTAAGGAACCAACCATCATTCACACAAAGATAAAAAAAATAAGAGATCTGATTGATTCCTATGAGTTTCTATGAGCCACCAAAGCAGTGACAGGAAGTGTTGCCTTAAGGCTATAGCTAAAAAAGTTTTATCCCAGCCTTAATACGGACGATATTTTGTTTCTCGACTTTTTGTTATAAGCTGGGTAGCAATCAATATGGCCGTCCTTGCTCCTGTCCTGACTTTTCCAAGACTACTTTAAATCAGATTAGAAGATTAGGGATTAGAAAAACATGTCCGTTATCTCCTACAAACAGTGGCACCTCTGTCCATGGCTTGCATCTGGTATCTCAGCTCCCTTGAAATAAATGACCCTGCGCTACAGGTGTGGCAGCCATGTTTTGCTATTCCGGGACAACCCCTTGTTTAGCTCTGTTCTAGACAGTGGCTTTCCATGATGCCATTATATTTATTTCTGCAGGTAAATGGCAAATTCCCTTTAAACGAGAGCAGACAAACCTCAAGTCCTTCTTTGTCAACAAATATAATTCAGTAAAAGTCCCGATGATGTACAAGACTGAAAAAGTCGCCTCAATGTTCGACAAGTCGCTGTCCTGCACGGTGTTAAACCTCCCATACAAAGGAGGCGCTCACATGTTGATCGTCATGCCAGAGAAGGGAGGAGACCTTGACTCGTTAGAACCCAAATTATCAATGAAGCTTGTTATGTCCTGGCTGGAGAGAATGAAGACCAGGTATGGACTACTCCACCAACTAGAACTATTAGACTGGGATCTGAGCACAATATACAGTATCTTCTCAAGGGCTCAGGAAGCAGATATCTAGGATGCTGTATGATTAAATGGGGGTGTCCCTGTAAATTACATGCTTAATAGGTGGAGCTATAACCTTTGGGACTACCACCATTACTAAGAAGGAGTGGTCCTCCTAAGCCATTGATCCAAGCTGGTTTTTGGTATCTTCCAGTAGCTCCATTCAATTCAAAGGAGAGTGGCTAACGCATGGCCAACTTTCCAGCCAGTTACAATGACTTGGGGCCTCTCCCTGTTGGTTACAATAGGGTCCCAAAGGTCAAAGATCCATCTATCATAGTCATCATATGATCTAGTGGACATATCAATAAATAAAATAAGTCACTTTAGAAGATAGCTAAAAGTGGAAAACAGAAAGTGGAAAACCGAGGGTTATGTGAGGTTACAGGGCACCATATCTGATCAGGTTAGGTAATGTCTTATCTATTAATCATTCTCCACTAGAAAAACAGATATTTTCTTCCCAAAATTCCAACTTGATCAGAAGTACAAGCTGAAATCTTACCTGGAGAAGTTGGGCATTAAGGACGTGTTTTCTGGAGTGGCAAATTTTACCGGCATGACCGAGGACAGGAACTTAAAACTTTCTGAGGTAAGTATCATACAAGGGGCTCATGTTCTTAGGTATATGGCCTATACTCTCTTTTTTTTCTGCCATCACTATGTCTTCCCTCTTTGGTTGAGTATACAACAATCTATGAAGGCCAAGCGTACCGAGCTTGACTAATTACTCCCAAAATATAATGGCAATATGTACTGATCCCCTAGGGGACAAAGGGGTAAAAACTTTATATTTTATAATATTATCTATTAAATGTTAAGTGCCACGAAAGGTAAACCCTCAAAAACAAGCAAACATGAGACAGCCCGAGTGAGCCTGGACAAACAGACACTGAAAGATAAGAGTAGCATAAGCATGTAAATGGAAAGTAGTCACCCATCAGAGGCTATAGAAATGGGTGGTGGAATCACTTTCGATGAAGCGGGCTTCCATGCGGTAGACTGTGATACCAATCAGAAGGGATGCCAACGTATTGACCTCGGCGTAGATGAGAGTGTGGAGCACAGAATCGTGGTGCTTTATATTTTATAATATTATCTATTAAATGTTAAGTTTTACCCCTTTGTCCCCTAGGGGATCAGTACATATTGCCTCTTCGGTTGAGGCCTCATATTGATCGATCAGCTGCTTGAGACCTGAGTGTGGAAGCATGTGTATCTCCAAGACCCTGGTGATGCACAAAAAAGGTGCCAAGGAGAAACTTCCACCATTGCACCATTGTCTTCTTTGCTGAGGCCTCAAGTCCATCCTCAATAAGTGTCTGATGGGCACAAATAAGGTGAGGTTCGGGACAGGAAAAAAAATGTCCTTTTCCATAGTTTGGCAATGATATATGGTCTAGGAGGACAGGTGTCCATAAAGGACACCACAGTGATCCAGGAGGTTAGGCATCCATAAAGGACACCTAATGAACTCTCAAGTCCAGGTCATCACAATGGGTTCTCCTTACTTACCTAGCAGGAACCCATTAACACAGATAGCCTTCAGGCTTCCCTTTTCTACAAGACTATGGATAGTCAGTGTTTTCCCATAGTCTTCTTCCAGACATGATGAAACTAGCCTGGACCTGCACTGAGATTGATTTCTTGGACTTGCTTCTTCTACTTCTAGGTCACCCAAAGAGCAGTGATCAATATAGATGAGATAGGGACAGAAGCTACAGCCGTCACCGGAAGCGAAATTGTTGCCTTCTCATTGCCGCACACAATTCACGTGAAGCATCCCTTCGTGTTCATGATCTTCAATGAAAACTACAAATCTCTGCTGTTCATCGGAAGAATTATCGATCCCACCCAATCCTAATTATTTTTTGATCCCAACCAGTTGAAAGGAATTACTCTTCCCACAGCAAAACTTCCATCTATATAGAACACTTTCTCTCTTTCTTAAAGGGTGTGCATAATTTTTCTACCAAATTCTTTTTAAAGGGTGCCACCCCACAACTTGACGAAGCCATGCGGACCACTTGTTGCAAAATTGTCCGCCAATTGGTTTCATTGGGTGGAAGTGGCTTGGCTGGGTGTGCCCAGCCGTATTGTGGGGATGTGCCCTAATTGCTCCAACAGATCTAAAATACAAAATTTATGTAACCAGGCTAACATATAAGGCTAGGACTAAACCAGGGAGCAGAGTCTAAAGCAGTGATGGCTAACCTTTGCACTCTAGCTGTGGTGCAACTACGACTCCCAGCATGCTCCATTTATTTCTATGGAGTTCTGAGAGCAACCCAGAAAGGGGGGCATCTTAGGAGTTGTAGTTTTACCACAGCTGGAGTGCCAAGGTTAGCCATCACTGGTCTAAAGTATTATGCACTCCTTACCCTTAACCCCCACAAGGGCATACAGTTTTCCACAGAAAATCCCCAGGTCATTACCCCAGGAGTAGTCTCTGTTAGCAATGGCAGCCAAGTAGGTCACGGCAGTCAGCAGACAAGAAGACATGGTCAAGTATACAAACTTGATCGATGCCCAATGGAACAGGAACAAAGTCTCCTTTACTTACTTCAGAAACCAAAAGGACCTTGCTCAGGCAGGGCCCAGAAAGGGGTGATCCCACTAATAACACTTATCCCACATTTACAGTACAGCTCTCGCAGCCCATAGGAGTGAATGGAGCACCCGTCATGCATTTGCACCTTCTCATGGGGTACACATTGACACTTGCAGACCCCCGTTCTCATGATCTTTAGGTCAGGCGTATCACCTATTCTGTAGACAACTCCTATTAGTGGGATGAGGCATTTGTGCACTAGTTAACATGAATGGCTCTTTAAGGGAGCAAGAGCCAGTGTGTGCAGGCGACCTAGAACGGTGTGATACAGCAGCAGGGTGGCGGCTGGGAGCAGGAACCTGACACCACCACAGGTGAAGCAGCTCTTTCTGCATACGGCTCCTCTGTATATATATACATATCTCCATGGTTACAGACTACAAACCCTGGGTGTAGTCTGATCCTGCAGTCACAAGCTACTTCACTCCTAACACGAGTGCAGGATCAGGTACATAGGGTTCGTTTTTAGTCTGTAACCATGGAGACACATAGGTCTGCCCCTGAGCTGTATACATGATTATTGTCAAATTTCTATAAAAAACCTGGGATGCAAAATTATACACACCCTTTAAAGAAAATATTCTGGATTCAAGACAGGCCTCTATAAAACATTGGGGCACTTTATAGACTTACTGAAGGTAACATACACTGCCATATTAGAGAAATTATATATTGTATTGCTTTTTTATCAGGATACAGAAAATTCTAATGATATAAATACATTATATTGCCACGCTGTTTTTTATTTGATAGCTGTTTTCTCCCAGGCTATGGAATGAATGGAGAAGGAGTTCATAGGGTGCATGTGGCCTGTCATGTGGAAGGTCCAACCTTTCCATGGAAGCGCCTTCCCCTTATGTATTTTTCCACATATTGTTTTTTTTTAAGCTTTATAAGATGCACCTCTTTTCCTCCAAAAGAAACGGGAAATGGTAGTGAGTCATATAAAGCAAACAGAGCAACCGACAGCAACATGGCTGGCACATCGCAGGCCGAGCTGTGCTGCATAGCTATAGTGACCTGTGATGTACACACATGCAATGTACCGGTACATGGGTTGTAGACTTACCCTGCCCTCTGTCCCCCGCGCGCCATGCTGGCGGAGCATGTCAGTGGCCATAAGCGTACAACCGGCGATTCCAGGAAGCAGTTGGGAAAAATAGGCTTCTGGTTCTAGGAGACGTGGGCTTGTGGCCAGTGGGAAAGTGCAGGCTTTCCTCCAGCTGCCCCGTCTGGACGTCCTTCAGGTACATTATGTGTGTCCTCCACAGATCCCCTATTAAAGTGTGTCAGCAGCAGATCCCCCATAACAGTGTATCATCCACAGACCCTCCCCATAACACTGCATCATCCACAGATCCCCCATAACAGTGTGTCATCCTCAGATCCACCATAACAGTGTCATCCACAGATCTCCCCATAACAGTGTATCATCCACAGATCCTCCATAACAGTGTCATCCACAGATCCTCCATAACAGTGTCATCCACAGATCCCCCATAACAGTGTCATCCACAGATCTCCCCATAACAGTGTATCATCCACAGACCCTCCCCATAACACTGCATCATCCACAGATCCCCCATAACAGTGTGTCATCCTCAGATCCACCATAACAGTGTCATCCACAGATCTCCCCATAACAGTGTGTCATCCACAGATCCTCCATACCAGTGTATCATCCACAGATCTCCCCATAACAGTGTGTCAACTGCAGATCTCCCCATAACAGTGTCATCCACAGATCTCCCCATAACAGTGTGTCAACTGCAGATCCCCCATAACAGTGTCATCCAAAGATCTCCCCATAATGAGTAATCCGCAGATCCCCCATAACAGTGTGTCATCCAACGATCCCTCCCATAAGTGTGTCATCCGCATATCCCCTCTAACAATGTGTCATCTGCAGATCCCCATAACAGTGTCATCCACAGATCTCCCCATAACAATCCGCAGATCCTGCCAAAACAGTGTGTCATCCACCGATCCCTCCCATAACAGTGAGTCATCCGCAGATCCCCCCATAAGTGTGTCATCCGCATAGCCCTCCTAACAGGGTGTCATCTGCAGATCCCCATAACAGTGTGTCATCTGCAGATCCCCCATAACAGTGTGTCATCTGCAGATCCCCCATAACAGTGTGTCATCTGCAGATCCCCCATAACAGTGTGTCATCTGCAGATCCCACCATAAGAATCTGTAATCTGCAGATCCCCCCATAACATTATGTCATCCACAGATACCCCCTATAACAGTGTGTCATCCGCAGATTCCCCCATAACAGAGCGTCATCAGCAGATCCCCCTATAAGTGTTGTAACCCGCAGTTCCCCCCATAACAGTGTGTCATCTGCAGATCCCCCTGTAACAGTTTGTCAGCAGCAGATCCCCCCTTAACAGTGGGTCAGCAGCTTCTTATTTTCCTCCTCTAAAACCTAGGTGCGTCTTATGGTCAGGTGCATCTTATAGAGCGAAAAAGACAGATAGGTTTAAAAAGGCACAAAAATGACTTGGTAAATTGGTTACAAATGCCGATGACAATTTTGATATTGGAATATTTTTTTTATATATATAAATTATCCAGACTTGAAGGCTTTTAGCAACATGTTTATTTGCAATCATGCATGCACAGCGCTGCCTCAGACCTCACTAAAATCATATCGACCTTGTAAAAAGCGCACACGTAAAAACATCCAGGGGCCCGATTGACTTTTTCATCTTTTTTTCTTTCCCTTTTTTTGATGATTTTTTTTTTTTTTTTTTTTTAGAATATTCATACAATGAATAAAAATACTTCTTTTCTGATAATTTACATTTTCTCATCTCATCGCACACAAAAAAAGAAGCTGACAATAGCTCCATACCGTGTAAAGTTATTGGCATCTCCCAGGGAAGGCGGAGTTCATAAAAGCAGAAATGTATAGCGCAAGGGGAGGAGCTTGGTACAGTAGCTGTGGTAACGGATAGAACTGGTTGTCACTAGGAATAAAACTATTTAAAATACTCTAAAATATCAACTCAAGTATTTACACAACTGGTGAACACAGAGAACTGTAGAAAAAGTTGCCCAAGTCACGGTCCGACTTTGCGTTCTTGGGTTTGCGGTTCCAGCGCCTGCAGCAGGGGAGTTGGCCCATAGGAAAGTCTTGTCAATAAACAGCGCTCTTCTCCTTTAAGATCAGGGGACGCTTGTGTGGGGGAGATAAGCGGCGGTCCCGGATGGTTGTTGGTTAATACATGCGGCCATCGTGCAGTAATGATGTTGCGCAGCAGATTTCCTCTCCTGGATATGGCTCGGCCAGAGTATAGATAGTATAATATAGCGTGGGGTCCAGACCAGGGCGGCACCGGTTCTTCCTCCAAGGTGAGCGCCAATGACTCTTTGGTTTACTTCATACCGGAGGGAGGAGCTAAGATTTCGGTTTTCTGTTTTTCCTTCATGAGATAAAAAGAAAGATTGTATTAACAACCAACATTTGTAACAATCCAATTAAAGGGATGGAGAATTTTCGCTGTCCCATAAGGAGGTAGAAGGGGTCCCTGCTCTGGTGGGAGCAGAACAGAATGATTAGTAACAGCCTCCTACAGATCACAAGGGCCCCCGTAATCTTCACATTGTCAGGGGTATCCTGGAGTAACACTATGCTTTCCTCATCTCAGACTCAGGGCTCATGCACACGACCAGTTGTTGTTTTGCAGTCCTGTTTTTCACGGATCCTTTGTTCCGTATCCGAGTTTTTTTCCCCTCTGATTTAAGAGCTCTTCCGTTCCGTTATTCCACAAAACATATCCATATGGTTTCCGTAGGCAATCCATTTTTTGCGGATCGTAAACGGAAACAGTAACTTATTAATCACCAAACACATGAGCAATATGGGCTGGGCATAGCATCTCTACAGTGTGGATCCGCCAAATACGGATGTGTACCGTGTGCATTCCGTATTTTTCCGCTTACCTACCTATTATTACAATACCAGTGGCTCCTGAGAGCTGGCCTTCAGACAGAGGAGGGTCTGAGCCGTGTGTCAGTGAGCGCTGACATACTTTTTGGTTCAGAAACATTCAGTGCGTGGTGATTTATTGCTTCATCATGCCACACAGTGTCTGCTCCTCCTGAAGCCTGTTTTTAAACCAGTAATACTAATAAAGTTTATTTATTTTATTTTAATGCTCTTATCAGGCTTAGGTTAAATTGATTATTGTGTAAGGGACGTACACCACTATACTAGGATTCTGAAATTTGTTTGTTTACATCTTGCATTATACTCCAGAGCTGCACTCACTATTCTGCTGGTGGAGTCACTGTGTACAGACATTACATTACTTATCCTGAGTTACATCCTATATTATACTCCAGAGCTGCACTCACTATTCTTCTGGTGCAGTCACTGTGTACATACATTACTTATCCTGTACTGATCCTGAGTTACATCCTGTATTATACTCCAGAGCTGCACTCACTATTCTGCTGGTGCAGTCACTGTGTACATACATTACATTACTTATCCTGTACTGATCCTGAGTTGCATCCTGTATTATACTCAGGAGCTGCACTCACTATTCTGCTGGTGCAGTCACTGTGTACATACATTACTTATCCTGTACTGATCCTGAGTTACATCCTGTATTATACTCCAGAGCTGCACTCACTATTCTGCTGGTGCAGTCACTGTGTATATACATTACTTATCCTGTACTGATCCTGAGTTACATCCTCTATTATACTCCAGAGCTGCACTCACTATTCTGCTGGTGCAGTCACTGTGTATATACATTACATTACTTATCCTGGTCAGGGGGGAACTAACTCTCCTTAGGGAGAGAGCACCTTAATCAGTGTAAGAAGACTTCTAGGCCATACATGCTCCTCTGGAATTCTGGGAGGTAAGGGATGCAAAATTCATGTCATGTCTCAAGGCTTATTTTAAGAGCTGAACATCGACTTATAGGATAGCTGCCTTACATCTGGTGGCATTAGAGGCAGAGCTTGTAAGAGCTCATTTGCATCCCTTCCATTACTTATCCTGTACTGATCCTGAGTTACATCCTGTATTATACTCCAGAGCTGCACTCACTATTCTGCTGTTGCAGTCACTGTGTACATACATTACTTATCCTGTACTGATCCTGAGTTACATCCTGTGTTATACTCCTGAGCTGCACTCACTATTCTGCTGGTGCAGTCACTGTGTACATACATTACTTATCCTGTACTGATCCTGAGTTACATCCTGTATTCTACTCCAGAGCTGCACTCACTATTCTGTTGGCACAGTCACTGTATACATACATAACATTACTTATCGTGACCGTATATTATAGTCCAGTTACATCCAGAGCTGCATTCCCAATTCTACCACAGCAGATGTGGGTTGTCAGTTCTTGAATGACTTACCCATTTTTCTTACGTTCTGTACATTGCACTGTGGGAGATTTTTCCATTTTTTTCCAAACCTTTTACTGTATTGTACTTGATGTAAAGGCTACATTCCCACAATGGACCAAGAGGGGGCAGCAGTGAGATGTCAGATCTCGTGAGCTAAGAAGGACCCAACAGAACTGTGAATGCAGCTCTGGATGTGACTGTTGTATAGAACGTCGTGAAATCCAAGATCAACGTGATGGTTACTTAATGTTGTAAGTAAAATGATATTTCCCCAGATACAATAGGGATCGGTGTCATTACAAGGCAAGGACCTGGCGATTACACTAATCCGACCGCAGGAGCCAGGCGTATCATCGAGGTGCCCGCCCTCCTGTAACAGATACTAAACAGCAAACTAACAGTATCTAAAAGGGACACGCTAGATAAAACTCATGCTGTGTTACCCCTAATGCAAGGTTTTAAGGGGGCGGGACAAGGCCTGTGTCATGCTCCGCCCCCTCGAATGCTAGTAATAAGACGGTGATGACTCACAGACTAAGTTTTCTGGCCTGCGCCTCTTTGCTGCCATTTGTCTTCTGGTCACTCGTGCCTCCTGGACCTCGGGATGAGGTTGTTACGGCACTGGAGAAGCTCACGGAGGCGCTGGCACTGCCGGTCCTGACTTTAAGGGAATCCTCTAAAAGACAGGAAACAGAGTGTGAATTATGGGTGAGCTGTCAGCCAGTACACTGCATGCCAGTGACAGCTGACAGACTGGAAGGCCTGCCACAGGGAGTCCGCACCACAGCTAATGCAATGCCCCAGCACAGTGGATTTTCTATGCACGACCCTGGGGGGTGGAGCACCCTTGTAATCTCCACTGTATGGTGACTCACCGACAAATGGCAGGAGAACATTCTTCCCGACTCCGATCACAGAATTACTTTTGCTAGAATAAAAACAAAAAATTACATTTGTCATTTGACCCATCACTTTTCAGACCCTTGCAGGGGTTGTCCGGGTGTGTATCCATCCTCGGGATAGACCTTTAATGTATGACCAGCCCCCGAGGACCCCAGCGATCAGTAGAACCCATCACTGCGGTACCTGATGCAGCGACCTCCATGCGGGTGTGGCCGTTTCAGGTACTGCAGTGAAGGGGTGGCCGCGCTCTGCAGTATCGCCACCCATGTCATATATCATCTTACTTGGTGCCCTTCTCCAGGGAGCTGTGTTTGGGGTGGATGGCTTGGCTGCTGAACGACTGGCTGCGGATCAGTTTGCTCTTCTTGCTTTCTCTGCTTACTATTGAAAACAGACAAACATCAGATTGCAAGCTTTGTGGGTCAAGAGCCTCATCCATCACTACTCAAACAAGACACATATTCACGACGGACATAAAGCAGCCGGCTCTGCCGCCTTTGGTGGTGACGTTACAGTCCGTGGCGTTGGGGGAGGTTTATCTGATACCAATAATCATCCCTTTCTGCAACTCTGATAAAATCGTCCCTTTTACCCATGACAGCAGCGAGGGATATGTGTGCAGACAGCCGATCACACACCTTATATACCCACCGAGCCAGCTCAACACACCTTATATACCCAGCAAGCCACACCTTATATACCCAGCGAGCCAGACCTTATATACCCACCGGGCCAGCTCACCACACCTTATATACCCAGCGAGCCAGCTCACCACACCTTATATACCCAGCGAGCCAGCTCACCACACCTTATATACCCAGCTCACCACACCTTATATACCCACCGGGCCAGCTCACCACACCTTATATACCCAGCTCACCACACCTTATATACCCAGCTCACCACACCTTATATACCCACCGGGCCAGCTCACCACACCTTATATACCCAGCAAGCCACACCTTATATACCCAGCTCACCACACCTTATATACCCACCGGGCCAGCTCACCACACCTTATATACCCAGCAAGCCACACCTTATATACCCACCGAGCCAGCTCACCACACCTTATATACCCAGCTCACCACACCTTATATACCCAGCGAGCCAGCTCACCACACCTTATATACCAAGCGAGCCAGCTCACCACACCTTATATACCCAGCGAGCCAGCTCAACACACCTTATATACCGAGCGAGCCAGCTCCCCACACCTTATATAGCCAGCGAGCCAGCTCACCACGCCTTATATACCCAGCGAGCCAGCTCACCACACCTTATATACCCACCGAGCCAGCTCACCACACCTTATATACCCACCGGGCCAGCTCACCACACCTTATATACCCAGCTCACTACACCTTATATACCCACCGAGCCAGCTAACCACAATTTATATACCCAGCGAGCCACACCTTAAAGACCCACCGGGCCAGCTCACCACACCTTATATACCCAGCTCACCACACCTTATATACCCAGCTCACCACACCTTATATATCTAGCTCACCACACCTTATATACCCAGCGAGCCACATCTTATATACCCACCGGGCCAGCTCACCACACCTTATATACCCAGCTCACCACACCTTATATACCCAGCGAGCCACATCTTATATACCCACCGGGCCAGCTCATCACACCTTACATACCCAGCGGGCCAGCTCACCACACCTTACATACCCAGCGGGCCAGCTCACCACACCTTACATACCCACCGGGCCAGCTCACCACACCTTACATACCCAGCGGGCCAGCTCACCACACCTTATATACCCACCGAGCCAGCTCACCACGCCTTATATACCCAGCGAGCCAGCTCACCACGCCTTACATACCCAGCGGGCCAGCTCACCACACCTTACATACCCAGCGGGCCAGCTCACCACACCTTATATACCCAGCGAGCCAGCTCACCACACCTTATATACCCAGTGAGCCAGCTCACCACACCTTATACACCCAGCGAGTCAGCTCACCACACCTTTTATACACAGCGAGCCAGCTCACCACACCTTTTATACCCAGCGAGCCAGCTCACCACACCTTATATACCCACCGAGCCAGCTCACCACACCTTATATACCCACCGAGCCAGCTCACCACACGTGGCTTCCTTCATGAGCTACACACTGCCGATGGTGAAAGTAGGAAGTGGTCAGAATAACGGGTCTCGGCGGTGTACAATCTCACAGACAGCCTCTGGTGTTATCACTTACCTGTTTGAGTGCCCGACGAGCTACCCGAAATCACTGTGGGGAGACTTTTTGGCAACACTGATCCTGTTTTACTGTCTCTGCCTAAAACAAAGTACAAGTCAACAACATGGTGTATGACATTAGACTCAGACTTAGGGGGTCTACTATTCTTCCTACTAGAAACAGCGCCACTCCTGTGCACAGGTATTGTCTGGTATTGCAGCTTGTCCCCATTTATTAGCAGCGCGGCTCCTCAGAGATTAGATGGTGTTAGTCAGTGGACTGGACGCTGCTTTGGTCCAATAGGGGTAGCACACAGGTGATGTAAAGAGACACAAAACCTAAAGTTTCGTTTACCTCCTTTCCAATTGCTCTGCAGTTGGCGGTAATCTATTGCTCCCTGTTATCAGCCATTACAGGCTCAGGACAGGCTGGCTGTAGTAACCTGAATGGGATGAGTGAAGCAAACACCTCCCTGCCCCCCATGAACACACATACATCATGTGTGTGACTGATATCAGCCGCTGCCGCTGCCACAGGCTGTCAAATTTGGGGTTAGCGGCCCCTTAAATAGCGGGGCGTCTCGTATCAACCTCTGTGGATGGATCAGTCACTTACGCTTTCTTTCATAACTCTTGTCGTTGCTGGACCGAGCTTCGCTCTGCTGCTTCTCTTTTTCAATTTGTTCCTAAAAAAACATAACATTGTAAGTAAAAAAGTTCAAAATTAAGAAATAAGACGATTTAAAAGGGTTTCCTGAGATTTTTGTACTTTCCGGATAAGTCATCAGTATCTGATCGATGGGGGCCTGACAACCGGGGCGCCCGCTGTTTGAGAATGCACCAGCGCTCCGCCTTATCCCAGCGCCGTACGTTGTGTAGCGGCCATGTCTAACGTTCAGTGGGGCTGAGCTGCGCCTAGGCCACGTGACGTCACATATGAGAAGGGCGCGGTGCCACTGCGAGCTCAGGTGCCTTCTCAAACAGCTGATTGGCAGGGGTCCCGGGAGTCGGACCTCCACCGACCGGATACTGATGACCTATCCAGGGGATAGCTCATCAACATAAATGGATGGAAAGTTACCAAGAAACCAGCAGAATTGTGAATGCAGCTCTGGCTTATGACATGTATGGAATCAAGGTAAACTTAAATGGATTTTCCAGGACTAACATATTGATGACCTCGCCGTAGGTTGTCAGACCCCCACCAACCAAGCTGTCAATGGCAGTCGCAGGCTCTGGAGGTAAACAGTGTACAGAGCCGGGACAGTACAGCTCCGTACAGGGTGCAGTCGCCCATCTTGGAACTGAATGAGGCTGAGCTGAACCTAGGCCACGTGACTGGGCCTTCTCAAACAGCTGATCGATGGGGGTCCCGGGTGTCGGACCCACTGATCAGATACTGATGATCTTTACAGCCGATAGGGCATCAGTATAAAAAACCCGGAAAGCCCCTTTAAGCAAAGTAGCTACAATGTAACTCACTATTATATTATTATTTTTTTTACACCTCCCAAATTTAGTTTTACGTCCCAGCATCTCACCATTTCCAGAAGTAAATGTTCCTCCCTCTCCTTCTCCTGATCCAATAAATCCTTTTCAAAGAAACGTTTCTGGAACTGTACAAAAGAAAGCGATGAAAGGGACATCAGCGCTGCACGACGATCACATCATCTGGATTTATACTGCACTCTAAGGCCAATAACCCAAAAGTCAGCAGCCTTTAAAATAGCGCAGGACTGATATCAGTCACATAGGATGTAATGTCTCTGGAGGTTATATCAGTACTGGAGCGTTATAAGAGGAGCGGCTGATATCAGTCACATAGAATGTAATGTCTCTGGAGGTTATATCAGTACTGGAGCGTTATAAGAGGAGCGGCTGATATCAGTCACATATGATGTAATGTCTCTGGAGGTTATATCAGTACTGGAGCGTTATAAGAGGAGCGGCTGATATCAGTCACATATGATGTAATGTCTCTGGAGGTTATATCAGTACTGGAGCGTTATAAGAGGAGCGGCTGATATCAGTCACATATGATGTAATGTCTCTGGAGGTTATATCAGTACTGGAGCGTTATAAGAGGAGCGGCTGATATCAGTCACATATGATGTAATGTCTCTGGAGGTTATATCAGTACTGGAGCGTTATAAGAGGAGCGGCTGATATCAGTCACATATGATGTAATGTCTCTGGAGGTTATATCAGTACTGGAGTGTTATAAGAGGAGCGGCTGATATCAGTCACATATGATGTAATGTCTCTGGAGGTTATATCAGTGCTGGAGCGTTATAAGAGGAGCGGCTGATATCAGTCACATATGATGTAATGTCTCTGGAGGTTATATCAGTACTGGAGCGTTATAAGAGGAGCGGCTGATATCAGTCACATAGGATGTAATGTCTCTGGAGGTTATATCAGTGCTGGAGCGTTATAAGAGGAGCGGCTGATATCAGTCACATATGATGTAATGTCTCTGGAGGTTATATCAGTGCTGGAGCGTTATAAGAGGAGCGGCTGATATCAGTCACATATGATGTAATGTCTCTGGAGGTTATATCAGTGCTGGAGCGTTATAAGAGGAGCGGCTGATATCAGTCACATATGATGTAATGTCTCTGGAGGTTATATCAGTGCTGGAGCGTTATAAGAGGAGCGGCTGATATCAGTCACATATGATGTAATGTCTCTGGAGGTTATATCAGTGCTGGAGCGTTATAAGAGGAGCGGCTGATATCAGTCACATAGTGATGTAATGTCTCTGGAGGTTATATCAGTGCTGGAGCGTTATAAGAGGAGCGGCTGATATCAGTCACATATGATGTAATGTCTCTGGAGGTTATATCAGTACTGGAGCGTTATAAGAGGAGCGGCTGATATCAGTCACATATGATGTAATGTCTCTGGAGGTTATATCAGTACTGGAGCGTTATAAGAGGAGCGGCTGATATCAGTCACATATGATGTAATGTCTCTGGAGGTTATATCAGTGCTGGAGCGTTATAAGAGGAGCGGCTGATATCAGTCACATGATGTAATGTCTCTGGAGGTTATATCAGTGCTGGAGCGTTATAAGAGGAGCGGCTGATATCAGTCACATATGATGTAATGTCTCTGGAGGTTATATCAGTGCTGGAGCGTTATAAGAGGAGCGGCTGATATCAGTCACATATGATGTAATGTCTCTGGAGGTTATATCAGTGCTGGAGCGTTATAAGAGGAGCGGCTGATATCAGTCACATATGATGTAATGTCTCTGGAGGTTATATCAGTACTGGAGCGTTATAAGAGGAGCGGCTGATATCAGTCACATATGATGTAATGTCTCTGGAGGTTATATCAGTGCTGGAGCGTTATAAGAGGAGCGGCTGATATCAGTCACATAGGATGTAATGTCTCTGGAGGTTATATCAGTGCTGGAGCATTATAAGAGGAGCGGCTGATATCAGTCACATATGATGTAATGTCTCTGGAGGTTATATCAGCACTGGAGCGTTATAAGAGGAGCGGCTGATATCAGTCACATATGATGTAATGTCTCTGGAGGTTATATCAGTGCTGGAGCGTTATAAGAGGAGCGGCTGATATCAGTCACATATGATGTAATGTCTCTGGAGGTTATATCAGTGCTGGAGCGTTATAAGAGGAGCGGCTGATATCAGTCACATATGATGTAATGTCTCTGGAGGTTATATCAGTGCTGGAGCGTTATAAGAGGAGCGGCTGATATCAGTCACATGATGTAATGTCTCTGGAGGTTATATCAGTGCTGGAGCGTTATAAGTGTGCCCTATATGTGACCCTTGCACTACTGATCAGGTGTATTGTGTACAGGTTATTGATCACACTCTTAGTTTACAGGACTCAGTTCATGTATTTACATCTGTGACCCATCCACATCCTTGTATACAGACCGACCGCTACCCCAATATGGCAGTGTAAGTATTATTAGTGTAGATCACGGGTGCACAACCTTTTTTGGTCTGAGGGCCGCATTGTCACATCGCTGTATTTCAAGGGGCCGCAATGTACACAGGCCAAGTGACTGGGGAGGAATGATTGCTATCACAGTCGTTCCCCCTTCATTTAGTTACATTGATTATCAGTAGCACATCCCTGATTACACAGAGATGTGCGGCACGATTATACCGGACAGTTATCATGAATGAGCGTCCCAGAAGACCTGAATATCTCGCAGTGTCATAAGGGCTTAAAAGACGGGGCGGACTGGGAACTCGAAGTGGAAAAATACTAAAAGTGGCCCCGTTTTGTAGTCAGGTACAATTGATGGAAGTCAGGGATAGCAATACCATATTGTGGCACATTATACAACCCCAACAGAGCCAAATACCACAGTCCATCACAAGAGACTGCCCCCATGAGCACAAAATACATCCCCCAAAACTTTCACTGGCTAGCCGTGAGGAGGGCCCAGGCGGCCCCTGGGCATCGGCCCACCTGGAAATTTCCCTGTGAGGTCTATGGCCAATCTGCCCCTGCCGGGCACTGTACCAGTGTATAGGGCCAATCCGCCCCTGGCTTAAAGGGATCCCAGTAAAAAATAAAGTAAAATTTTTTAACAAGTTCTTGCAGCATGGCCCTTGAAACAAAAGAGTTATACTTACCTGCCACCGGCGCTGTTTTTACTTGGCAGTGCATGGCTAGGTCACTTGTACCTCTCCAGCCAATCACTGGCTTCAGCGGTGATGTGGCCACAAGCAGCGTGTCACTGCTGAAGCCAGTCATTGACTGGAGCGGTGTATGTGACCATGGCCATGCACTGACAGGTGTAAAGGTGCAGGAACCGGAAGATGGAGGCAGAGGAGGCCAGGGCGACATCAAGCCGGTAAGTATGCATCTTCTGTTTCAGGGGCCATGCTGAATCAGCGATTTCCTTCACTGCAGAGGACGCCGCTCCCTGGTTATTACCACCTCCTGCCAGTTACAGGCGCCATGCAATAACCAGCAAGCATTTTCCCTTACTAGTGGGGAAAACGCATATTGGTTAACAATTTAATAATCAGGCCTGAAAAGACACTTTTTTGTGATTTAGCGCACGTGGTGGTTCGAATGGTTGTAACTTTTTTATGTGTTGGGACCAAAATAATTTTTGCAACAATTATTTACTTGACACATAGGGCCTTATAATTTATTTTTTACTTTTATTTGGGGGAAACTGTACAAAACCTTTTCAAAAAGTTTATTTATTTATTTTCAAACTATAGCTCCTTATTCTTTAAATATGCAAACTGACACCAAAATAAATTACTTAATTAGTTACCTATTTGGGGTCGGTCATTTTGTTATATAACATGTATAGTTTCACATGAATGGGGAGATAATGGCAACGGTTTTGGTTGGTGTGGGTGATTTTTCTTTTATGCATTTTATTATTTTTTATCTTTTTTAACTAAATTTTTTATATATTTCTGTTACAAATAATATCCCCCAAGAGATCATAAAAAGACCTTTGGGGGACACTGACACTTTTTGTAAATGTTTCACTCTTTCCTTTTTATGTATTAGGGCTCATGCACACGACAGTTTATTTTCACGGTCCGCAAAAACGGGGTCCGTGGGTCCGTGATCCGTGACCGTTTTTTCATCCGTGGGTCTTCCTTGATTTTTGGAGGATCCACGGACATGAAAAAAAAGTCGTTTTGGTGTCCGCCTGGCCGTGCAGAGCCAAATGGATCCGTCCTGAATTACAATGCAAGTCAATGGGGACGGATCCGTTTGATGTTGACACAATATGGTGCCATTTCAAACGGATCCGTCCCCATTGACTTTCAATGTAAAGTCTGGAGTTCTTTTATACCATCGGATTGGAGTTTTCTCCAATCCGATGGTATATTTTAACTTGAAGCATCCCCATCACCATGGGAACGCCTCTATGTTAGAATATACTGTCGGATATGAGCTACATCGTGAAACTCAGATCCGACAGTATATTCTAACACAGAGGCGTTCCCATGGTGATGGGGACGCTTTAGGTTAGAATATACTACAAACTGTGTACATGACTGCCCCCTGCTGCCTGGCAGCACCCGATCTCTTACAGGGGGCTGTGATCCGCACAATTAATTCCTCAGGTGCGGCACCTGAAGGGGTTAATTGTACTATCATATCCCCCTGTAAGAGATCAGGGCTGCCAGGCAGCAGGGGGCAGACCCCCCCTCCCCAGTTTGAATATCGTTGGTGGCACAGTGTGTGCCCATCGCCCCCCCCTTCCTCCCTCTATTGTTATAAATCGTTGGTGGCACAGTGTGCGCCCCCCATCCTCTACTATTTTTTATGTAGTTTTGGGCAGCTTACGTCCCCTGTGACACTCAAGGTAAAGACGCCGTTAAGAGGACCCTGGAGCAGATAGACGTCGTCAATCGAATGTGTGAAGCGTATCCGGATGCCTTCCTGTGTGTGAACAGCGCAGCAGGTGAGGACAGATGGGTGGTGGGGTATAGCACGTGGTGGGGTATAGCACGTGGTGGGGTATAGCACCCGGTGGGTGGTGGGGTATAGCACGTGGTGGTATAGCACGGCCCCCCTCCCTCTATAGCAGTAACAACATTGGTGGCCAGTGGGCGGCCTCCCATCTCCCCCCCCCCCCCCTGATCATTGGTGGCAGCGGAGTTCCGATCGGAGTCCCAGTTTAAATCGCTGGGGCTCCGATCGGTAACCATGGCAACCAGGACGCTACTGCTACTGGTTGCCATGGTTACTTAGCAATAGTACAATAGTAGAAGATTCATAGTTACCTGCTTGCTGCTGCGATGTCTGTGTCCAGCCGGGAGCTCCACCTACTGGTAAGTGACAGGTCTGTGCGGCGCATTGCTAAAGAACTGTCACTTACCAGTAGGAGGAGCTCCCGGACGGTCACAGACATCGCAGCAGCAAGCAGGTAAGTATGAATCTTCTACTATTGTACTATTGCTAAGTAACCATGGCAACCAGGGCTGCAGTAGCTTCCTGGTTGCCATGGTTACCGATCGGAGCCCCAGCGATTAAACTGGGACTCCGATCGGAACTACGCTGCCACCAATGATGGGGGGGGGGGGAGATGGGAGGCCGCACACTGCCACCAATGTTGTTACTGCTATAGAGGGAGGGGGGCTGATGGGGGGCGCACACTGTGCCACCAACGATTTATAACAATAGAGGGAGAAAGGGGGGGCCCGGTGGGGGGCGCACACTGTACCACCAACGATTTATAACAATAGAGGGAGGAAGGGGGGGCCCGATGGGGGGCGCACACTGTACCACCAACGATTTATAACAATAGAGGGAGGAAGGGGGGGCCCGATGGGGGGCGCACACTGTGCCACCAACGATTTATAACAATAGAGGGAGGAAGGGGGGGCCCGATGGGGGTGCACACTGTGCCACCAACGATTTATTACACTAGAGGGAGGAAGGGGGGCCCGATGGGGGGCGCACACTGTGCCACCAACGATATTCAAACTGGGGAGGAGGGGGTCTGCCCCCTGCTGCCTGGCAGCCCTGATCTCTTAAAGGGGGATATGATAGTACAATTAACCCCTTCAGGTGCCGCACCTGAAGGGGTTAATTGTGCTATCATATCCCCCTGTAAGAGATCGGGTGCTGCCAGGCAGCAGGGGGCAGTCTTGTACACAGTTTTTCAGTATATTCTAACTAGAAGCGTCCCCATCACCATGGGAACGCCTCTGTGTTAGAATATACTGTCGGATATGAGTTTTCACGAAGTGAAAACTTAGATCTGAAAAAGCTTTTATGCAGACGGATCTTCGGATCCGTCTGTATGAAAGCAACCTACGGCCAAGGATCACGGACACGGATGCCAATCTTGTGTGCATCCGTGTTCTTTCACGGACCCATTGACTTGAATGGGTCTGTGAACCGTTGTCCGTCAAAAAAATAGGACAGGTCATATTTTTTTGACGGACAGGATACACGGATCACGGCCTCGGCTGCAAAACGGTGCATTTTTCGATTTTTCCACGGACCCATTGAAAGTCAATGGGTCCGCGAAAAAAAAACAGAAAACGGCACAACGGCCACGGATGCACACAACGGTCGTGTGCATGAGGCCTTACTTTCATTTGTATTTTAATAATATTGTATTGTATTCTTTTTTTTTATAATTAGTTTATTACTTATTATTTGAATATATTTTTGCCACATAATATCTCCCCAAAAAGGTCATAAAAAGACCGTTGGGGGACAATGAACACTATACTCTTTTGCCCTTTTATAATTTATTTTTTATTTTTTTATTTTTTTATATTATATTTATTTTTTTATTTTCAATTTTCTGTTTTTTATTTGAATATATTTTTGCTACATAATGTGTTCCCCAGGGGATCATAAAAAGACTGTTAGAGGGCATTATTTGTCCCCAGCCTGTTGTGGGGGCTTTGTACACAGGCAGAACTGATCAGGGTCTCCTTACCCTGCAGCTCTGCGCTCCTCTGCCCCCAGGCGGGGTCCACACCGCATAGCGCTCACCTACCTGAGGAGAAGCGCTGATACACTGCTTCTGCCTTCTCCTCGAGTCTAGTAACATAGTAACATAGTACATAAGGCCGAGTCTCATGCTGTCACAGCCGGGCAACTGTCCTGCTCCTGCTACAGTGCCACAAACCATTGCTCTGGGGGCCACATGAGGCCCGAGGGACCGTGGGTTGTGCACCCCTGGTGTAGATGGTAAAGTCGCCCCCTGCACCTCCCAATCTAACAACTGTGTAACAGTCAGTATTGTATGGGAATGACAAGGCGATGGTGGTAGGTGCACCATAAGTACTTACTGCATCCATGGACATCTCCATCCGATCCAGTTCCAGCACAGTCTGCAAACAAATAAGAAGATCACCCATATAACAGCTGCTGCAGCACATCCTTCTCCATAGGGGGCAGACAAGGGGTATAGCCTGACCACTATCAAGGTCTCGTCTTGCTGTCTGTGAATATACACACTGATACACTGTTACGTGTCCTGCACCTATGGTTGGGAGGAGCTTTCAGCCAATCAATTGATTTGTCTATTCACTGACAGCACACAGAGATCTTGAAAGTTGCAAAACTATAAGACTGGAGGAGCCCGCTAAGTATTCTGTGCTGGAAGGCGACACCCGCTCGCCACTCACCCTCTTGACCACAGCCAGCACGTCCTTGTCCTTCTCCTGACACAGCAGTTTCCGGACGCACAGTTCCAGCTGCTGCAGCAAATGTTTGTCCACCGGCAGCTTCAGCGTCGACTTCAGCTTTGGCAACATGTAGCTAACCTTCATCCTGTGGAAGAGAATACGTATGTTCAGGTAAACCTGGGATGCCACATGTGAGCACAGTGTAAGTGCAGCCGATCCAGATGAGCAGAGTCGGACCACAGGCGTAAGGGTAACGTGTCCATCCACCCGAACATTAGCGGTCAGGAACTATAATCACTGCCGCGCTGTCTCCAATGTTCACACCGCTAAGCCGGCTCTCCTGTAGACAGATCAGGGTCAGGCAGAGCCTAACATTAACCCTTTCCCTGCTATAGACCACTGGGGATCCTTTCATTAGCCCTTTCACTGCCCTAGAACACCAGGATCTCTACATTAACCCAAGTAACTGCCCTAGAACACCAGGATCTCTACATTAACCCAAGTAACTGCCCTAGACCACCTGGGATCCTTCAATTTATCTTTTCACTCCCCTAGACCTCCAGGGACAATTACATTAACCCTTTACCTGCCCCAGACCACTAGGAATATTTACATTAATAGAGTGAAATTGTGGTTTCAAGTTCGGCGTACAAGGTTCCGGTTATCTAAGAATTCCATTGTGGATTCCGCTACCATAAGTTACGGTCCGTGGTAGCGGAATCCATAACGGAATTCTTAGATAACCCGAACCTTGTACGCCGAACTTGAAACCACAAGTTAGCTCAACACTATACTAGGGTTGTTGCGATACCAAAATTCTGATTCGATTTCGATACCATAAAAAAGTATTGCGATACTCAATACCATACGAAGAAAACAAAACACCAAAAAAGCTGCGTGGATTCCGTATTTAAAAAAAATGGAGAATCGCACAGTTTGAATTATTATTTTTTAATATGTTTTAAGTTTAAGATTTTTTAAAATATTTTAATAGTTTGGAATTTTTAGACGTGGCGATATGTTTATTTATTTATTGTTTATATAATTTATATGTAAAATATAATCATTTGGTGGGGTTTATTTACATTATTTATTTATTTTTATACTTTTTATTTAAGAACTCATAGTCCCCTTAGGGTCTAGAACCTGGGATCTTTTCATCCCTTGTCCTATTCACCCTAATAGAGCTCTATCAGGGTGAATAAGACATTACACTCTCCCTGCTGCCCTGTGCATAGTACACACAGCAGCAGGGAGATTACCACGGCAGCCAGGGCTTCAGTAGCGTCCTGGCTGCCATGGTAACCGATCGGAACCCCAGGATTACACTGCTGGGGCTCTAATTTCAAGCTGCCACTGCCACCAATGAGGAGGAGGGGAGGGGACCATAGGCCACTGCCACCAATTAACCTTTAATACAGGAGGCGGGTGCCTGCAGCAGATTCACATACAGTAGCTGGGAGCTGCAATCAGCGGCAGTTAACCCCTTAGATGCCGTACCTGAGGGGTTAACTGCCGCTCATCGCAGCTATCTGATTCTGCTCCTGTATTTTTATTAAATGTTAACTTTCATTGGTGGCGCAGTGCGGCCGCCCCTCTCTCTTCATATTGGCAGCGCGGCACAGAGGGAGGGAGAGAGTGACTCCTTCTCCACTGTGCTGCTGAGGAGAACATGGTGCGTGCCGACAGCAGCGCGCTCCATGTTCTCTGATGCTAGGCTGTGCAGAAGCGCAGCCTAGTATCGATAAATGTCAAATCCCGGTATCATATTGATACCGGGACAAAAGTATCGATTGGGTATCGATATTTCGAATCCCACAACAATAGTGTAGGGCACTATACATTAAGCTTTCCACTGCACTTGACCACCAGGGACTCTTATATTAATCCTTTCACTGCCCTAGACCTCCAGGGATTCTTACATTAAGGGTCCATTAACACGTCCGTATGAACGGGTCCGCATAGGTACATTCATTTCAATGGGGCCACAAAAGATGCGGATAGCACACCGTTCCCCTTTGCATAGAAGATAGAGCATGTCCTATTCTTGTCCACAGCCACGGACAAGTATAGGCATTTCTATCACATGGCTGGTGTCTGTGTTTTGCGGATCCGCAATTTGTAGGACCGAAAAAACAACTGCGGACGTGTGAATGGGTTAAGGGATTTTCTGGGATTTTAATATTGACGGCCTATTGAAGATAGGTCATCAATATTCAAATCATGGAAAACTCCTTTAACCCTTCCCTACCCTAGACCACAAGGGGCAGTGGAATATCCCCTCCCCCCCCCCTCCCCAGACCAGCAGGGCTCTTTACATTAACCCCTTCCACTGCCCTCCATCTCCAGGGTTTATAACATTAACCCCTTCACTTCCCCTGATCCCCAGGAACCTCTTAGAGCTCTAGTCCAGCAGGTATACTGGTATTAACCCTTTCATTGCCCCAGATCACCAGGGAAGCTGACACCAACACTTTTACTTCCAGTGATGCTGAAATGAACCTCATTTACAGTCTTAGACCACCAGAGATACAAACATTAACCCCTTCTTACTACCCTGGAACATCAGGGATGTAGACAATAAACACGACTGCTCTAGACCTGGATGCTTTTTACTGCTATTTCCCTGGAATCCATGTATATCGGCTGCTGTGCACCTAATTACAAGGATGCTGCACGTTATTACTCATTTGTGGCTCTGTGCTGCTGACTTAGACGGAGAATTGCCCAGGTCCCAAACTGCCAGACTAACAAGCTACAGAGAGAGAGAGCACCAATCCCCCAACACCCTAACACCGGATGCACACATCAGGACACTTCTTACCATCCAGAACCCCAGGCACGCCGCTATCATGTTTCCAGGGCACGCAGGTGACCGGTATCCCTAAGAGGGCACAGAGCCCACCTTACCTGACATTGGCCACCGGGTCACTCGTCAGTTCCAGGACAGAGAGGTAAAAGTATTTACAGAAGAAAGACTTCGAGAAGAACTCCATGATGTATTCGCACGTGTCCAGGAACCGCTGTCTGTTCCAGTAGCTCTTTCCTTGGCCCAGCTCTGGAACATAACATGTGAGATCGTATTACAAGCGGCAGGGGAAACATGATGAGGTCAATACTGAACATAACTGGGGGCTTACGTTCCACCATCTTCTGAATGATTTCGTGCCTCTGTTCCTGCTTGCGGTTATAGCGCAAAAATATGCACAGGGTTCGACTCGCCGCCTTCTGGACCGGCAAAACATTCTAGGAGGGAAAGACGAGACTGGTTATCGGATGCTGGTCTACATGCCATCATCACGGCTGCACACGACGGCCTCCATATTAACCAGCCGGACAGTAAAGAGCCGCCATGTCTTCTTTCATGGCTGTAGCGCTGTATAGACAGGTACTATACAGAGGCAGCAAAATAGACCATCACCCTGGGCACTACACGGATGTCTCCCCCTAGCGATATAAGATCATTGGCAGAGGGCAAGTAAGAGTCATAGGACTCACATTAGTTAGGATGATGGCAAACATTCGGTGCAGGAAGCGGTAATAAATCTGGTCGCTAGAAATAATGTGCGGCAGGCAGGAGAACTTCTGCAGGATTTTTTCGTGGCTTCTCCATTTCAGTGAGTTGGCGACCCTCTGCTCCGCTGAGGTCAGAGCTGGGACCAGGTCGGGGACAATCATAAGCTGCAATGTAAAGTAACAGCTCATAAGTCCAGGACGCACCAACCGGAACTCACCACAAGAGGGGGCTACAGGCAAAACCTAGAATATTTCGGCTGGAGCCACGCTGCGATTTCGGTCTCGAAGATCGCAGTGCAGCCATTGAACTGAATAGGGTCGCAGAGTGACTCGGAATTTGCTGCGACCACAGAAATGCACACAAAAAAAATCAACCCCATTCAGTTCAACGGCTGAATCTATACACAGCGATCTTTGCTTATGAGACAAATGTCTGGGCCCAGATGGCGGTGTAGCCTCAGCCTAACTCCAGCCAATCGACAGAGGGGTAAGTATTTGGAGGGGACAGAGCGGTAGTAATACGTCACATGATGCGGACCTTGTTGTCCAGCCCTGAGTTGTCGCCGCCGCTCGTCATGAGCTCCAGCGTTTCCGGGAGGTGATCTAACAAAGCATCCACCACCTGAAACCAAAGGAGACAATTAATGACCAATTATCAGGCATTATACCTGTGCTAAGCAGCGGGGCAAAAAGTCAATTCTGCCCCTGCTGCACTACCTGCCTGAGCGCGGCCATGTCAGTGTTGTCATAGGGACATGATTTGGATTCAAGCTTTTGTCACTTGGTACGTTGATGCCCATAGAGAGTTGGCATTTGTGGAAAAAGCTCTCCATGACAAGGCTGAACTGACAAAGCTCATGGCAGGAAGTGTTATCATGGGGACACGGAGCAGTAGTCACCTCTAGCGAGTCATCTTGTAGTAAGGCGATCAGTTCCTTGTGTATTAAATATACGTTAGATCCCAAGAGCTTACAGACCTGCAAAATAAGACACAGAAACGCCAATGAGATGTCATCCGTCCGCCAGTGGTCCGAAAAGTCTGCTAATTCAAAATGAGCTCCAGGCAAAAATAGCAGGAGGGTGGGCCGTCACCAGCAGCAGGCCCCGGGGACATCGTCAGTTCAATGTGTCCGGATTTACTATCGCAGTGGTCATGTGCGTGATGAGCAAAAGTTGCATTTGGATATGTTCATGAGCTCCTGCCATCATATTCACACAAGCCACACGTAGAATAAAAAAAAAAAAGGCCACGATAAGACCATTCAACAGCTACCGGCCTGCTTGCTGATGGTTTCCAGGCTGATATATACAAGTATCCCATACTTACTTCACAGAAGCCAAGAGCTATGGTGTATCTGATGGGCACATCAGGGTCATGACACAGGCAGAAGAACGTGGCATAAAGGTCTATGTGGAAGTTTTTTGCTCCCACAAACACAACCATCGCCTGAAATAGGAGAATAATGCAATGATACAATATTATACCGGGGATGGATGGATAGATAGATAGATAGATAGACAGACTGATAGATCAATAGAAAGATAGACAGATATTAGATAGATGATAGATAGATATTAGATTAGATAGATACATAGATAGATATGAGATAGAGAGATAGATATTAGATTAGATATATACAGTACAGACCAAAAGTTTGGGCACACCTTCTCAGTCAAAGAGTTTCCTTTATTTTCATGACTATGGAAATTGTAGATTCACACTGAAGGCATCAAAACTATGAATTAACACATGTGGAATTATATGCATAACAAATAAGTATGAAACAACTGAAAATATGTCATATTCTAGGTTCTTCAAAGTAGCCACCTTTTGCTTTGATTACTGCTTTGCACACTCTTGGCATTCTCTTGATGAGCTTCAAGAGGTAGTCACCTGAAATGGTCTTCCAACAGTCTTGAAGGAGTTCCCAGAGATGCTTAGCACTTGTTGGCCCTTTTGCCTTCACTCTGCGGTCCAGCTCACCCCAAACCATCTCAATTGGGTTCAGGTCCGGTGACTGTGGAGGCCAGGTCATCTGGCGCAGCACCCCATCACTCTCCTTCATGGTCAAATAGCCCTTACACAGCCTGGAGGTGTGTTTGGGGGTCATTGTCCTGTTCAAAAATAAATGATGGTCCAACTAAACGCAAACCGGGTGGAATAGCATGCCGCTGCAAGATGCTGTGGTAGCCATGCTGGTTCAGTATGCCTTCAATTTTGAATAAATCCCCAACAGTGTCCCCAGCAAAGCACCCCCACACCACATCCCAACCCCATTTATAAGGCAAGAAATCCCACTTATTAAACCTGCCAGGGCACACCTGTGAAGTGAAGACCATTTCAGGTGACTACCTCTTGAAGCTCATCAAGAGAATGCCAAGAGTGTGCAAAGCAGTAATCAAAGCAAAAGGTGGCTACTTTGAAGAACCTAGAATATGACATATTTTCAGTCGTTTCACACTTATTTGTTATGTATATAATTCCACATGTGTTAATTCATAGTTTTGATGCCTTCAGTGTGAATTTACAATTTCCATAGTCATGAAAATAAAGAAAACTCTTTGAATGAGAAGGTGCGTCCAAACTTTTGGTCTGTACTGTATATAGATAGATAGATATGAGATAGAGAGATAGATATTCGATTAGATACATACATAGACAGATAGATAGATAGATAGATAGATATGAGATAGATGATTGATAGATAGATAGATAGATAGATGATAGATAGAGAGATGATAGATAGATGCTCACTGGGAAGTTGTAGGCGCAGTTTTTCCGCACGGTGGAGTACTTCTTCTCCAGCTCCATGTTCTCCATCTGGTTGTCGTTGTGCCCGTTCTCTTGGTGCAGTCCTAATCTGCAGAGCTTCTTGTAGAACTCCAGGAACCACATGTGCTGCTCCTGGGTGAAGAGGCCTAGAAGATCCCAACGGCTCAGAATCCAGGGGCCAGAAGAGCTTCCACGTGGCAGTAGCACAACCTTCCTAGACTTCTTCAGCACAAATACGTCTAGATATGCAATAATATGCCATGCAGGACTTTACGAGAGAAGGGTGCCAATCCCTGAAGGGGCTGCTCTGACCTCTGCTTCTCGAAACCTTGGCGACAATCAATATGGCTGCCAGAACAGCGCTTACAGGGGTTGTCACCCAGCCCTGGAGAGCATAGTCTCACATAACTCAGCATTCTTGCAGTGGAGGATTCTAGGGAAAGTGGCGTCCATCTGATCAGGAGACTCTACAACCCATTTTCTGAATATTTTGGACAAATGCTCACCTAGCAATTCCCGGGTACAATCCTCACAGAGTAACAACCTATAATGATGATTATACCGGGATCTTCCCTCGCACCCGGCGGCTTTCTGGTCACCTATCAGCAGACTGACACTCCACTGTACTGAGCGACTGTTAGTTAAGCAGTTTCCTGATCTACAGCAGACTGGAGTCCTCACACAATAACGCTCCGCTGCACAGGCAATCCATACACAAAGGGAACTGCAGCAAAACACTAATTAGGAAAGGTAAAGTCAGGTAGCGCTGCACCGATATGGGGGCGATTCATGCAGCACAAATAACATAATAAGCTCGGGGCGACTGAGAGCAAAGCAAATGACTAATATACAAGGGAATAAAAGCAGATCTGGTGGGGAGCTGTCTGAGCTATCATTACAGTCATCTACCCGGCAATCTACGGCTCTCGGGGCATGCTAGGAGTAGTAGTTCCCGATGCTGCGACTGTATATGTAGTTCTGTTATGGACACCTATCTATAGGGAAAAGCAGCAGAAAACACCTGCTCCTTTAACTATCCCTTTAAGACCCACCTTGTAACCCGTGGCAGAGTTTTCCGAGGTGCAGGGACAGAGAGGTGAGGACGGACTCATCGGCTTTAAAAGACTTCTCGCAAAAGGACTTGACCATCGGGAGGACAATCTGATTTCTGTCATCTGCAATGTGTAGATTGTAACGTTATTATAATATACCGTCTTATTACACTCTTATTTAGTATTTTTATATCATAAAATTCTATTACATTGTATTATCATAGTCCATTATATTGTATTTTTCACATTATGTCAATATTTTCTATTGCACCGTTATATTTAGAGATGAGCGAATTTCGTTTGGTGGTAAAAGGTGAATCGCGTCATGGATTCTGTTACCACGGACCATAACGCAATTCTATGACGGAATGCCTTGAGAGGCATTCCGTTATTCATTCCGTCATAATAGAAGTCTATGGGCTGCAAAACGGATCCGGCCCGTTTCCGCTATGCATTCCGTCATGGTCCCTGATAACGGAATCCATAACGCTATTCAGTAAATACCACAACGCGAACCGAAAAATGAATTTCAAAATATTACATTTGCTCATCCCTAGTAACAATATAATATCTTGCATCATTACATTTCATCATATTGTGTTGTATTATTATATTATACTGTGTTATTACATTGTATCGTATTAGTAGGTTTTACATTATGTTATATGGATAGATAGATAGAACATAGATAGATATTAGATAGATAGATAGAAAGATAGATAGATAGACAGATCGATAGATAATAGACATACAGATAGATGATAGATAGATAGTAGTAACTTAAGTGGCACCGCGATCAAGAAAGTGTCGGTGTGCCAGCGGCTGTGGAGGCGATACAACATCTAATAAAAATAAAATAAAACATTCCACGGCACTCCCAAAGGTGTGATTCAAAAGTAGTGTTTTTTAATCACTAAAGCAATGTTTCGGTCCTCTTACTGGGACCTTTCTGCTTGAGAAAAGTCCCATAAAGGCCTTATGCACACGACCGCAAAACACGGAAGCCGCCGGTGTGCCTTCCGCAATTTGCAGAACGGAACAGGCGGCCCATTGTAGAAATGCCTATTCTTGACCGCAAAACGGACAAGAATAGGACATGTTATATTTTTTTTTTGCGGGGACCACGGAACGGAGCAACTGATGCGGACAGCACACGGAGCACTGTCTGCAACTTTTGCGGCCTCATTGAAGTGAATGGGTCCACACCCGAGCCGCAAATACTGCGGCTCGGATGCGGACCAGAACAACGGTCTTGTGTATGAGGCCTAAGAGGACTGAAACGTAGCTTTGGTGATCAAAGAACACTACTTTTGAATCACCCCTGTGGGAGTGCCGTGGAATTTTTTATTTTATTATAGGTAGATAGATATGAGATAGATATGAGATAGAAGAGGAGTCCTGATAGAGTAGGGTCCCATCTCTAAGAGGTCACCTTGTCATGGTAGATGAGCACCTATGATTTTGATATATTTGCTAAGTACCTCATAATCCTTTATATGGAACTTTAGCATAATTTATCATGTAAAATCTGTATATTCACAGTTTGCAGAGTGCGGTCACGTTGTGTGCTGGATGCTGTGTTATTATATCATTACATTGTATCATTGTATTATTACACATTATATTGTGTTACATTATTACGTTGTATCTTTACATTGTGTGCTGTTATTATGCTGTATGACTACACTATTATATTAGTATATCATACATATTGTATTATTATATAATACACTGTTTTTTAGATGATTATGTTTGCTGCGCTCAGTGTATGACTAGTTGGCAGTTAGAGGTGGTGGTGCTGATGCAGCAGCCTCCGGGGGTCTTGCACTTTAGATGATTATTGACCTTCTTCTCTTGAGTGCCGGTGACGTAAATTTCCATCATTCGCAAAAAGAGGAATTGATTTTTCCCAGCGGCTGCAGAGCATATTCATCTGATTGTGTGAGCGTCTGCGTCGTCCCTACGTGGGTAAGCTCTTAGGCCTCTTTCATACGAGCGTGGCGGATTGGCCCCGCATGCGTTCAATAAAACTCGCACCATTTTGCAAGCGAGTTCAGTCAGTTTGGTCTGCGATTTTGCGTTCAGTTTTTTCCACGCGGGTGCAATGCATTTTGATGCGTTTTTCACGCGCGTGATAAAAAAAAACGGAGGTTTTACAAACAACATCTCTTAGCAACCATCAGTAAAAAACGCATCGTATCCGCACTTGCTTGTGGATACACTGTGTTTTTCACTGAAACCCCGTTCACTTCTGTGGGGCCAGGGCTGCGTGAAAAACGTAGAATACAGAACATGCTGCGTTTTTCACGCAACGCAGAACTGATGCATGAAAAAAAAACGCTCATGTACACAGACCCATTGAAATGAAGGGGTCAGGATTCAGTGCGGGTGCAGAAAACTCGCTTGTGTGAAAGGGGCTTTAGTGTCTGCGCTCACGTATCTGGCGCTCTCTCTAAACGATGCCGGAGATTTCATTACAGAGATCTTAAGTGGGTTTTTCTTTAATTGCAAAAGCAGCAGTTACTGAGTATTCATACGTCAATGTCCAGACTCATGGATTTCAGCCAAGAGCGCGGGCGCTGCCCACCATGTAACCTGACTGCCTATGATCCTCTATTGTACTGATCCTTAGTAATCTTAGTATTTTTACTCCAATCACCTCCAGAGCTGCATCCCTGTCATTTGCTGACTTCCAATCTTACTGGAGAACCTTTGCTTTCTTACTGCCAGAACTGTGAGGGATAAGCTTTGAGGGGGATCCAATGCCGGCAAAGAAGAGGTCATTTTTTGTAACGTACCGTGATCGAACATAGATAGCAAATTCACCAAGGTCTCGAAGGCTGCGAGTCGCACGCTGCTCCCCTCATCTCTGGCCAGTTCAATCAGCTCCGGGAGAATGGCGGCTTTTGTTAATTCTGTCCTACAACAAAGAACAACCTCTAATTAATAACCAGAGAGGTCTTGGTGCGGTCAATGTACGAGTCCTCCCTCAAAGGATGCCAGCCTTGTACCAAGCTGCGGCTCTATGTGATAAAAGTGCACTTATCAGCAGGATTATCCCTATTACGGCTGGCATACTGCCTGGTAGGGCGGATCCTGCTGATAAAAATGATACCTGTCTTGTAAAAATCGGTTTTGGCATTCTCAAGAAACAAAGAGTTCTATTCTTTTTGCACATGAGGGCCTCAGAGCACGGAGGGGTGGAGCCTGGCTCCTCAGCTTTCCATCGTTGACCACGCCCATTGCTGCACTGAAGTCCTCATTTGCTTAAGGTACAAAAGTATTTGTTTCTCGGGAACACCACAACCGATTTTCACAAGACAGGTATCATTTGAATTAGAAGGATGAACCCTACTGATCGGTATACTTGGTTTAATAGGACTGATCGTGCTGAGAGGTGCCCTTTAAAAGGGATAGTCCCTTCATATCCACAGGATATGCCATAAACGTTTGACAGGTGACCCAAACCTTCAAAACAGTTACCCTCTCATCATGCATCCAGGCTGCGATTCACTGCAGAGACAACTGGGATTATGGTCAATCTTGCAGAGCTACACTGTTTCCTCAATCTCAGCCCCCTCTGTAATCCTTTGCGGCCCTGATGCGGGGTGCCGATGCCCTCTGGATAAGGTTGGCGGACCTCCAGTCTTGACATTTTAATTTGCAATACATCAACACTGGCTTTAAAGGTGCTCTCCGGGATTTTTACTATTGATGACCTATCAATATTAGATCGGCGGGGGTCCGACACCCGGCACCCCCGCTAATCAGCTGTTTGAAGAGAAGGCGCGCGCCGTGCACATGTGCCGTCTCCCATCTCTCTTCCTGTCCTCTGCTGCTGTTCCATAGACATAGAAGCAGCAAGAAGAGAGAAGCGAGACGCCACGTGCGCACCATCTCCTTATACAGCTGATCTGATATTGATGACCTATCCTCAATATTAAAAAGCCCAGGGTTGTCTCATTTGAGACATTGGTGACCTATCGCTAGGATATGCCACCAATTTCAGATAAGTGCAGGTCCCACCTCTGGGACCTTCCCCTATCTCTATAAGGGGACCCCCGAAGTAAGCAGAGAGCAGCCGCCCTCTATTAATTACTATGGGAGTTCCGGCTCAGTTATGTTTGTCAGTCCCACATTTTAGAGATCGGGGAGGTTCTCAGAGGTGGGACCCGCACCTATCTAAAAACCTTGGATGCCATCAAAGTCCCAGAGGACAGAACCTCTTTAAGCGCATTGTCTATATGTTGTTATGGCGACGGCTCCATGTAGCGGCATTTATCTTCATGCATTTCTTTTTATACTATTAGTATTATTATTATTATTCTTTTGTGTCATTGTTTCTTTATTATCACAATGTTGTCCATTTTATATCTCTGTAACTTTTAGGCTTTTACTTATAATTCCCAGACTCTCATGTCACGTCAATGTCAGTTTATCATCCTGAACTGATAAAGACGTCGTTCCGATGCCAAAATGCGTCGTTCAGATCGGTTTTAAAGAAAACCGCCCCTTAGCGCCGCCTGCCCACTGCAAACTGTCCTCTAGTTACACTATGACCTCCTGTGTCTGGGCGCTTGGTAGGGGCTTCACTCCGAGGTGAAATACCCCCAAAGGTTTTACGCTCCACCTTACATGGAGCTATTGGAGGGGCTGAAACAGGAGGCAAACCGCCCCCCCCCCCTCCCCCCATACGAATCCGACAAAAATGGCTGCTCTATAGGACTCGGAGGCATAAGGGGAGAATATTTCTGTACATGCAGCACTCGGTGGAGCCCGTATGGCAGCACATGGAGGTGGTAAAGCTCCTTGCCCAGGGCTCTGTATAAATGGCGCACATCACATAAGCTGCAGGTGCCGAGCTACGCGGTGAGTCATCGGCTGCATCTCACACTAATAGACGCCTCGTGTTCCTGTCCTTTGTTCCTTCCCTTTGTGTCATTTCTGGGCAAGAAGCTTCCTTCTCAATATCTGCAGAGTAAAATTCCTGGCCCACTCAGAGGGGGCCGCAGGGACGTGATGACGCCTTCACAGAGGGGAAAAAACGTCAACACTTCTCCATGAACCCGCACCAAGGACCAAAGCGTTGAGTGGAAGGGTAGAATTTGCAATGTAATAGAAGTGAAGAACGAGCGGCGCGCGGCTGTCATACAGGCGGTGTCACTACTTCTGGCGGAGGGGGTCATAGACCCCTGATGCTACAGATGCAGGAGGCACACTGACTTCTCCTAATAATCACACAAGGTTCAGCGATGTGGGGGCCCAGTACAATATAGGGCCCACGCCCCTCAGCATATGTGTGGGAGCGATCCCCTCATAGATGATGTCCTCTGCTTATAGCGACGTCCTCCCTTTTTATATGTTCTGCATTACTGCTGCTTTCTGGAAATGTCCTAATTGAAAGAATCTAATACTTTGGAAAGTCATCTATGGCGTTAATGAAGGTTAAGAGCGTTCATTCCACAAGAGATTACAGTAATTAAAATAAAGTAGTGCATGCAGCGTGCCCCAGAAAGATCATCTCTGCTGAACAGGAACATGCATCTGCTGAATATGTCAATGACGGCTTTGGTCAATTCCTTGCAAATGAAGGACGACAGCTACATCCAGATATGGCTGCTAAATGGACATTCAATTACTGCCCACAAGAAAAAAAAACTGTACTGATCTTTAGTTACATCCTGTATTATACCCCAGAGCTGCACTCACTATTCTGCTGGTGGAGTCACTGTGTACATACATTACTTATCCTGTACTGATCCTCAGTTACATCCTGTATTATACTCCAGAGCTGCACTCACTATTCTGCTGGTGCAGTCACTGTGTACATACATTACTTATCCTGTACTGATCCTCAGTTACATCCTGTATTATACTCCAGAGCTGCACTCACTATTCTGCTGGTGCAGTCGCTGTGTACATACATTACTTATCCTGTACTGATCCTGAGTTACATCCTGTATTATACGCCAGAGCTGCACTCACTATTCTGCTGGTGCAGTCACTGTGTACATACATTACTTATCCTGTACTGATCCCGAGTTACATCCTGTATTATACTCCAGAGCTGCACTCACTATTCTGCTGGTGCAGTCACTGTGTACATACATTACTTATCCTGTACTGATCCTGAGTTACATCCTGTATTATACTCCAGAGCTGCACTCACTATTCAGCTGGTGCAGTCACTGTGTACATACATTACTTATCCTGTACTGATCCTGAGTTACATCCTGTATTATACTCCAGAGCTGCACTCACTATTCTGCTGGTGCAGTCGCTGTGTACATACATTACTTATCCTGTACTGATCCTGAGTTACATCTTGTATTATACTCCAGAGCTGCACTCACTATTCTGCTGGTGCAGTCACTGTGTACATACATTACTTATCCTGTACTGATCCTGAGTTACATCCTGTATTATACTCCAGAGCTGCACTCACTATTCTGCTGGTGCAGTCACTGTGTACATACATTACTTATAGTGTACTGATCCTGAGTTACATCCTGTATTATACTCCAGAGCTGCACTCACTATTCTGCTGGTGCAGTCGCTGTGTACATACATTACTTATCCTGTACTGATCCTGAGTTACATCCTGTATTACACTCCAGAGCTGCACTCACTATTCTGCTGGTGCAGTCACTGTGTACATACATTACTTATCCTGTACTGATCCTGAGTTACATCCTGTATTATACTCCAGAGCTGCACTCACTATTCTGCTGGTTCAGTCACTGTGTACATACATTACTTATCCTGTACTGATCCTGAGTTACATCCTGTATTATACTCCAGAGCTGCACTCACTATTCTGCTAGTCCAGTCACTGTGTACATACATGACTTATCCTGTACTGATCCTGCACTCACTATTCTACTGATGGAGTCACTGAGTCCATTCATTACATGACTTATTCTGTATTATATACCATCCAGAGCTGCACTCACTATTCTGCTAGTTGTTTTTAGACATATCCCAACAGCAGAGCGGAGTTCCTACAATGCAAATCAGTTGACAGTAGACTGCTTGATGTAGTGTAAAGACAAATAGTTCCCAGAATGCAAATGAACAAAGCAAGCTCTGTGCAGACACTGCAAGGAAGAATGGGAGATTTCAGCTCTGAGGCCTGCAGAAATGTGACTGCAGCTCTTGTCACAGGACATAATAATATAAAACCGTTCTTCTGCAGGAGCTGTGGGTAACACGAGATTACACACAAGTACTTACCCTATTCCTTGCGCAATGAACTCCAGTTGGCGACACATACAAGAGCGTACTTCATACTCTACGTCCTGACACAAGGATTCCACTAGGGGGAGTATGTCACGCTTAACTCTGTAGGACAGAAGAACGTTCAGAATTTAGCTGAATTAACCATGAATGAGTCATTACGTGCAATATATTTTGCAATAATGTCCATAGCAGGAGCAGGGTCCAAGTGTGCATTATACTGCTCTGGTATTGTAAAAGCTGCTGCAGAAGACACAGGTAAGTACCTGGCGGTAGTCGCTGACATGTCTTATGATGCCTCCATGCACACAAACCTATCTTCTCTCCTGCACTCCATACTGACAGCTCTTACCTACACTGACACATTGTAACAAGCTCATCCACTGGGTAAGGACAGGATTTCCAGCTCTGAATTTAACCCTTTAAATACCGGGCCCATTTTCATTTTCTCATTTTTGCTCCCCACATTCCAAGAGCCATAACGTTTTCAATTTTCCGTTCACATAGCTTTAGGGGGGCTTATTTTTTTGGCGGTACAAGATGTATTTTTTAATGGCACCATTCATTTATAAAGTCCTGTATAGGAAAGTGGGGGGGGGGGGAATTATTTGTGGGGTAAACTTAAAAAAATTAAAATAAAAAAATAAACTTTTTGGAGTTTTGATTTAATGTAGCTCCCTGTGCTCTGGACATGACACCCTTATTGTGGGGGTCAATGCGATTATGGCTAGACCAAATGTGCATAGTTTGTATTTTGTTTTATTACTTTTAAAAAAACTTTTAATTTTTTAATTTATTTTTTTTTTTTTTCACTTTATACTCAATACCTTTTAGCCCCCTTAGGGGGCTATAACCTGCAATCTTCTCATCGATTGTCGCTACGAGATTTTCATTTGCTGCCCGGTGCACAGCTTTACAAGCATTTTACCGTGATAGGCCTGGGAAGCTTCCGCAGGCCCCAGGCTACCGTGGTAACTGATCGGAGCCCCGTGATATCCTTGCAGGGGCTCTGATCGGAAGGCAGAAGGAGCCCCCTCTCTGCTTAACCTCACAGATCCCGTGATCTCTAATGACCGCGGTATCCGAGAGGTGAAATGACCTCTTTCGGCGCCATCGCCGATCCCGGTGATTGCGGCCGGGTCAGCGCAGCAGCCCACTCCATACAAGACATTCCACATATTGCTGTGCATGTACGGCATTACGTGTTGACTGTTTCTATTTTCGGACAGACAGACAGCAGAGATCTTGGAATAATCAAGAACTAAAACTCGAATACCAAGCGCATTCCAGGACTTACATATGAGCTTCAAACTTGTTGGCAACTTTTCCCAGGATCTTGCAGCTGGTGAGTCGTGACTGTAGCGTCTGAGAGAGCTGTGCTTTGGATACGAGAGGATTGAGGATCTGGAGAGAAGGAAAAGAGAAGGAAATTAACCCACCTATAAGAAGCATCCGCTTCATATATACTGTCTATAGGTCTATTGCTGTACGCGGTGACGGCTCGCGGTGTGGTAACTCCTCGTGGTCAGTAAAGGTCACGATTACAGCTCCTTAGCATCCACTTTCCACACGACAAAGGTCTGCAGCTTCTCAACAACAACTCCTAGCATGCTCTAGTTTTTCCTGAGTCACATGTATGAACGTTGCCAGGTGTAACGACAACCCATAGAACAGAAACCATGAGGGCAAGCTCTGGGCAGATACTGGTAAAGCAAAGAATGCTGGAAGACTTCAGCTCTGAAGCTTGCAGTATTGTAAGAGCAGCTCTGGAGCATAAAACAGGAGGAATCAGTACAGGATAAGTAATGTAATGTATGTACACAGTGACTGCACCAGCAGAATAGTGAGTGCAGCTCTGGAGTATAATACAGGATGTAACTCAGGATCAGTACAGGATAAGTAATGTATGTACACAGTGACTGCACCGGCAGAATAGTGAGTGCAGCTCTGGAGTATAATACAGCATGTAACTCAGGATCAGTACAGGATAAGTAATGTATGTACACAGTGACTCCACCAGCAGAATAGTGAGTGCAGCTCTGGAGTATAATACAGGATGTAACTCAGGATAAGTAATGTATGTACACAGTGACTGCACCAGCAGAATAGTGAGTGCAGCTCTGGAGTATAATACAGGATGTAACTCAGGATCAGTACAGGATAAGTAATGTATGTACACAGTAACTGCACCAGCAGAATAGTGAGTGCAGCTCTGGAGTATAATACAGGATAAGTAATGTATGTACACAGTGACTGGACCAGCAGAATAGTGAGTGCAGCTCTGCAGTATAATACAGGGTGTAACTCAGGATCAGTACAGGATAAGTAATGTATGTACACAGTGACTGCCCCAGCAGAATAGTGAGTGCAGCTCTGCAGTATAATACAGGGTGTAACTCAGGATCAGTACAGGATAAGTAATGTATGTACACAGTGACTGCACCAGCAGAATAGTGAGTGCAGCTCTGCAGTATAATACAGGATGTAACTCAGGATCAGTAGCGGATAAGTAATGTATGTACGCAGTGACTCCACCAGTAGAACAGTGAGTGCAGCTCTGGAGTATAATACAGGATGTAACTCAGGATCAGTACAGAATAAGTAATGTATGTACACAGGGAGTCCACCAGCAGAACAGTGAGTGCAGCTCTGGAGTATAATACGGGATAATGTATTTATAAAGTGTTTATATAGGTTCATTTTATGTGTAACCTTTATCACGGGGTTGGACATGAGCTGGAGATTCACATTTGATGAGACAGATGGGAATATCTGATGTGTTTTTCTCGGCACTGGGTGACAGAAGTAGAATATTTGTGACAGCGATCAGGTCACCCGGCAAATACCCCCTTTCAGCTCCTGGAATCCGGTCTGTGCAGGGATGAATATAATCAGCTACTGTACACTATCCCACTTGCCTCATTTGCAATGCAGATCCTTTATATTAGAACAGCCAGTTACCAAGTAGCGAGCGGCACAATTGCCAATTTACCAACATAATTCACTTGTTTTGGAGGAAAACCTCACGGCCGATGCAGAGATCCTCAGGATTTAGCAGGTAGTTGTGAGTATTAAAAGGGACCTAAAAACATCCAGAATATGAACCAGCACTTTCCTGCTCCCTTTTGATATCCTACAGATGTCTGTGACTCTTTGGGTCTGTATGACTTGATCATGTTTACCTGCAGTCTTATGTGAAATCAACACAACAAACTTAGCTCTGCTACATCTGTGATTTGTAATACAGGATTACTCAGGAGGAGGGGGAGGTGTTAGCTCTCCTTCATTACCTCGTGTCTAATGGTCTCCTTCGGCAGGACGTCTATAACCGCGAGCAGGGTGTCGAGCCAGGTGTTGCTTACACCTACCAAATAAAAAAGGAAAACAGTCACCGGACCTGCAGATCGTTGCACCTTCCGACTACAGAGCATCATCTTTAACCTTAAGAAGAAGACTGTGTCTGACTGAGTTACGAGGACCTTCTCCTACTTCAGTGTATTCAGGATCCTATCTGCCTGACAATCCCGACTTCATAACTCCCTGCAGCCCCTGCTGCTTCAGTGTCTTTACCCGCGGCGTCCTCTGCTGTGCTGCATTCTAGGAGATGCAATGTCTAATGCAGTAAAATCTACGTTTGCCACAACGCAATGCAGCAGACTGCATTATGGAAGGTCGGTAACAGCATTGATCACCTGTCCATGTCAGCACAGGTATGAGGGTCTTACACGTGGCCGCCCCCTTAAAAGCAGGACCCTGTATGGAGTACAATTGAGCACACATGCTGCCGCTCCATACGGCAGTTACCGAAACAGCTGAGTGCTCGAGGCGATTGCTTGTGGGAAACCCCTTTTTAGGTTTTCTTAAGTAAACTGCCAGTCAGCAAAAGACTTGATGCAGCTCTGGATGGGATTGGAGCATAAACCACATTATAAAGTATATGCCTACTGGGATTCCCGTTGGTCAGTTGTAATGTGTGCAGAAACCTGGCAGTAAGTGTTCAATTACCCAGCAGCGCCCCCACAGGGGAAACCAAGCATTACACAGTGTCCTCTCACATCAATGGGCTGTCTGTGTAATGCAGGACAGGTCCTCCAAAGAGACAGACGCTCTACATAACCGCTCTCTGGTCAAGTGATGAGGAACCGAAACACAGGACCCCCCTTTATTGACTGAGAATTACTAGTAGGGTGTTTGAGAAGGGTGTTTGTAAACTGGAGGACCCCTTTAAGATATAAAATGCAAAAACTGGGGCTAAGACTTAGGGATACTATTGACAGTGATGTTGCCCCTGAAAACCTAGCGAATTGTTGCACTTGAAAAGGGTACAGTGCATCGGGTAGGGTGAGGAATGGCCTATTGTGGAGAAGGGAGGTCACCTAAAGTGACTGAGAAGGACTCTGGGATTGAAGATGATGCCCCCCCCCCCCTCCATCAGTCATCAGAACAATAGCAGATAATAAAGGACAACAATGTTCTCACATAATTGCAATTCTGAAACATGAAACATCAAGAAGTCTGCGCCCGGAGAGACAAGAGAAACCACAAGTCATCGAGATGCAGATGGCTTGTGTTCAACAGATACATTTAGTGTCTCGTGAGCTTTCAACGTCCCACCCGGGACCAGTCCTCAGCTAAAAGGCAGGGCTAGTGGTGCAAGTCATGTGACCAGCGCCGGGAGCACTGCCAGCGGCAAATCTACAACTGCAGTCACCAAATGTGGATACAGGGCAATCCTACAGCAACCGGGTGCAGTATTCTAGTAGTTATATTATTGTACATAGGAGCAGTATTATAGTAGTTATATTCTTGTACATAGGAGGCAGTATTATAGTAGTTATATTCTGGTACATAGGAGCAGTATTATAGTAGTTATATTCTTGTACATAGAGGCAGTATTATAGTAGTTATATTCTTGCACATAGGAGCAGTATTATAGTAGTTATATTATTGTACATAGGAGCAGTATTATAGTAGTTATATTCTTGTACATAGGGGCAGTATTATAGTAGTTATATTCTTGTACATAGGGGGCAGTATTATAGTAGTTATATTCTTGTACATAGGAGCAGTATTATAGTAGTTATATTATTGTACATAGGAGCAGTATTATAGTAGTTATATTCTTGTACATAGGAGCAGTATTATAGTAGTTATATTCTTGTACATAGGAGCAGTATTATAGTAGTTATATTATTGTACATAGGAGCAGTATTATAGTAGTTATATTCTTGTACATAGGAGCAGTATTATAGTAGTTATATTATTGTACATATGAGGCAGTATTATAGTAGATATATTCTTGTACATAGGAGCAGTATTATAGTAGTTATATTCTTGTACATAGGAGCAGTATTATAGTAGTTATATTCTTGTACATAGGAGCAGTATTATAGTAGTTATATTCTTGTACATAGGAGGCAGTATTATAGTAGTTATATTCTTGTACGCAGGAGGCAGTATTATAGTGGTTATATTCTTGTACATAGGGGGCAGTATTATAGTAGTTATATTCTTGTACATAGGAGCAGTATTATAGTAGTTATATTCTTGTACATAGAAGCAGTATTATAGCAGTTATATTCTTGTACATAGGAGGCAGTATTATAGTAATATTCTTGTACATAGGAGGCAGTATTATAGTAGTTATATTCTTGTACATAGAAGCAGTATTATAGTAGTTATATTATTGTACATAGGATCAGTATTATAGTAATTTTCTTGTACATAGGAGGCAGTATTATAGTAGTTATATTCTTGTACATAGGAGCAGTATTATAGTAGTTATATTCTTGTACATAGGAGCAGTATTATAATAGTTATATGCTTGTACATAGGAGCAGTATTATAGTAGTTATATTCTTGTACATAGGAGCAGTATTATAGTAGTTCTATTCTTGTACATAGGAGGCAGTATTATAGTAGTTATATTCTTGTACATAGGAGGCAGTATTATAGTAGTTATATTCTTGTACATAGGAGGCAGTATTATAGTAGTTATATCCTTGTACATAGGAGCAGTATTATAGTAGTTATATTCTTGTACATAGGAGGCAGTATTATAGCAGTTATATTCTTGTAGATAGAAGCAGTATTATAGTAGTTATATTCTTGTACATGGGAGGCAGTATTATAGTAGTTATATTATTGTACATAGGAGCAGTATTATAGTAATATTCTTGTACATAGGAGCAGTATTATAGTTATATTCCTGTACATGGGAGCAGTATTATAGTAGTTATATTCTTGTACATAGGAGGCAGTATTATAGTAGTTGTATTCTTGTACATAGGAGGCAGTAGTATAGTAGTTATATTCTTGTATATAGGAGCAGTATTATAGTAGTTATATTCTTGTACATAGGAGCAGTATTATAGTAGTTCTATTCTTGTATATAGCAACAGTATTATATTGGAAAGTGTAGACAACCACAATACAACGTTCTCACCTATATCTCTGTGCTCCAGATTCTGCAGGATGATTTGCAGGAAGGACAGGCAATAAGAATGGACTGGCACAGACTCCTCTTGTAGGATTGTCAAAAAAGAATACGCTGCCGTCAGCTGCATCTCTACTCCTGCAACATGGAGAACCTCCTGTCAGCAAGGGGACATAGGAAGAATGTTAGATAATGTGAGCGGCTTGTTTTTTATCTGTAGACATCATTGTTCTGTGTATCCCTCCCTATCTCTCACCAGTGCTCCTCTGTGTGCAGGAGCATGGTGTATGGGCCCCACAATTACACTACACCCGTGTCTCGACATGTCCAGCTGCCTCACACAATGGTCTTCTAAAAGCATAAAACAACGGACCTCACAACTTTCTGTATTTCACAATAAATTTAAGTTTGATCTTCTCCCGTTTGCTTTATGGCGCTACAGATGTCTCGTGAAGTAATTTGTCTATTACTATGGCAATCACAGTGAGGCTCAATTCCAAAGCCTTGTCTAGAAGATCACAGGAACAGAAGATGCCAGCAACCCTCAATAAGAAATAGTGCTGAAGAACTTGCAGGGACAGGGCACTGAGATGGAGAGGTATATATAGTGCTAACGTAGGGGTGGGGTGTAGTTGACCAGATCTGTGCCAAACCTACACCGTTTCCGTGAGACCTGCATCTGTACCTAGAACCTAAAGTACTTCTTTCTTCATGCTCCTTAGCACAAAGGCACCCAACTTTTTCTAGGTCAAGCCATAAGCAGCTATCAATGAAAAAGTCTGAAATATCACCCAAATAAATTACTTCCAAGTGAAAAGTTCAGTGCTCCGTGTCGTGCCAAGTGTGTGTTGTATAATTCTTCACCTGGTGTCAGAGGCTAGTGATACAGTGCTTAGCCTGGTATCAGCTGCCAGTGATAAAGTACTTAGCCTGGTGTCAGCTGTTAGTAATATAGTGCTTAGCCTGGTGTCAGCTGCCAGCGATACAGTGCTTAGCCTGGTGTCAGCTGCCAGCGATACAGTGCTTAGCCTGGTGTCAGCTGCCAGTGATAAAGTACTTAGCCTGGTGTCAGCTGCCAGCGAAACAGTGCTTGGCCTGGTGTCAGCTGCCAGCGATACAGTGCTTAGCCTGGTGTCAGCTGCCAGTGATACGATGCTTAGCCTGGTGTAAGCTGCCAGCGAAACAGTGCTTGGCCTGGTGTCAGCTGCCAGCGATACAGTGCTTAGCCTGGTGTCAGCTGCCAGCGAAACAGTGCTTGGCCTGGTATCAGCTGCCAGTGATACGATGCTTAGCCTGGTGTAAGCTGCCAATGACCTGGTGCTTAGCCTGGTGTCAGCTGCCAGTGATACGGCGCTTAGCCTGATGTCAGCTGCCAATGAAATAGTGCTTAGCCTGGTGTCAGCTGCCAGTGATACGGTGCTTAGCCTGGTGTCAGCTGCCAGTGATACAGTGCTTAGCCTGGTATCAGCTGCCAGTGATATGGTGCTTAGCCTGGTGTAAGCTGCCAATGACATGGTGCTTAGCCTGGTGTCCGCTGCCAGTGATACGGTGCTTAGCCTGGTGTCAGCTGCCAGTGATACGGTGCTTAGCCTGGTGTAAGCTGCCAATGACATGGTGCTTAGCCTGGTGTCAGCTGCCAGTGATACGTTGCTTAGCCTGGTGTAAGCTGCCAGTGATATGGTGCTTAGCCTGGTGTAAGCTGCCAATGACATGGTGCTTAGCCTGGTGTCCGCTGCCAGTGATACAGTGCTTAGCCTGGTGTCAGCTGCCAGTGATACAGTGCTTAGCCTGGTGTCAGCTGCCAGTGATACAGTGCTTAGCCTGGTATCAGCTGCCAGTGATATGGTGCTTAGCCTGATGTAAGCTGCCAATGACATGGTGCTTAGCCTGGTGTCAGTTGCCAGTGATACGTTGCTTAGCCTGGTGTCAGCTGCCAGTGATACAGTGCTTAGCCTGGTGTCAGCTGCCAGTGATACAGTGCTTAGCCTGGTGTCAGCTGCCAGTGATACAGTGCTTAGCCTGGTGTCAGCTGCCAGTGATACAGTGCTTAGCCTGGTGTCAGCTGCCAGTGATATGGTGCTTAGCCTGGTGTCAGCTGCCAGTGATACAGTGCTTAGCCTGGTATCAGCTGCCAGTGATATGGTGCTTAGCCTGATGTAAGCTGCCAATGACATGGTGCTTAGCCTGGTGTCAGCTGCCAGTGATACAGTGCTTAGCCTGGTGTCAGCTGCCAGTGATACGGTGCTTAGCCTGGTGACCTATGATTTTTGTCAATGAACATGATGGGGTTGTCACAGTCCCACCCCCTGGATATATCCATAAACCCTTCCTGTGTCATGCTCTCTCAGAATGAAGTGAATTCAATTACTTACTCTGATTTTTGGCACCACCCTCCTTAGTGTTTCAGAAGGATTCTGCCGGATAAGCACAGGCAAATTGGCCACAACGCTTGTTCCTTGGATGTCTTGGCCAGAGCTGGAAGAAACAATGAAGCAGGAAATAAATCTTCATTTGCAGGAACATAATAAACTTTCTCAGGAAATTAGAGAAAATGTAGCTATAGCCAGTAAGAACCCCGCTCCAAACAAAGCAGGATGTGTTAGATATTAAGATCAGATTAATTGCAGTTAATGAATACACCCTACACATTAGATGTAAGTCTTCAAACCTGGGATCAGCCGACTACCTAAGGTATAGGGGGAATTCCGCCTGTTCCCCAATAGCAGATGTCGGGCATGTTGGATTCCAATATGTCCAATCATTTTGTTCTCGGGGAGATAAGCCGCTGCCAGAAGAAAGTAAGAATATAGCCTGGTCTGGGGTCTAAATATAAATTTTTTTTTGTCTGGTTTGGTGTATGGTCGGCAGTCTGAAACTAATATAGAGGGTATTGTGTCTAAATATATTTATGGGTTCTAGTTCTTGGGGGTCTGAATAAGTCTGGTCTGAGGTCTATTATCGATATAGAGGTCTTATATTAATATTGAGTGTCTGGTCTGGGGTCTGATATTAAAAGACCCATAAGTCCCATTTTTGCTATAACCCAGTGCTCAGGTATCACCTTGTAAAGGGATCACATCTCCGGTGGGATCACTCATTCACAACACGTGCATGCTTGGCCAGGCGTGCCTGTGTATTACAGGAGAACTCCACCCAAAACATTCTCTGCTGACAACAGCTAGTGCCAAGAAACAGAGTTGTCAGGTTTCAGCCCTATCCCATACTACACGTGTCAACCTCTGCAGCAAGAACACATAGGATAAGTGTGAAGTAATGCTGAATCTGCCCAGGAGGGAAGGGGGAGTTGCAGTCATCAGACGAGTGCATGACACATGCGGTGCATTATCCGCAGTGACTAAGCCATATCTTCTACGTGATTCTACCCCGCATATTACACAAGCCTCTGTCACTGCTCTGCGTGCACATAGATGACGGTGTGACTGCTCCTCCGCGTGGGGTTACCGTGCATCGGAAATACTACTCTGTCAATGAACATCCATTGTATGAGATCGTGCTGGCCGCTATCACCCTCCTTCAAGGAGAATATAAAACAGTATGCGGTCCCACGCCACGTCTCCTCGCATCCCGGTGAGTCACAGAGAGCAGAAGAAGGGAGGGGGCACTGAGTTCCCTGATAGATAATGCAATCAGAAAAGATTTATTAACCCTTCTTCCACAGCTAGGATACGGTCACACTCGTGTTTTTGCTGCTTTTCAGCCTCTGCAGTGGAGGTGACGCTCTACCGACCACTATGAGTGATCATACCAGAGATGTCAACCTGCGAGAGCGCTTCCCAGGGTGATACTTGAGCAGCGGGGGGTGGCAAAAAGAAAGTGACCCTGTGGAGCGGTACGGCATGACCATCATGACACCTTGAAAATATATGACCCTCCATATTAGTATTAGACCCCAGACCAGACCCATAAATTAATTCAGACCCAAGACTAGACCCCTTGAATATATATATAACACCCAATATTAGTATTAGACCTCAGACCAGACCCATAAATTAATATCAGACCCAAGAACAGACACCTTGAATATATACAGTACAGACCAAAAGTTTGGACGCACCTTCTCATTCAAAGAGTTTTCTTTATTTTCATGACTATGAACATTGTAGATTCACACTGAAGGCATCAAAACTATGAATTAACACATGTGGAATTATATACATAACAAACAAGTGTGAAACAACTGAGAATATGTCAAATTCTAGGTTCTTCAAAGTAGCCACCTTTTGCTTTGATTACTGCTTTGCACACTCTTGGCATTCTCTTGATGAGCTTCAAGAGGTAGTCACCTGAAATGGTCTTCCAACAGTCTTGAAGGAGTTCCCAGAGATGCTCAGCACTTGTTGGCCCTTTTGCCTTCACTCTGCGGTCCAGCTCACCCCAAACCATCTCGATTGGGTTCAGGTCCGGTGACTGTGGAGGCCAGGTCATCTGGCGCAGCACCCCATCACTCTCCTTCATGGTCAAATAGCCCTTACTTTCAAAGTTTTCCCAATTTTTCGGCTGACTGACTGACCTTCATTTCTTAAAGTAATGATGGCCACTCGTTTTTCTTTACTTAGCTGCTTTTTTCTTGCCATAATACAAATTCTAACAGTCTATTCAGTAGGACTATCAGCTGTGTATCCACCTGACTTCTCCACAACGCAACTGATTGTCCCAACCCCATTTATAAGGCAAGAAATCCCACTTATTAAACCTGACAGGGCACACCTGTGAAGTGAAAACCATTTCAGGTGACTACCTCTTGAAGCTCATCAAGAGAATGCCAAGAGTGTGCAAAGCAGTAATCAAAGCAAAAGGTGGCTACTTTGAAGAACCTAGAATATGACATATTTTCAGTTGTTTCACACTTTTTTGTTATGTATATAATTCCACATGTGTTAATTCATAGTTTTGATGCCTTCAGTGTGAATCTACAATTTTCATAGTCATGAAAATAAAGAAAACTCTTGGAAAGAGAAGGTGTGTCCAAACTTTTGGTCTGTACTGTATATGACGCCCATATTACTATTAGACCCTAAACATCAGACCAAGACCACAGCCCTTGAATATATATGACCCTCCCATATTACTATTAGCCCCCAGACCAGATCCTAAAATATCCGAGAAATAATGGCAGATTTTATTTAAATATGGAGGAGGACCATACTACACCTCCTCCACATTCTGGGCCAGGGCAACCGGGTGACAACTATATATCATCGGGTCTCCGGGTGAAGGGGGATGAAAAGTGTAAAACTTTGATAAATTTACCACACCCCAACATTTTCAGAACTATAAAGGGGGTTTCAGAGGTGTCAGATTGTTTACTCTAGCCACCCAATATAAAAGTTATCTAAATTAAGAGATCAACCCTTTTTAAGCAGACATACTGCCTGGTAGGGTTGACCTTGGTGATTAAAATGATACCTTTTATTCTTTATGCCAATGAGGGCTTCGGTGCACAAAGGGGCAGGGCCTCGACCCCCCGATGCTCCTCAGCTTTCCAGTTCTGGCCCACCTGGTGACTTGGTGGACTGAACCCTCATTGGCATAAATAATAAGTATTTTTTCTGCAACTGATTTTAACATTAGTATTATTTTAATCACCAGTATCAACCCTACCTTGCAGCATAGATACCCTTATAGGGTTGATCCTGCTAACAGGTGCTCTTTAAGCCCTTTAGAGCCGCTATCAACGCCCATTGGACATACAGTTATATGCATGCGCTACTTATTTGTATGCATATAACTGGCCCCCGAATGAGGATATTACAGCTCTATTAACCCCTAATCTACCAAAGTGGAATTCCCCGTATAATAAAGAACGGTGCCGCCAGCTCCTGCCGACACTGATTCAGCAAAACGCCCAGACGGCTAATTAAACTGCAAGGAACATCAATCAGAAGAGTGAATTTACATTACACAGAGAGCGAAGTTTAGGCCAAGACATCCGCGCCCAGTTGTGGACCATCGCGCACAGCATGAGGGGGGCCATTTCCCGAAAAATCCCGTAGAAGGACCACGATGAAGCTTTGCTAAATGATAACTACGACATCGCCTAACCCACTTTGGTGGAGGCGAAGGGAAGCGACAAGCCCACTGGGTGATGACACCGACTGTGGTTGTCACTTAAAGGGGGTGTCGAGGATTAGAAAAACATTTCTGGTTTCTTACAAAAAACTGCGTCAATCCTGTTTCTCTAAAATCCTAAATAACTTGTTCAATTAAAGGATTAGAAAAGAGCCTAGGATGCTACTCTGAGTTTCTGGGCAATATATTTGCGTTGTCAGGGGGAGGGGGGATCCCGTTATGGAGAGCGCCTAGTATCCATAGTATATGTGTGGAGAATTGTAGGCCAGTAAACTCTCCTCTGGGTTTCTAGGAAAAATATTCAAATTAGCTTTCCTAAGCCTATGTGACGCCAGCAGATATAAGATGTGGTAATTTGCATATATTTTTCCCAGAAACCCAGAAAAATTTTGACTGGCTTCCAATGCTCCTCATGCATACTCAGCGCCCTCCATACGAAATTTTCTGAGCTCAGCTCTATTAAAGGGTAGAACTGGGTTCCTGGAATGAGGTACTCAGTTTTCTTTTCCTTATAAGGGGACACAAGCAACGCAATGGATAAAAAATCTTATTATGAAAAAGCACTGAATGAACAGTTTGAGGCTACCACCAGGAGAAAATCTTATTATGAAACAGCACTGATTGAAAAGTTTGAGGCTACCACTAGGGGAAAGTCTAAGGCTACATTCACAAGACCGTATGAATGAGTCCGCATCCATTCTGCAAATTTGCGGAATGGGTGCGGACCCATTAATTTCGCTCTACGGCCCAGCAAAAAAAGATAGAGCATGTCCTATTCTTGACCGCAATTGCAAAAAAGAATAGACATTTTCTATGGTAGCGGCGGCCGTGTGCGGTCCGCAAATTGTGGAACTGGCCTGTATCTCTGTTTTGCGGATCCACACCGATTGAACAGTTTGAGGTTACCACCAGAGGAAAATCTTATCATAAAAAACAGGAGCTAAGACTAAATATACATACTAGAGATGAGCAAAACAATCCTATCAATTTGCATTTCATCCTGAATTTCCCAAAAACATTGGAATCTAACCCAAGTATTTCGCAAATCAAGAGCGAGATCTGCATGTAAAAATATGTTCCCAACTTTCAGGGCAATTAAAACATATTTGATTTGTAGCAGAATCACAATTTTTAAAAAAATTCCCTCTTCTCTACTGCAGACTCTTCATAGTATACCAAGTACAGCGCCGTATATCGTATAGTGGTTGTATTTGGTATTGCAGCTTAATTCCATTCACTTGATTGGGACTGAGCTGCAGAAAGACCATGTGACTGATGGACGTGACATCACAGACGAACTTTGTAGATCCTTCCAACGGCCAATTAGCTGGGGGTGCTGGGCGTCGGGACCTCTCCATTCAGATAGATGACCATCTAAAATGTATGGGGTCTCGCACTCTACCCCGATGGCAGATGACAATGATCTGCTTTTTGGATTTCAGCTGCCTGATCCTTTTGATATCGTGGAAATAAGCGGATGCCAGATTCCTCCCCTCTTCCTATGGAGAACACATGCATACCAAATTAAGCATGCACGTGTACGGGGAAACTGGGAGCCATGGCTGCCAGCCAAAGGGGCATATTCATACACAGGACGGCCAAGTTCAGTTCCTCCTTTAATTTCCCCAGGCGCGTCTTGTACTGGTGCAGCCCAAACTATACGATGATCCCATTAGAAATGCTGTGACAGCGCTGGATGAACAGAACCATCAACCATCAAAAGCAGAAACGGAAAGGTCCGACACTAAAAGACATCTTACAGGCTCCATAGAGTAAGGGCTTCATTTCTTTTTGTTAGGGATTTATTAGTTTATTTAGTTGTTTTTGTAATATTGGAACAAATATACTGGGAAAGAAAACCCACTGAAAGGACTAAAACTGCTACCTGTGAGTGCAGCTCTGGAGTATAATACAGGATGTAACTCAGGATCAGTACAGGATAAGTAATGTATGTGCACAGTGACTGCACCAGCAGAATAGTGAGTGCAGCTCTGGAGTATAATACAGGATGTAACTCAGGATCAGCACAGGATAAGTAATGTATGTACACAGTGACTGCACCAGCAGAATAGTGAGTGCAGCTCTGGAGTATAATACAGGATGTAACTCAGGATCAGTACAGGATAAGTAATGTATGTGCACAGTGACTGCACCAGCAGAATAGTGAGTGCAGCTCTGGAGTATAATACAGGATGTAACTCAGGATCAGTACAGGATAAGTAATGTATATACACAGTGACTGCACCAGCAGAATAGTGAGTGCAGCTCTGGAGTATAATACAGGATGTAACTCAGGATCAGTACAGGATAAGTAATGTATGTACACAGTGGCTGCACCAGCAGAATAGTGAGTGCAGCTCTGGGGTATAATACAGGATGTAACTCAGGATCAGTACAGGATAAGTAATGTATGTACACAGTGACTGTACCAGCAGAATAGTGAGTGCAGCTCTGGGGTATAATACAGGATGTTACTCAGGATCAGTACAGGATAAGTCATCTATGTACATAGTGACTGCACCAGCAGAATAGTGAGTGCAGCTCTGGAGTATAGTACAGGATGTAACTCAGGATCAGTACAGGATAAGTAATGTATGTACACAGTGACTCCACCAGCAGAATAGTGAGCGCAGCTCTGGGGTATAATACAGGATGTTACTCAGGATCAGTACAGGATAAGTAATGTATGTACACAGTGACTGCACCAGCAGAATAGGGAGTGCAGCTCTGGGGTATAATACAGGATGTTACTCAGGATCAGTACAGGATAAGTAATGTATGTACACAGTGACTGCACCAGCAGAATAGTGAGTGCAGCTCTGGAGTATAGTACAGGATGTAACTCAGGATCAGTACAGGATAAGTAATGTATGTACACAGTGACTGCACCAGCAGAATAGTGAGTGCAGCTCTGGAGTATAATACAGGATGTAACTCAGGATCAGTACAGGATAAGTAATGTAAGAAGTGTAACTAAAAGATTTTGTCAAAGGGCATCGATGATCATTTTATTTTCTGCAGTAGTTTCTCCTTAATGTTTCTGTATTTTATATTCAGATCTTAGTGAACAAACAATTTATGTTGACTTCTTCCCATATACTTGGCATTAAGGAGATACAGTTCCTTCTGTTCTCTGCTGCTTTCCTCCAAGTTTCATTCTGTTGTCAGTCAGTAATGAGGAGTTCACTACAATAGTTCTATGTGCAAAATAGAAAAGGCTAAGAAAACAACATTGACAATGTATATTTGTCTTACGTCTCACCTAGACCTATGGCACGTACAGCACAAGACCTGGATCACTGCAATATGTAACTGCATACCAGGACAGAAGGACAGAGACCCAGTGCTTGCTTGTTCCTCCACCAATGTATCATGGCTATATTATAGCAGTTATATTCTTGTACATAGGAGCAGTATTATAGTAGTTATATTCTTGTACATAGGAGCAGTATTATAGTAGTTATATTCTTGTACATAGTAGGCAGTATTATAGTAGTTATATTCTTGTACATAGGAGCAGTATTATAGTAGTTATATCCTTGTACATAGGAGGCAGTATTATAGTAGTTATATTCTTGTACATAGGAGGCAGTATTATAGTAGTTATATTCTTGTACACAGGAGCAGTGTTATAGTAGTTATATTATTGTACATAGGAGGCAGTATTATAGTAGTTATATTCTTGTACATAGGAGGCAGTATTATAGTAGTTATATTCTTGTACATAGGAGGCAGTATTATAGTAGTTATACTCTTGTACATAGGAGCAGTATTATAGTAGTTATATTCTTGTACATAGGAGCAGTATTATAGTAGTTGTATTCCTGTACATAGGAGCAGTATTATAGTAGTTGTATTCTTGTACATAGGAGCAGTATTATAGTAGTTGTATTCTTGTACATAGGAGGTATCATTATAGTAGTTATATTCTTGTACATAGGAGGCAGTATTATAGTAGTTATATTCTTGTACATAGGAGGCAGTATTATAGTAGTTATATTCTTGTACATAGGAGGCAGTATTATAGTAGTTGTATTCCTGTACATAGGAGCAGTATTATAGTAGTTGTATTCTTGTACATAGGAGGTAGCATTATAGTAGTTATATTCTTGTACATAGGAGGCAGTATTATAGTAGTTATATTCTTGTACATAGGAGGCAGTATTATAGTAGTTATATTCTTGTACATAGGAGGCAGTATTATAGTAGTTATATTCTTGTACATAGGAGGCAGTATTATAGTACTTATATTCTTGTACATAGGAGGCAGTATTATAGTAGTTGTATTCTTGTACATAGGAGGCAGTATTATAGTAGTTATATTCTTGTACATAGGAGGCAGTATTATAGTAGTTATATTCTTGTACATAGGAGGCAGTATTATAGTAGTTATATTCTTGTACATAGGAGGCAGTATTATAGTACTTATATTCTTGTACATAGGAGCAGTATTATAGTAGTTATATTCTTGTACATAGGAGGCAGTATTATAGTAGTTATATTCTTGTACATAGGAGGCAGTATTATAGTAGTTACATTCTTGTACATAGGAGGCTGTATTATAGTAGTTATATCCTTGTACATAGGAGCAGTATTATAGTAGTTATATTCTTGTACATAGGGGCAGTATTATAGTAGTTATATTCTTGTACATAGGAGCAGTATTATAGTAGTTATATTATTGTACACAGGAGGCAGTATTATAGCAGTTATATTCTTGTACATAGGAGCAGTATTATAGTAGTTATATTCTTGTGTATTTTATATTAACCTATTTCATATTTTCTACAATATTCAATCCCTGTGAAAAACACCAAAAGAAATGTAGCTACTCCTTCACAAACTTAAAACCCCTTTTACGGAAATCTGGATTATTCTCCTGTTAGATCCCCTATGACGGTTCGGCAGAATACGAGGGGTACAGAAGCCGGTACACATCTCCTCCCTTCTACGTTCATGTATACATCTATCTAGGAGCTTCTACAGAACACTCACAGGGTAAGAGCTCATGCCCACGAACGTAAGGACTCCGTGCCCGTGTTGCAGACCACAAATTGCGGTCCGCAATGCACGGGCACAGACCGTGGGGCAGCCGCATGCGGATCGTGGACCCATGCACTACTTTTTTGCGGTGCGGAGGCACGGCCAGGAACACCACGGAAGCACTCCGTAGTGCTTCCGTGGGGTTCCGATCCGTGCCTCCATTCCGCATCTCCGTGATTGCGGACCCATTCAAGTGAATGGGTCCGCGATCCGTGATGCGGAATGCTCACGGCCGTTGCCCGTGTATTACGAACCCGCTGTATGCCACGGGGGGCACACGGTCATGTGCATGAGCCCTAAGATTGTGAAATTTCCCAAGAAAGCTTTCCCGGTTCTGTGAAGCCCAAACTGATCAAGGAGCCTTAAGATGTCAGCGCCACTGCAAGCACAAGGCAAACACTGTAATTACATGTAGTCCTGTCACATTCATATCTACAGTGAGAATTTTGCACTTTGACTATACTGTACAACTATGTGACCTACCATAACTATAGGACAGCTGTTTGGTTTTCTGCATTCTCTCACTTTTTTAACAGAAAATCAGCAGAAGTTTAGATTCAGCTCTGGATGTGACTGGAGCACAAACACCATGCATTATCTGCAGAGCAGTAACTAAAGCTAGTATATCCGGACTTAAAAGTCCAGAAGTTGAATGGGACTGAGGTTGTACTACATTTCTCGCCCACTACACAATGTATGGAGATGTGCTAGTTGCAGTTCCTTCTATCAGCTAATTATGGGGCTGTGGGCAGTCAGACCCCCACCATTCTGATAGTGATAAGGATAGATCATGAATTTTTAAAGGGTTTGTCCTACGGAAGACATTGTATAGTTTTCAAACCAACACCTGGATCTGAATACTTTTGTAATTACATGTAATTAAAAATTTAGTATAGCGCCACCTGCTGTTCATTTTTTTCATATTTCTCTGTCCGACTCACTGAGAAGGCCGCACGTGCTCAGTTTCATCCTTCAGCTGTCTCCTGAGCTGTGATAGGGAGAGCATGGACACGCCCCCTGAGCTGTGATAGGGAGAGCATGGACACGCCTCCTGAGCAGCAGCCGAAAAGACACACCCCTTGAGCTGCCAGCTTGATATAAATCTAGCAGAGCAATGAATGTGGAGATCTCTGGATCCATGTGAGGTACAGGGCTGGTTCTAGCTTTGTAAAGCCTCATGCACTCGAACAAATTTTGTTTCCGTGCCCGTTCCATTTTTTTCGCGAATAGGATGCGGACCCATTCATTTCAATGGTTCCGCAAAAAATGCGGACAGCACACCGTGTGCTATCCGCATGCATAGGTCCAATCCGTAGCCCCGCAAAAAATATAACATGTCCTATCCGTTTTTTTTTTTGCGGATCCGCAATTTGTGGAACACAAAAAACATACGGTCGTGTGCATGTAGCCTAAGAAAGAGGTTGGAGGCACTATCTTGATGACCTATTCTCAAGATAGAAAAAGTAACCCAAATTTCCATGTTTGTTTTACAGATATTTCCAGCAATGGGTGGCAGCCTAGGTGAAAGCCGGAGCACAGACTTGGCGCACCCTCGGCTTCAGGCTAGGAGTTGCCCGTTTTGTCTCGGTCCCTTGCAGAAGCCTTCTGGCCCGGAGGGACTGGGAAAGGTTTATGGGGGGACCCTTCTCTTATGGAGAAGGGCCTGCGATGGATTGTAACCTTGTGCACGTTTTTGTGAGGCACGCTGCCCGATTTTGTTGCACGTGTGTAGAAAGCACGCTCCTCGGGCTTAAAAAAAAATGCAGTCACTGAACAGGCAGGGGGCGCCGTGATATATGAGATTCTGTGCCTTTGGTGCTAACAGGAGTCTTTTACAAATGACAATGAGCGAGGTATCACCACACCACGAAAGCGTCAAAGAGTCCGTCCACGTCAAAGCCTCATCTGCTGTCCTCTCTGGGAGAGACGCAATCCGATCCTACAACTAACGGCCGCACAGAAAGCATCCGAGGGAAGAGGAATTCATTGTAGGAAACGGGAGACAAAGTGAAGGACTATATCGGTGATGACATCACAGTGTTCAGTACATATGTAGGTGCCATGGCAGGGGGCCAGAACCTTGCACTGTCTTCTAGGACACCTAGCTTCATGGAGGTCGGGTTCTAACATGGTACCAAGTTTGACAATCACTGTCTCCATGAATCAGCCCTGAGGTGGACGTCTTCCCGGCAGAGGTGACCGCACTTCCAGGCTTGTACTTCCACATGCCTCCATTCATGGTCAGGGCAGCCTCTTTTTGTTTGGAGGCCTCCCCAATGTTCTGGGGTTGTGGAGCCCGTAGAGTAGAGATAAACTAAGACCTATCTCGGTCCTTCTCCCTCTCATTCTTCTTCTCAATCCCTGTCTTGCTCATTCTCTCAGGCTCTCTCTTTCAATCTCTTTCATTCTCTCACTCTTTCACACAGTCTCCATCTCTCTCGATCTCTTCCCCTATCTCTCTCATTCTCCCACTCTCTATCGCTCTTTCAGTCTTTCTCTTCTATTATCTCACTCTCGCTAATCCTCTAAATTTCTCATTCGATCACACGCTCTCATTCTCTCTATATCTCTCATTATCTAGCTCTCTAATTCTCTCTATATCCCTCTCATCCTCTCACTCTCCAATTCTCTATAGTTCACTCTCAATTTCTCAAATTCTTTATATATTTCTCACTCTTGCTCTGTAATTCTCTATTTCTCAGTCTATCACACTCTCTAACTCTCTCTATATATCTCCCACTCTCTAATTATCTCCCTCTCTTTAATTCTCTATATTTCTCACTGTCCCACACTCTAATTCTCTCTCTATATCTCCCACTCTCTAATTCTCTCTCTATATCTCCCACTCTCTAATTCTCTCTATATATCTCCCACTCTCTAATTCTCTCTCGCTCTCTCTCTTTAATTCTCTATATTTCTCACTGTCCCACACTCTCTAATTCTCTCTATATCTCTTACTCTTTCAGACTCTCATTCTCCCACTCTAATTCTCTCTATATATCTCCCACTCTAATTCTCTCTCGCTCTCTTTAATTCTCACTGTCCCACACTCTCTAATTCTCTCTATATCTCTCACTCTTTCAGACTCTCATTCTCCCACTCCCTATCCCTCTTTCAGTCTTTCTCTTCTATTCTCTCACTCCCTCTAATTCTCTATATTTCTCACTGTCCCACGCTCTCTAATTCTTTCTATATATCTCTTACTCTCTCATTCTCTATACATATCTCCCACTCTCTAATTCTCTCTCGCTCTCTCTCTTTAATTCTCTATATTTCTCACTGTCCCACACTCTCTAATTCTCTCTATATATCTCCCACTCTCTAATTCTCTCTCGCTCTCTTTAATTCTCACTGTCCCACACTCTCTAATTCTCTCTATATATCTCTTACTCTCTCATTCTCTATACATATCTCCCACTCTCTAATTCTCTCTCGCTCTCTTTAATTCTCACTGTCCCACACTCTCTAATTCTCTCTATATCTCTCACTCTGTCAGACTCTCATTCTCTCGCTCTCTAATTTTCTATATATATCTCAATCCCCCTCCATCCATTGGGGATGAGGCCCAACTTGAACCAGACCCTCTTCTCTATGGCCCCATGGCTTCTTCGATGCTATGTGCACCTTAGAGTCGTGGGCGGGCACACCACATGTGCAACCTGCGCAGCCTCAATGGGTATCGGGGGGGGGGGGGGGGGGGCATGCTGCCATGCTACAAGCAGCTTCCTAGAGGGCACAGATAGATTTACTAGCGGACTGTAATGTCCACACAGGACCATGAAGGTCCAGGACAGTCTCCCGATGGCTGCACCAAAGAGAGAGCTTGAATGAACGCTGCCAGAAAGAGAAATTGTGGAAAATTGTGGTATATTCCACTGGATGGCGTAACAAAGTTATATGGTGGTGTAATGAGGACCATAGAAAACCAGGACGCTGTGTGACGCTGTGCATCCTCTTTGTGAAGCTTCAAAAAACATGGCTGCCTTCTTCTATAAACAGCGACCCCCCCTGCACAAAGGTGGTGTGCGGTACTGCAGCTCAACTTCATTCCATGGAGCTGATGTGCAATACCACATACAACCTGCAGACAGGTGTGGCGCCGTTTTTGAAGAAATGCAGCCATGTTTTTCTAATCCGGGACAGCTCTACCAGCCTGATCATGGATCTCCATGTTTGCAGTCTGCTGTCATGATCACTATCTTACTGTCCTCCTGCTCTGTACCACAGGGAATCCACTTTAACTTTTTATTTCCTCCTAAGGGACACGGCAAAGAGCCGTCTTCTCCTAGGAAACCAGAGAAAGGAGTCACGACAGCTCCCAGTCTGTGCACGATCGGCGTCTCCCTCCTTCCCAGGAACCTAAAATCAGGCCCAACAACATCAGCAGCGCCGATCTCTCTCCTGGATTCCAGGCAGACAAACCTTACACTGTAACAAACCCTCAGCTGTGAGAAGCATTAAAAAGGAGACATTCTCAGCCTTTAGATGTAAACAGGAATGATTCTATTCCCTGACAGGGAGCAGAGATCTTGAAAATAGTGAAGAATTCAACGATTGAGTATGTTAAAAAGCTGTAGAATTTTCTGTATGATCGCTGGGGTAGGGACCCCACTAATCAAGTCCCCCGAGACCCCATTGTTAATGCAGAAGCACACCCCCTTTCTCTTGACTGGTGAGGGTCCCAGTGGTCAGACACCCAGCAGTCCTACCTTTCTCACCTGTTCTCTGCTGATTCCTATTCCCGGTCACATATATACTGGGGTCAGGCGGGACATTATGGGGGGGGGATTATGACTGCACCAAATGCAATGGAGCTTGGGAAGCGCAGGTATGTACGCTATATCTGCCGCATGCTGCCCCCTGCAGTAAGGGCACGAAAGTCCTTGACCCTATATTGACGCGACGCAATCAACTCCTGGTGTAAGATGCCGCCACGAGCATTTCACATGACGGACTAACGATTCTAGGTTGTGACGGTCGCTCTGGCAGTGAAGCGGTTAAAAATGGGACGCTCAATAAAAGGCACAGTGGCCATTATTATATTGCCCCTCTCGCTCTCGTAACGGCGGGTTGCCATGGCAGTCTACGCGGGGAAAAGCAGAGCCGTCGAAAGTGAGTCTAGTAATTTTGGAATCAGTAGGCGGAATCTGAATCCCTGATTCACTTTGCTCTGCGGAAAAATCTCACACTTTGCATCTGAAAATGATGAACTGCCTGGCGACGAATCCGCATTTGAACGGCGAGAAAAGGGCGCGTCGGATCGGAAAGCCAGTACTGCCGCGACAGATTTGCCGGCTGCAAAAACAGATGATTCATCGCGGAAAAGCGAGGGGCCGGCTACGGCGAGATTATAGGCAAAGCAGCTTGGTCCTTAAAGGGGTTGTTCACTCTTTTAAGGGGTTTTCCGGGATTTTTTAAATGATGACCTATCCTGATTCGTGAGGGTCCGACACCCATCAGGTGTTTGAGAAGGCCCCACTGATCGCAGCAGCGCGGCGTCCTTCTCTATGCTCACCAAGCACAGCGCCGTCCATTGTATAGTGGCCGTGTTTGGTATCGCAGCTCAGCCCCATTCCCTTCAATGGGAGCCGGGCTGCGCCTAGGCCATGTGACCGATGAACGTGACCTAGGAAAAAGCTGCGAGAAGGTTGCGGCGCTACTGCAACCACCAGTGCCTTCTCAAACTGTTGATCGGTGGGGCCCCTGGTGTGGGACCCCCAGCGATCAGATACCTATCTAGTTAGAAAATCCCGGAAAAAAAAAAATCATCTGCTTTTCAGCCGGCGCATCTGTCGCGGCACTCCTGGCTTTCCGATCAGATGCGCCCCTTTCTCACCACTCCGATGCAGATTCGTCGTCAGGCAGTTCATTGTTTTCAGAAGCAAAGTGTGAGGATAGGTCGTCCGTTAAAAAAAAAAAATCCGTAAAAACCCATCCTTAGGACAGGCTATGATTATCTTCTTGGTGGGGGTCCGACAGCTGCTCTGCAGTAACTCTGGCTCCAAACCACACGGCGCCACCTGTCGTATAGTGGCCGGAGTTGGTTACTGCACCACTGTTCCCATTCAGTGGGAAAAGTGGTGCAGTTGCTCTCTCTGCAACGCTCTCCATTTTTATTAACGGGGCCAGGCAGTTAAAGAGTGGAGAGGGCGCTTGGCAAACACAGAGTAGGCCGTGGCGCTCACAGAAAAGCCGCTGCCGCTTCAAACATCTGATCACCGGGAGTCCCGGGTATCGGACCCCCACCGATCAGATACTGATGACCTACCATGAGGATGGGTCATCGTTTATAAGGTCTTGGAAAACCCTTTTAAACCCACCCTCCGACCTGGCTGATTGAGGAGGCTCATGAATAGGCAGGCGGGGTACCCTTTAGACCCCAAAAGGTCCCATCAGAAAACCCCTTTAAGACCAAATAAAGAGCCGTGCCATTTCTAATCAGTGAAGCATGTGGACAACAGCCCTCCATTCATATCCATTGTGGCTGCGCTGAGCGATCGGCATGTGCCTCCCCTACGTAACTGGCACGATCACAAAATGGCTATTTGTGAGAATTAGGTTCCGGCTCCTTGGTTCTGGCTCAAGAGGGACACAAAGAAATCTGAAACCTCAATTAACCAAACTGATCTTAGTAAATAAGGTTACTATGAATACAAAGCCGTCACGGCTGTACACCTGAATACGAGGTAAAAGCGGATTACTTCCCTCGCTGATGGAGAGCAGGGCCGGCAGGTAGATAAGGAAGGAGGTCACTAAGACAGAGCTCCTGTCCCCGACACATCCAAGAATGAAGGAAATCCCGCACATAATCCGACCCCGCTCCTCACAACAGCCCGGTGATGGACGGGAACAAAGTGACAAAAACGTTATAAAATGTATCACTGTGTATCCATATAAAGGAAACAGCACCGGCAACTACTGACCGCGCCTGGATTTTATGTAGAAGTTTGACGTATTTTGGGGTTACCTGTCTTATAAACAGAAGCAGTATTATAGTAGTTATATTCTTGTACATAGGAGCAGTATTATAGCAGTTATATTCTTGTACATAGGAGCAGTATTATAGTAGTTATATTCTTGTACATAGGAGCAGTATTATAGTAGTTATATTCTTGTACATAGGAGCAGTATTATAGTAGTTATATCCTTGTACATAGGAGCAGTATTATAGCAGTTATATTCTTGTATATAGGAGCAGTATTATAGCAGTTATATTCTTGTACATAGGAGCAGTATTATAGTAGTTATATTCTTGTACATAGGAGCAGTATTATAGCAGTTATATTCTTGTACATAGGAGCAGTATTATAGTAGTTATATCCTTGTACATAGGAGCAGTATTATAGCAGTTATATTCTTGTATATAGGAGCAGTATTATAGCAGTTATATTCTTGTACATAGGAGGCAGTATTATAGTAGTTATATTCTTGTACATAGGGGCAGTATTATAGTAGTTATATTCTTGTATATAGGGGCAGTATTATAGCAGTTATATTCTTGTATATAGGGGCAGTATTATAGTAGTTATATTATTGTACATAGGAGCAGTATTATAGTAGTTATATTCTTGTACATAGGAGCAGTATTATAGTAGTTATATTATTGTACATAGGAGCAGTATTATAGTAGTTATATTCTTGTACATAGGAGCAGTATTATAGTAGTTATAGTCTTGTACATAGGAGGCATTATTATAGTAGTTATATTCTTATACATAGGGGCAGTATTATAGTAGTTATATTCTTGTACATAGGAGCAGTATAATAGTAGTTATATTCTTGTACATAGGAGCAGTATTATAGTAGTTATATTCTTGTACATAGGAGACAGTATTATAGTAGTTATATTCTTGTACATAGGAGGCAGTATTATAGTAGTTATAATCTTGTACATAGGAGCAGTATTATAGTAGTTATATTCTTGTACATAGGAGCCGTATTATAGTAGTTATATTCTTATACATAGGAGCAGTATTATAGTAGTTATATTCTTATACATAGGAGCAGTATTATAGTACTTATATTCCTGTACATAGGAGGCAGTATTATAGTACTTATATTCCTGTACATAGGAGGCAGTATTATAGTAGTTATATTCTTGTACATAGGAGGCAGTATTATAGTAGTTATATTCTTGTACATAGGAGGCAGTATTATAGTAGTTATATTCTTGTACATAGGAGGCAGTATTATAGTAGTTATATTCTTGTACATAGGAGGCAGTATTATAGTAGTTATATTCTTGTACATAGGAGGCAGTATTATAGTAGTTATATTCTTGTACATAGGAGGCAATATTATAATAGTTACATTTCTATACATAGGCAGAATTATATTAGTTATCTTTCTATATATAGGCAGTATTATGGTACATGAAATACTAAGTTGCTCTGTCTTATGAACCTTCACAGACATTGCTTGTGTTTTATGAACTTCACAATTAATATATGAAGCGTTTCTGATAACAGAGGCTGGAAGTTCAGGGATACAACCAGAGTGCATTAGATTATGGAAGATTACATTTTCATTTCGCTGCCAAACCTGTGTACCTGGGGCTGTAATAACGCTCCAGAGACCAGATCTACCCATCTGCAGCCTGGCACAGGATACACTGCAGGCATCAAATGGCACCTGAAAATCGTTCCATTACCCAGATTGCAGCTGATACTCACTGAGCTTTTCAAAGCTGGTAAGACAATCTTGGGACATATGGTGATAAAAAGAACATGATGAATGAATGGATTAAAGGCCTCTACACGCACGATTTTGCTCTGGAGTGTTTTTGTTCACAAAAAAAAAAAAGAAAAAAAACGCCACACACCATGTGGATTTTATGGCGGTTTTTCAGTGGTGAACACATTTTTATGTGATCTTTCATTTCCCATAGAGAAGGAGATGTCGAAATGCCAATATGCAAACACCAAAGTCACAAAATATGCGACCTAATTAACAAAAACAACGGTAGAATTTTTTTTTTTTACATTTCCCATAGATTTAAATGCTTACACTTAAAGGGGTTGTCTCAATAAACAGGTTTTCCAAGATCTTAACACTGATGACCCCCCTCCCCCCGATCAGCTGTTTAAAATGGCACTGGTGCTCGCAGTAGCGCCGCGGTCTTCTCTCTGCTCACCAAGCACAGCGCCGTCCATTGCATAGTGGCTGTACTTGGTATCTCTGCTCAGCTCCAATCACTTCAATGGGGCTGATCTGCGCCTAGGCCAGGGGTGCCCAACCTCCGGCGCTTCAGCTGTTTTGAAACTACAATTCCCAGCATGCTCCATTTATTTCCATGACAGAGCAGAGCAAGTATGCATGCTGGGAGTTATAGTTTCACAACAGCCGGAGTGCCGCAGGTTGCCCACCCTTGGCCTAGGCCAGTGGTGGGCAAACTTTTTTGGCAACTGAGCCAAATATCCCCAAAACCACGATTGAATTTTCTTTAGAGAGCCACATTTTTAAAACCTAAAATATTGCATCAACAGTAGCAGTGAGGACTATTAGGGCTCATGCACATGACCGTGTGCCCGCCGTTGCCATATTGCAGGCCGCATATGGCGGGTCCGCAATACACGGGCACTGGCCGTGTGCAGCCCGCATCAAGGACCTATTCACTTCAGGCCTCATGCACACGACCGTTGTGTGCATCCGTGGCCGTTGTGCCATTTTCCGTTTTTTTTCGTGGACCCATTGACTTTCAATGGGTCCGTGGAAAAATCGGAAAATGCACCGTTTTGCAGCCGAGGCCGTGATCCGTGTATCCTGTCCGTCAAAAAAATATGACCTGTCCTATTTTTTTGACGGACAACGGTTCACGGACCCATTCAAGTCAATGGGTCCGTGAAAGAACACGGATGCACACAAGATTGGCATCCGTGTCCGTGATCCGTGGCCGTAGGTTGCTTTCATACAGACGGATCCGAAGATCCGTCTGCATAAAAGCTTTTTCTGATCTAAGTTTTCACTTCGTGAAAACTCATTTCCGACAGTATATTCTAACACAGAAGCGTTCCCATGGTGATGGGGACGCTTCTAGTTAGAATACACTGCAAACTTTGTACAAGACTGGCCCCTGCTGTCCTGGCACCACCCGATCTCTTACAGGGGGTTATGATAGCACAATTAACCCCTTCAGGTGCGGCACCTAAAGGGGTTAATTGTACTATCATATTCCCCTGTAAGAGATCAGGGCTGCCAGGCAGCAGGGGGCAGACCCCCCCCCCTCCCCAGTTTGAATATCGTTGGTGGCACAGTGTGCGCCCACCATCGCTCCCCCCCTCCCTCCCTCTATTGTAATAAATCGTTGGTGGCACAGTGTGCGCCCACCATCGCCCCCCCCTTCCTCCCTCTATAGTTAAAAATCGTTGGTGGCACAGTGTGCGCCCACCATCGGCCCCCCCCTCTCTCTATAGTAGTAACAACCATTGGTGGCAGTGTGCGGCCTCCCATTCCCCCCCCCCCCATCATTGGTGGCAGCGGAGTTCCGATCGGAGTCCCAGTTTAATCGCTGGGGCTCCGATCGGTAACCATGGCAACCAGGAAGCTACTGCAGCCCTGGTTGCCATGGTTACTTAGCAATAGTACAACAGTAGAAGATTCATACTTACCTGCTTGCTGCTGCGATGTCTGTGACCGGCCGGGAGCTCCTCCTACTGGTAAGTGACAGTTCTTTAGCAATGCACCGCACAGACCTTTCACTTACCAGTAGGTGGAGCTCCCGGCCGGTCACAGACATCGCAGCAGCAAGCAGGTAAGTATGAATCTTCTACAATTGTACTATTGCTAAGTAACCATGGCAACCAGGGCTGCAGTAGCTTCCTGGTTGCCATGGTTACCGATCGGAGCCCCAGCGATTAAACTGGGACTCCGTTCGGAACTCCGCTGCCACCAATGATGGGGGGGGCGGGAATGGGAGGCCGCACACTGCCACCAATGGTTGTTACTACTATAGAGAGAGGGGGGGCCGATGGTGGTTGGCACACTGTGCCACCAACGATTTATAACAATAGAGGGAGGGAGGGGGGGGCGATGGTGGGCGCACACTGTGCCACCAACGATTTTTAACTATAGAGGGAGGAAGGGGGGGGGGCGATGGTGGGCGCACACTGTGCCACCAACGATTTATAACAATAGAGGGGGGGAGGGGGGGGCCCGATGGTGGGCGCACACTGTGCCACCAACGATATTCAAACTGGGGAGGGGGGGGGGTCTGCCCCCTGCTGCCTGGCAGCCCTGATCTCTTACAGGGGGATATGATAGTACAATTAACCCCTTCAGGTGCGGCACCTGAGGAGTTAATTGTGCTGATCACGGCCCCCTGTAAGAGATCGGGTGCTGCCAGGCAGCAGGGGGCAGTCATGTACACAGTTTTTCAGTATATTCTAACCTGAAGCGTCCCCATCACCATGGGAACGCCTCTGTGTTAGAATATACTGTCGGAAATGAGTTTCACGATGTAGCTCATATCCGACAGTATATTCTAACGTAGAGGCGTTCCCATGGTGATGGGGACGCTTCAAGTTATGTTCGGGTGTCCGCCTGGCCGTGCGGAGGCAAGCGGATCCGTCCAGACTTATAATGTAAGTCAATGGGGACGGATCCGTTTGAAGATGACACACTGTGGCTCAATTTTCAAACGGATCCGTCCCCCATTGACTTTCAATGTAAAGTCTGGACGGATCCGTCTGAGGCTATTTTCACACTTAGAATGTTTTAACAATATAATGCAGACGGATCCGCTCTGAACGGAGCCACCGTCTGCATTATGAACACAAGTGTGAAAGTAAAGGGACTCCTGACTTTACATTGAAAGTCAATGGGGACGGATCCGTTTGCAATTGCACCATATTGTGTCAACGTCAAACGGATCCGTCCCCATTGACTTGCATTGTAATTCAGGACGGATCCGTTTGGCTCCGCACGGCCAGGCGGACGCCAAAACGACTTTTTTTTCATGTCCGTGGATCCTCCAAAAATCAAGGAAGACCTACGGACGAAAAAACGGTCACGGATCACGGACCCACGGACCCCGTTTTTGCGGACCGTGAAAATAAACTGTTGTGTGCATGAGGCCTCAATGGGTCCAGGATCCGGGATATGAGTGCTTCCGTGGTGCTTCTGGCTGTGCCTCCGCACCGCAAAAAAGTAGCGCATGCACACTGTAGCACTCATATCCCAGATCCTGGACCCATTGAAGTGAATGGGTCCATGATGCGGGCTGCACACGGCTGTGTGCAGCCTGCATCATGGACCCATTTACTTCAGCATGCGCTACTGTTTTGCGGTGCGGGCAGTCGGATGCGGATCGCGAACCGCATTCAAGTGAATGGGTCCGCGATCCTCATGCAGCTGCCCCATGGTCTGTGTCCGTGCATTGCGGACCGCTATTTGCGGTCCGCAGCATAGGCACGGCGCCCTTACATTCGTGGGCATGATCCCTGAGTGTGTTTTTACATACTTTTATATGTACTTTCTTTTATTTGGATCTTGATAATTATTTCATTTTATCTTTATCATTATTTACTTTTATTAAACTTGTCTGCAGATGTGGATGTAATGTGGATGACGCACTTATGGGGGATATCTGTGGATGACGCACTTATGGGGGATATCTGTGGATGACGCTCTTATGGGGGATATCTGTGGATGACGCTCTTATGGGGGATATCTGTGGATGACGCTCTTATGGGGGATATCTGTGGATGACGCACTTATGGGGGATATCTGTGGATGACGCACTTATGGGGGATATCTGTGGATGACGCACTTATGGGGGATATCTGTGGATGACGCACTTATGGGGGATATCTGTGGATCTGTGGAAGATGCTATATATGTGCCCTCCACAGATATCCCCCATAAGTGCGTCATCCACAGATATCCCCCATAAGTGCGTCATCCACAGATATCCTCCATAAGTGCCCTCCACAGATATCCCCCATAAGTGCCTTCTAGTAAGTAAAGTAATGTATTAGTCGGGGGAAGGGAGGAGGCAGGGACACTTGCGGCGGGGCTGGTGCAGTGCCCGGCGCTGTGCACACACCGGGGGCAGCTCCTACCTTTCTGCTGCAGGACATTTCGCTCCAAGTCTCCTGAGCGGCGGCCTCCTCACCACTCCTCACATGGCCGGCAGTGGGCAGCCGAACTAGAGCGCCGCTGCCCGCCCTTCTGCTGCTGTGCGCAGCGTGACATCTCTCCCTCCGTCATGCGCCTCCTGCCCCGTCTGCCTGCTTCATTCATAAAGAGGAAGGAGCAGACAGACGGTGCAGAAGGCGCATGACGGACATTTTGCAAGCAGCTTGAGCGGCGCGATATAGCTGCGCGGCCGCCCACCCGCCAGCTCGCACCAAAGAGCCGCATTGAAGGTTACAAAGAGCCGCTTGTGGCTCGCGAGCCGCACTTTGCCGACCACTGGCCTAGGCCATGAGACCGATGAACGTGCTACTGCGAGTGCCGGTGCCCTCTCAAACAGCTGATCAGCTAGGGGTCTTAGGTGTCGGACCCCCACCGATCAGATACTGATGAGCTGTCCAGAAGATAGGTCATCAGTTAAATTATCTTGGAGAGCACCTTTAAGACAACTTATCCCCTCTCCCGTGACTGCTGGGGCCTTCCGGAGATCATGAGATTGAGGGTCTGTGCTACCCGTTTGAATGAAAACACCGGCACGTATGTCCACCGCTTCATTGAGGTCTATGCCGGAGATAGTTGAGTACACGTGTTCGGCTATCTCCGGCAGCCCCATAGAGATGAATGGAGAGGCCGCGAGCCTGCGTGGGGGAGAACAGGTCCCCGACCCCCGCCGAACATATACTGTGGATAAGGTGTCTTAATGGGGCAACCCCTTTAAATGCCGAGGACAATACAGTCAGAAGAAATCCATCCATCTTCCTGGTGTGACAACGTTTCTCCCCTTTGTCTACACACAATGCTCTTTCAGGTTGGGCTTGTGCAGCTTGGAGGGAAGTCATAAAACTATTTGCTCCCACCGAAGCTGAGACTGGGGGGGGGGGGCTGTAACGATGACCTGTCCCGTATAGGCTACTTTCACACTCACGTTTTGGCTTTCAGTTTGCGAGATCCGTTCAGGGCTCTCACACGCGGTCCAAAACGGATCAGTTTTGCCCTAATGCATTCTGAATGGAAAAGGATCCACTCAGAACGCATCAGTTTTCCTCCGATCAGCCACCGTTCCGCTCTGGAGGCGGACACCAAAACGCTGCCTGCGGCGTTTTGCTGTCCGCTTGACGAAACGGAGCCAAACGGATCCATCCTGGCACACAATGTAAGTCAAAGTGAACGGATCCGTTTTCTCTGACACAATAGAAAACGGATCCGGCCCCCCCCCTTGAATTTCAATGAAGTTCATGACGGATCCATCTTGGCTATGTTACAGATAATATAAAAAACGGATCTAATTATGACGGATGCACGCGGTTGTATTATTTTAACGGAAGCGTTAAACGCTAGTGTGAAAGTAGCTTAAAGCACTTTTGTTCCTTCAATGTAAAACGGGCTGTAAACCTAGGGTCATCTGTAAAGCTTTATACCCATTAGTACTACTCTTACTCCTGGGGTGGGGGATGCTCCATGAAGCCTGACTCGTCGTGACAACATGGCAGTAAATACATTATGCACCACTATGCTCAACCCTTAAGTGGTCATGACGAGGACGTAAGACTGGTAGTTAGGATATAATGAGCTAAATAGTAAGTGTAAGCGGACAGGCAAGTTTGGTTAGGGGGTTGGGAAGTAGCTCTGAGCCCAAGAAAAGGCTTAAATAAACTCCAACATGTCCTACAAGAGGATAATAGCAGGCGTATATTTACCAGGACCTACCGGCGGTTAAAGGGTGAAGTATAACCACCAGGTCCAGCAAGGTAAAGAATAACAATAATCTTTATTTATATAGCGCCAACATAGTCCACAACGCTTTACCACCTGAGGGATCATGTACAAACAAAATTATACATTACATAGCAACGAACAATTATAACAAGAGGATTAAAAGTCCCACTCTCAAGAGCTTACACTCTATGAGGGGGTAGGGCATTCCAGAGAACTGGTGCCGCTCGGGAGAAGAAGTCTTGGAGACGGGAGACCAATTAGTAATGGGTTACAGTAATCAAGATGGGAATGGATCAGGGCAACAATGGGAGTTTTTCTTTGCTTCCATAGTAAGAAAGGGGGGTATTCTAGAGATGTTTTTGAGGTGCAGGCGGCACGAGCGGGAGAGAGATTGAAAATAGGGGGTAAAGAAAAGATCAGTGAGACAGCGGGCATGCTACCTGGGTGTGATGATGGTGCCACACACAGAGATATCAGGTTTATATACTTTAGGTTAGTAGTTGGTGAAAACAAAAATTCTGTTTTTGAAAGTTTCCGGCAGAGAGAGGATATGATGCTAGAGACAGCAAACAGTCACTGGTTATCTTTAGTACAGACGGGGTGATATCACAGGAAGAAGTATTCAGTTGGGTGTCATCAGCATAGAGATATTACTGAAAACCAAATCTGCTGATAGTCTGTCCATTAGCGGCTGTGTAGAGAGAAAAGTTGCGAGGGCCTAGGACTGAATCCTGAGGAACCCCAACAGCAGGAGGGAGAGGAGAAGAGGTAGAGCCAGTTAATGATGCACTGAAGGAGTGGCAAGAGAGATGGGAAGAAAACCACGAGAGAGCAGTGTCCTTGAGGCCAATTGATTGAAGCATGGTGAGGAGGAGATGGTGGTCTACAGTGTCAAATACTGCAGAGAGATTAAGGAGAATTAGAAGAGATTAGTCACCGTTGCATTTAGGAGAATTAGTAGAAAGTAGTCACCGCTGCATTTGGATGTCAGGAGATCATTTTTCACTTTTGTGAGGGCAGTTTCTGTAAAATGAAGGGTGTGGAACCCAGATTGTAATGGATCAAGGAGAGAGTTAGCCGAGAGATAATGGATGAGGCGAGAGCAGACTAGACGTCCAGGAGTTTACAGATGGAGGCGAGATTGGAGACAGGTCTGTAGTTAGATCAAAGGAAGAACGGACCGGCACTCGCTGTTTGACAATAAATCATAAGATTATATACTAACAGCGAGTGCCGGTCCGTTATTCCTTTGATCTACAGTACAGACCAAAAGTTTGGACACACCTTCTCATTCAAAGAGTTTTCTTTATTTTCATGACTATGAAAATTGTAGATTCACACTGAAGGCATCAAAACTATGAATTAACACATGTGGAGTTATATATATAACAAAAAAGTGTGAAACAACTGAAAATATGTCATATTCTAGGTTCTTCAAAGTAGCCACCTTTTGCTTTGATTACTGCTTTGCACACTCTTGGCATTCTCTTAATGAGCTTCAAGAGGTAGTCACCTGAAATGGTTTTCACAGGTGTGCCCTGTCAGGTTTAATAACTGGGATTTCTTGCCTTATAAATGGGGTTGGGACCATCAGTTGCGTTGAGGAGAAGTCAGGTGGATACACAGCTGATGGTCCTACTGAATAGACTGTTAGAATTTGTATTATGGCAAGAAAAAAGCAGCTAAGTAAAGAAAAACTAGTGGCCATCATTACTTTAAGAAATGAAGGTCAGTCAGTCCGAAAAATTGGGAAAACTTTGAAAGTAAGGGCTATTTGACCATGAAGGAGAGTGATGGGGTGCTGCGCCAGATGACCTGGCCTCCACAGTCACCGGACCTGAACCCAATCGAGATGGTTCGGGGTGAGCTGGACCGCAGAGTGAAGGCAAAAGGGCCAACAAGTGCTAAGCATCTCTGGGAACTCCTTCAAGACTGTTGGAAGACCATTTCAGGTGACTACCTCTTGAAGCTCATCAAGAGAATGCCAAGAGTGTGCAAAGCAGTAATCAAAGCAAAAGGTGGCTACTTTGAAGAACCTAGAATATGACATATTTTCAGTTGTTTCACACTTTTTTGTTTTGTATATAATTCCACATGTGTTAATTCATAGTTTTGATGCCTTCATAGTCATGAAAATAAAGAAAACTCTTTGAATGAGAAGGTGTGTCCAAACTTTTGGTCTGTACTGTTCATGGGACGCCTGCCCTGGGACACGTGCACCTCCACTCTATCTCCCGCAGTGCCGATCGATATATTGTACACACAGGTCTGTAGTTAGTTCCGTAGGATGGGACAAGAGAAGGTTTCTTTAGTAATAGGCTTATGAAAGAGAAGGGGAAGATACCAGAAGAGAGAGGGAGGTTGAAGACTTTAGTTAGGTAGGTATTGACAGCTGGTAAGAGACACTGGAGGAGTTGAAGGTAATAGGGGCAGTAGTACATGTGGAAGGGTGAGAAGAGGAGCCTGAACACTTCTCCTTCTGTGAATGGGTTGAATGTGGAAAGTGAACCAGAAGAGATGCGAGGGGGGGGGGGGGGGAGTGTCGTTGACATTTGGAGACTGGGAGCAAATTTTCTGCTTAATCTTACCAACTTTCTCTTTGAAAAAGATGGCCAGATCTTCAGCACAGAGGTCTGTGATAGGCGCCTGCACTTTTGGACTGAGGAGGAAGTGAAAAGTGTCAGAGTTTTTTTTATTATAATTGGATAGTGAGGAGATCGGGGTTGTGAAATGGGTCTGTTTGGGGAGGTGAAGGGCAGAGTTATAAGTTCTCAGCATAAATTTGTAATGGAGATAATCTTCTGGCGTATGACCTTTTCTCCATAGGTGTTCAGCACTGCTGGAGTATTGCTGGAGGAAGCGAGTTTGAGGTGTAAGTCTGTGTTGCTTTCATCTCTGTTTGGAGGTTCTGAGTGTAGGGGGCGCTACTTCATCCAGGGTGCTTCTGAGGGAGTGGGAGAGGAGAGCTAGTAAAGTCAGGAACCAAGCAGAGCCAAAAGAAGACCAGGTCAAGTGTGTTACCGTCTTAATGCGTCTGAGAGTTAGAAAGTTGTGAAAGACCAAGAGAGGTGGATAGAGATAGATGCTTGGAGGCCGATGGGGAGATTGGGTTGTGTAGGGGATGTTAAAGTCACCCAAAATGACAGTTGGTAGTTCTAAGGACAGAAAATGCAAAGTGACCCAGTAACTGGGTGGGTGAGCCAGGGGGCAGTCACTGCCTCTCTTAGGGAGAGAGGATGGAAGAGTCTGAGAGCGTGGACCTCAAAAGGTGGAAATGAGAGTGATGGTTCTGGGGAAATAACCTAGAAGGTGCATTGTGGGGAAAGAAGTACAGTGACTTCACCGGTTAAGTCGATCACCAGGACTGAAGAAGTATGATCGAAGTACATCAAAAAAGTATGATCACCAGGATCCCCGGTTGTATAAGTAGTAGTGTGACCACCAGGACTTACATGGTGGTAGAAGAAGTATGAACATAGGGACACTGACATACACAGTGATAAGGATAGTATAGTATAATAACCAGCACCTACAGGTTTATGACCACTAAGACATATATGGTGTGACACAACACACAATATCACTATCAGAAGGTAGAAGTAAGATCCCTAGGAACTACATGGTAGATAAAAGGTAGGACCACTAGGACCTGCATGGTTATAAAGGAAGCGTGTTCACCAGGACTTACACAGCATGACGACCAGGAACTACATGATGATAAAGGTAGAAGAATAATCACCAGGAACTACTCAGTATGACCAGTAGGAGAAAAATTACAATCACCAAGGCCTACACAACATGACCATCAGAACCTACATGGTGATAAAATTATAAGCATGACCAGCATGACCTGTATGAAGATAAGAGTAGAATTATGACCACCGGGACCTGTATGAAGATAAAAGTACAAGTTTGACCACCAGGACCTGTAAGACGATAAAAGTAGAATTATGACCACTAGGACCTGCATGGTTATAAAAGATGTGTGTTCACCAGGACTTACACAGCATGACGACCAGGAACTACATGATGATAAAGGTAGAAGAATAATCACCAGGAACTACTCAGTATGACCAGTAGGAGAAAAATTACAATCACCAAGGCCTACACAACATGACCATCAGAACCTACATGGTGATAAAATTATAAGTATGACCAGCATGACCTGTATGAAGATAAAAGTACAAGTATGACCACCAGGACCTGTATGACGATAAGAGTAGAATTATGACCACCAGGACCTGTAAGAAGATGAGAGTAGAATTATGACCACCGGGACCTGCCTGGTGATAAAAGTAAAAGTATGACCACCAGGACCTGTATGACGATAAAAGTAGAATTATGACCACCAGGACCTGTATGACGATAAAAGTAGAATTATGACCACCAGGACCTGTATGACGATAAAAGTAGAATTATGACCACCAGGACCTGTATGACGATAAAAGTAGAATTATGACCACCGGGACCTGCCTGGTGATAAAAGTAAAAGTATGACCACCAGGACCTGTATGACGATAAAAGTAGAATTATGACCACCAGGACCTATATGACGATAAAAGTAGAAGTATGACCACCAGGACCTGAAGACTGGTGAAGGGTAAAGCATTATCTAGAGACCCTGTAAATGCATGGAGGAAGCTCAGCGTTGCCACCGATATTTGCTCTATTTGAAGAAGCAGTGATTCATGTGCGTGGTACTGAAGTGTCCACCAACAACAATTCCTTCTTAGCAACTAGAGCCTTCAGTTACCATCAGAACGGCTCGTCGCTGCAATAAGCGGCACAGACTGGAGAAGTCTTCACGCCCCTGGAAAGAGATACTGTACACTGCATTGCCATATGATGCCGAGAGTGATATCACTTCACAGATGTGACGATTCCCCTAATAGATCACTTTCCTGTCGTTTGTAAGAGCAGGAGACGCGTTCCCAGATCGCTACTGGGGTTTCAGCGTATAACACTACAGCCAATCTGCATCCATGGAGCAGAACGTTTGAGGGAATTGTCTTTTTGGCATTTGACTTCCTGGAATGCCATATAATGATATATTTCTCAGGTTTCCCTGCATTGTAATGTACGGCACCTGTGCTTGTATTATTCCTCTAATGTCATTATATTTGAGGGGATTGTCTTCTTAGCATTTGCCTCCTTGGTATTTGCTCCTCTGTCTTTCCGTCTCACTATGACCCTAGAAGGGCCCCTTCATACGCTGAGGATTTTGTTGCAGAAAATTCCGCAACTGAAAATCAGTTCCATTCGCCTGAATGGGGCTTGCAAAAATCCACACGCTTCAAATGAATGGAACTGATTTTCAGCCGCTGAATTTCCTGCCATAAAATCATCCACGTGTGAAGGCGCCCCAATACATCTGGCTCTGTGCCTTGGCACCTGATACTACTCTATTCCATTCGGTGCTGGTGTCCAGTGACGACACTTATACTAACTCTTTTCACATCTATTTATAATGTGGTATGGGTATCATAGTTCTGTTCATACTGAGCTTCCTGATACATGCATAAAATGCTAGAACTAAAGTGGTAAAACAAAGACTGTGCAATAGATAGACAGAGAGACAGAGCTAGACAGATAGAGGGTAGATAGATAGATACATACATAATAGATAATAGATAGATAGATAGATAGATAGATAGATAGATAGAAGATACATAGATAGATAGATAGATAGATAGATAGATAGATAGATAGATAGATATTAGATAGATAGATATGAGATAGATAGATAGATATGAGATAGATAGATAGATAGAAGATACATAGATAATAGATAGATATGAGATAGATAATAGACAGACAGATAGATAAATAGATAGATAAATAGATGGATAATAGACAGACAGACAGATAGATAGATAGACAGACAGATGATAGATCTTTCCTGCAGATCCATCATTAGACTATACTCTGCTACATCCATTGGTTTATAGCGTCACATCAGGGAATTACTACTCCGGCTATTTCCTAACACCGTCTCCCACCTTCTCTGCAGTGAAAACAATGTAAGGTGCAGTAATTACTGGTTCCTTTGTCCCGTCCAGTTACAGGCATCAGTAGATTTTCTTACAGGTGAGAACCTACTGAAAGCGAGCCGCCCGCCGCAGGTCTCCAGACTTCAATTACTGGGTAAGGCCTCATGCACACGAACGTATTTTCTTTCCATGTCCATTCTGTTTTTTTTGCAGACCGAATACGGAACCATTCATTTCAATGGGTCCACAAAAAAAAAACGGAAGTTACTCCGTGTGCATTCTGTTTCCGTATGTCTGTATTTCAATTCTGCAAAAAAAATAGAACATGTCTTATTATTGTCCGGATTACGGACAAAGATAGGACTGTTCTATTAGGGGCCGGCTGTCCCATAATATACGGAATGCACACGGGTGTCATCCGTATTTTTGCGGACCGCAAAATACATATGGTCGTGTGCAAGAGGCCTAAGAGGAAGAATCGCACCCGAGAGGGTCTGCCGAGAAGCTTTGCTGAAGAAGAGAGGCTACCGCTCGCTGTTATGAGCGAAGGACGTCTAATTAGGGGCTAACGTCTTCATGGCTCTCCTCATACATAATGAACAGGAAAATCGTATCCAGAGATTGTAGCCACAGACACTGCAACCTGTGGACAGGTGAGGCGCTGCTTATAGAAACAGCCATGTTTGTTTCAATTCTGGAGAACCCCTTTAAATATTTACTATATTTCGCGCCCCCACACACACTCACATTCCTTCTGCGGCTGAAAAGGTGTCTGTCTAGACCTGAAACTTCTCACAGCTGAGGGTTTGTTACAATTGTAGCTTAGTCCAGACAATCCTCTGTGCCGTGTTTATATCAGAGAGAATTTTCTAGACCAGATACAATTGTAACAAACCCTCAGCTGCGCAAATCTCTCGCCTGTCTGACAGTTTGTTACAATGTGTCCGCCCAAGTAAACTGTATCAGTCTGAAAAGTTCTGTAACTTTCTCATGTATTCTTTACTTTTTAGCCATTCACCGTTTCAAGATCTCTGCTTGCTGTCAAGGAATGGAATGGGAACAACTTTGCAGGTAACTTAAAATAAAATGTCCTGAGCCAAAACGTTATTACAATTGTATCCAATTTAAACAGCCTGGGCTCCAGACTGATACACTGTAACAAACTGTCAGGGCAGGAGAGAGATTTCAAGATTCCATGCGTGGACACACTGTAACAAACCCTCAGCTTAGGTGAGAAGCATTAGGTCGGGCTGCTTCAGTCTCTGGATGAAAACATGTGTTCTCATTCACTGACATCAAGCAGAGATCTTGGTGCGGAACATTTATTAAGACCGACGCTTGATACGCCAGTCTTAATTGGTGGCCCACTGGTGTCAAATGCGCTGCCATTGGCGCATCTCAGTCCACCCGTGCGCCATAACTGCAAATTACAGAGCGCAGATTTCGGATATAAACGCAGCGGGACGCCTTGGTTAACGCCCCCCCGACCCAGCGCGAAATTGTACAACTGGTAAACTGGGAGGTGGAAGGTTTAATAAGTCCCCCCCGTGGGTTAACCCTCTCCACGCTGCAGTGTGTCCTGCAGACTCACTCTGTACACAGAGCGGCACTTGAGGACATGGGGGACAATAGCAGGAATCCCGTCCATTCACAGCACGCGGTTACTGCGGCGGCGGCCGGGCGCGGAGGTCAGCTGACCTATTATGTGTGGAACAATGGGGCCCGGAGTAAGGCACGATGGTCGCTGTGTGTAAACAGACAGGTCTCCCTGGTGACGGGCACGCTCCCCGGCTGACAGCGAGGCGTACACTGACCTGCCGGTCCACCCCGCTGACAACACAAGGCAAAGCACGAGGCACGAGCTACAACGTAACCTCACTGCCTTCTCCTCTCGTGGGGTTAAACACTGCACGCTGCCATTATTTGGTTATATCTGGAGCTGGGAAAGCTGGATGATGTGGCCACCATAGGTCTGCCTAGTTAAAGGGGTACTCTGGTTGTTAAAAGATATAACCACCAGGATCCCCTCTACCTATAACCACCTACCACTGGGACCTCTACCCATCACAAGACTCCTCTGAGCCCCCCAAAATTAACGGAGCGGCAGGTTGGGTATGCGCACCGCCGCTCCGCCCATCTCTATGGGAGGTCCGGAGAAAGCAGAGTAACAAGAATGAACCGAGCACGGTTTGCACACCTGACCTGCTGCTTTATTCATTTCGGGGGCTCCAAGGAGTATGGGGTACCTGTTCTGGTGATCGGTGGGATCCCAAACAATCTGATAGTTATAGGGGATAACTTTAACCGGAATACCCCTTTAAAGGGCACCCGTTCACAACACCAACCCTATAAAACCAAGTACACTGCCTGGTAGGGTTGATCCTGCGGAATAAATCGATACCTCTCTTGTGAAAATCGGTTGTGGCGTTCCCAAGAAAAAAATACTTTTATCCTTTCAGTAAATGAGAGCTTCAGCTCGCCGAGGGGTGTGGCCTAGGCCCTCCAGGCTTCCCAGGGCTGGCCACGCCCCTCAGTGCACTGACACCCTCATTTACCTAAAGGATAAAAGTCTTTTTTTTCTCGGGAAAGCCACAACCGATTTTCGCAAGACAGGTATCGATTTAATCAGCAGGATCAAGCCCACCAGGCAGATTCTGGTTTAATAGGGTCGATCCTGCTCTTTAAGTAAGTCCCTTGCTTCCATATCATTGCAGAACTGGGCAGATCTGCCATGCAAGGCTCTAGAAAAGTTGAGTATTTTTAACCCCTACAGAGCTGCAATAGGCACCATAGGTTACGTCACTCTGATACAATTTTTCACCATTGAGATTTATACTTACAGGTATTTGTCTCTGGGAAAGCTGGGTGACAGCCGATTTTGCAGGGGGCTAGAAAAGCTTGACTACACCTCTGTAGAGTGGTCATATTGTTTATCACCCAGCTTTCCCAGATGGAATTCTTAGCAAAGGCTTTTCGGTATTTCTAGGAAAGCTGGGTGACAACTGACAACACAGTCAGTGGTGGTTACAGGTCTCCAAGGGTTGTCACCCAGCTTTCTTACGGTCCTGTATGGAACCTCTGTCTAGTTATCCAATTACTGTGTATGGGAACAGAACAAGCGCTAGGAAAGTTTGATGACCCCCCCCCCCCCTATAGGAGGCGTAACGTCCGCCATATTGCTCATCACCCAGCTTTCCCAGATAAAGATCTTAAAAAGCTGAATGACGACACCTAAGGGGGACATTTCGGCGCCAACCTTCCCAGATTCCTGTATTACTGTATCCTATTTACTAAGTCGATCGGCCATTCAGGGGTCTAGAAAAGCTGGGTAACCTGGAAGCTGCAATGGCGGCCATAGTGGTGGTCCCCCAGCTTTCCCAGGAACAGACAGAACCAACAGAGACAAGGCTCTATATTCGCAGCGGATTTGGGGCAGACGCTGGATTTCTGTGGATGTTGCGCCCCCACTGTGTGTAGGGGGCAGATGCTCTGCAGACTCCTGGGATCTGGGGCTGACGCTCTGCAGAGAAACAAGTCATTCAGCCTGGAACAATAAGACATGATTAAAGTCGTTACGTGCTGGGGCCCCGGGCACCGCCACCTGACAGCCGCACAATGGCCATTAACGAGGTAATCAGCATTCCTGCCTCTAGTGAGGAGTCCGAACCTGAAAGGCGATCTCCAGCCCCGCCCCCTAGTAAGGCCCCGCCCTCTATTGAGGCACATCTTCAGTCTATAATAGTGTTTTTCTAACTGTCAGGAAATGGTGTGAACAAGCAGAGCTGCAGTATAAAGCATGGGGGAAGGTGAGAGCGGCAGTCTGAACCGCTGCCGAGACTGAAGATGAAGTGAAGATTACCTTCACCTCCAAACCAGACAAGCGGCGCAACAGAGATACTGCTGATCTCTGAGCCTGTCATGGATCTTCGTAATGACTGACAGGAAGCGTTCCAGCTCTCTATGAAAAGAGGTTCTGCAGTGGCTGCAGTGTGTATTGTACAGTTTTAAGTCCTACTTGCTGCACGATCTCATACTACACACCTCAGCTGCTGCAGAACCTCATAATACACACCTCAGCTGCTGCAGAACCTCATAATACACACCTCAGCTGCTGCAGAACCTCATACTACACACCTCAGCTGCTGCAGAACCTCATACTACACACCACAGCTGCTGCTGAACCTCATAATACACACCACAGATGCTGCAGAACCTCATAATACACACCACAGCTGCTGCAGAACCTCATAATACACACCTCAGCTGCTGCAGAACCTCATAATACACACCACAGCTGCTGCAGAACCTCATAATACACACCTCAGCTGCTGCAGAACCGAATACTACACACCTCAGCTGCTGCAGAACCTCATACTACATACCAAGGCTGCTGCAGAACCTCATAATACACACCTCAGCTGCTGCAGAACCTCATACTACATATCTCAGCTGCTGCAGAACCTCATACTACATACCTCAGCTGCTGCAGAACCTCATAATACACACCTTAGCTGCTGCAGAACCTCATAATACACACCTTAGCTGCTGCATAACCTCATAATACACATCTCAGCTGCTGCAGAACACCATAATACATACCTCAGCTGCTGCAGAACCTCTTAATATACACCTCAGCTGCTGCAGAACACCATAATACACACCTCAGCTGCTGCAGAACCTCACAGTACACACCTCTTTAGGGTGTTTCATATCAAACAACAGTCTCCCTCTTAGGCATCAAAGAGAAGTTCTGCAGCAGCGGGGAGAGCGGGGCCCAAGGTCTCACCCTACCTTATGTGAACCCGCACTGGGGTCCCCTATAGCAAATATATGACTGGATGCATGTTTGCTATGGGGCCCCTCTCCTCTACAAGGGCTGGGCCCCTGGCAGGCTGAGGCATTCCCAGTCGGGGTTCTATTTATCAAGGTTTATTTACAAATCCGTGAAAATTGTAAGATGATTGCGGTTTCCATGCAACAGAAGACTCGAGTGCCGAGGAGTCGGAGCACGCGGCCGCTTCCAGAGCTAATTACGCCACCCGTCCAGATGATTAAGAGGCATTAGAGCCTCCCCTCTGGCACATCGGGACAGGCAAGGGCTAATTAAAGGCAGCGCCGCCTGCGGAACATGTGCTCGTTATGTAACGCCACCGTGCTCCTGCAACACTGTACACAGGCCTGCCCACCAGTAATGTCACCGGCAGCACGGCCCAGTCCGTGTGACATGACACCGGGCGGACCAAGGGGCGACTCCAGTAGGTTTAAAGGGGAGCTCCAACTTTGGCTGGAGGGGAGGGGGGAGGGGGTCTGCGAGAAGTTGGGACGCCCCACCTTTCCAATCTAAAACAAAAACAATAAAGCAATTTTGCAAGCAGCCTCCTACTGTCAATGGCTGTGCTGTATGGTGTTTCCATGGTTACAGACTACAAACAAGCCGGGTGTAGTCTGGCCCTGCAGTCACAGCGTTCATAGGTGACTGCGGTATCAGACCACACAGAGTTTGTTTGTAGTCTGTAACCACGGCGACGCATAGATCTGCACTGGAGCTGTACATACCAAACGGTAGGGGATTTTTTTGAGCAAGAGTATTTATTACTTTTATATTTTTTTTCATTTGTCTGTTTTACATGTATTGGAGGGGTTGCAAAAGTTTACACACCCTTTCATTTTTACACATTTCTGATATTTGTATGGGAACCAGAGGCTGACACCAGCCTGAGACACTGAAGACGGGTGACAGTAAGTGACAATCTGTTATCCAGCGACGGTATTAGGAACACGACAATAAGGCAGGTAACATCCATACATCGCAGTTACCATAGCAACCCCCTGACATCGGAGGAAAGTTATCTGAACACCCCTGCTATACTAGCCGCAGTGCAGAAACGCCCTGGGCGTGCGCCCCCGTAGATCGGGTCAGTACATTGCCCCCGCGGCCAGGGTGCTGAGCGCTAGTCCAATCAGAAACTCAAATAGAAGGCGCAAAATCACCCCCATAAGGCGCTGACGACCAAGAAAGGGGGTTCACCTACCCCGATGTGCACATGGAAGAGGAACAGACATGGGGGTGGAGGCTAATGGAAAGGAGGTACAGACCCTGGAGGGTGGCAGGAAGGAGGTACTGGCACAAATGGACTGGTACTAGGGGGGTAGAGACACTAACGAGGGGACTGGTACTAGGGGTGTACAGACACTAACGAGGGGACTGGTACTAGGGGGGACAGACACTAAAGAGGGGACTGGTACTAAGGGGGTGCAGACACTAAAGAGGGGACTGGTACTAGGGGGTACAGACACTAAAGAGGGGACTGGTACTAGGGGGTACAGACACTAACGAGGGGACTGGTACTAGGGGGGTACAGACACTAACGAGGGGACTGGTACTAAGGGGGTACAGACACTAACGAGGGGACTGGTACTAGGGGGGACAGACACTAAAGAGGGGACTGGTACTAGGGGGGACAGACACTAAAGAGGGGACTGGTACTAGGGGGTACAGACACTAACGAGGGGACTGGTACTAGGGGGGTGCAGACACTAACGAGGGGACTGGTACTAAGGGGGTACAGACACTAACGAGGGGACTGGTACTAAGGGGTACAGACACTAACGAGGGGACTGGTACTAAAGGGTTACAGACACTAACGAGGGGACTGGTAATAAGGGGGTACAGACACTAACGAGGGGACTGGTACTAAGGGGGTACAGACACTAACGAGGGGACTGGTACTAAGGGGGTACAGACAGTAACGAGGGGACTGGTACTAAGGGGGTACAGACACTAACGAGGGGACTGGTACTAAGGGGTGTACAGACACTAACGAGGGGACTGGTATTAATGGGGTACAGACAGTAACGAGGGGACTGGTAGTAAGGGGGTACAGACACTAACGAGGGGACTGGTACTAAGGGGGTACAGACACTAACAGGGGACTGGTACTAAAGGGTTACAGACACTAACGAGGGGACTGGTAATAAGGGGGTACAGACACTAACGAGGGGACTGGTACTAAGGGGGCACAGACACTAACGAGGGGACTGGTACTAAGGGGGTACAGACAGTAACGAGGGGACTGGTACTAGGGGGTACAGACACTAACGAGGGGACTGGTACTAAGGGGTGTACAGACACTAACGAGGGGACTGGTATTAAGGGGGTACAGACAGTAACGAGGGGACTGGTACTAAGGGGGTACAGACACTAACGAGGGGACTGGTACTAAGGGGGTACAGACACTAACGGGGGGACTGGTACTAAGGGGGTACAGACACTAACGAGGGGACTGGTACTAAGGGGGTACAGACACTAACGAGAGGACTGGTACTAAGGGGGTACAGACACTAACGAGAGGACTGGTACTAAGGGGGTACAGACAGTAACGAGGGGACTGGTACTAAGGGGGTACAGACACTAACGAGGGGACTGGTACTAAGGGGGTACAGACACTAACGAGGGGACTGGTACTAAGGGGGTACAGACACTAACGAGGGGACTGGTACTAAGGGGGTACAGACACTAACGAGAGGACTGGTACTAAGGGGGTGCAGACACTAACAGGGGACTGCTACTAAGGGGGTACAGACACTAACAGGGGACTGGTACTAAGGGGGTACAGACACTAACGGGGGGACTGGTACTAAGGGGGTACAGACACTAACGAGAGGATTGGTACTAAGGGGGTACAGACACTAACGAGGGACTGGTACTAAGGGGGTACAGACACTAACGAGAGGATTGGTACTAAGGGGGAACAGGTGGCAATAGGTGGGTGCGGACGCCACGGTCAATGACAGTAAAGAATGTCCCCATTTATCAGACCCTCCATACAACAAATCACAATATGGTGGAAGCCTCACACCCTGCGCATCACTGTGAGCGAGGGCCGCGCCACCGGTGCCACCTACCTGAGCAGGTAAACCGCCCTCTCAATGTCATTCAGCTCCTCATCGACCGTCAGCCTCTCAATCTCTTCAGGAGTCTGTAATAAGAAAGGACGACGGGTCAGGGGCCTCCAAATGATATTATACACCTGGAGATTATAACGAAGGGGCGGAGATTAATAGAGCGCAGCACTAACGACACTGCTACATCTCATCATAGGATATACCCAGAACGGGGGCCCCCGGGATAACCATTATTATCGGGGACCCTCAATAATCGGAGAGATACACAGTGGGATGATGTCAGCGGAGGGCGATGACATCACGATCAGGTGACCCCCCCTTTATGTATAACAACCCAGGCAGCGCATGTCCCCAATAACTACCCCCATTAGTAAACAGGTACATGAAGGAATATCATGACTGATGATGTCAGAGTCTGATGACATCACTGACTGGCGGAGGGGCAGGGTACGACATAGGGATCCCCTCATACAGTATAGAAGGGTTACAATTGGGGCAGGGGGGTTGCTAGACTGAAGGGATAAGCCCCAGTCCCCCCTCTGGTCGGGCCGGGTGATGACATCATCATATTACATGGATTAGTTATTATGGAGACTGCAGCACAGGGTACGATGATGTATCACCTAAGATTGTTACATAGTTGTAAGATCCCCCCGTCTATTCCCGGGGCCCCCAGTGACATGCTAGGCTCGGATGACGTCACGGCTTGTTCTGGGGTGCCCATGACGTCACTGGCCCCGTTACCTTCAGGCTCCGGCGCACCGGCCGCTCGATGATGGCCAGCTCCTGCAGGTCCTCGATGTATCCGAACAGGCTGAGCTCCATCCTGGGGACTCCGGGGATCAGGCAGCCGCTGCGCCCCGCATCCTCCATCCACCGGGAGCTCTTCACATGGCAGCAGCCGGAGATCCTGAGTGCGGGGGCGGCGGGGGCGGAGCCTGCACCGAGCGGATCACCGGGGAGAGCGGGGCACCTGCGGGGGAACGGGGTGACACGGAACCTGCGGGAGGAGGTGACCCCGGGCAGGGGAGCGGGAGGAGGCGGGGAGGCTAAGGAGGGGCCGGTACCGGGCAGCACCGGGTCATGGTGTCCGGGCTCAGCGCTGTGCGGAGCGAGAGGCGGCCTGCAGCGGGTGTGCGGCGCCCGGTCTCCATGGTGACGAGGCGCTGCTGACGTCACACACCTGCCACATGTCCGCCCTGTCAAATCCATGTCAGAGCGCTACAGACATGTCACATGTAACTGCTGCCTCCTGCATGTCATGTTTATACTGCCACATACATGTCACATGTTACTGCTGCCTCCTGCATGTCATGTTTATACTGCCACATACATCATGTCACATGTAACTGCTGCCTCCTGCATGTCATGTTTATACTGCCACATACATCATGTCACATGTAACTGCTGCCTCCTGCATGTCATGTTTATACTGTCACATACATGTCACATGTAACTGCTGCCTGCATGTCATGTTTATACTGCCACATACATGTCACATGTAACTGCTGCCTGCATGTCATGTTTATACTGCCACATACATGTCACATGTAACTGCTGCCTGCATGTCATGTTTATACTGCCACATACATGTTACTGCTGCCTGCATGTCATGTTTATACTGCCACATACATGTCACATGTAACTGCTGCCTGCATGTCATGTTTATACTGCCACATACATGTCACATGTAACTGCTGCCTGCATGTCATGTTTATACTGCCACATACATGTTACTGCTGCCTGCATGTCATGTTTATACTGCCACATACATGTCACATGTAACTGCTGCCTGCATGTCATGTTTATACTGCCACATACATGTCACATGTAACTGCTGCCTCCTGCATGTCATGTTTATACTGTCACATACATGTCACATGTAACTGCTGCCTGCATGTCATGTTTATACTGCCACATACATGTCACATGTAACTGCTGCCTGCATGTCATGTTTATACTGCCACATACATGTCACATGTAACTGCTGCCTGCATGTCATGTTTATACTGCCACATACATGTCACATGTTACTGCTGCCTCCTGCATGTCATGTTTATACTGCCACATACATGTCACATGTAACTGCTGCCTCCTGCATGTCATGTTTATACTGCCACATACATGTTACTGCTGCCTGCATGTCATGTTTATACTGCCACATACATGTCACATGTAACTGCTGCCTGCATGTCATGTTTATACTGCCACATACATGTCACATGTTACTGCTGCCTCCTGCATGTCATGTTTATACTGCCACATACATGTCACATGTAACTGCTGCCTGCATGTCATGTTTATACTGCCACAGACATGTCACATGTAACTGCTGCCTGCATGTCATGTTTATACTGCCACATACATGTCACATGTAACTGCTGCCTCCTGCATGTCATGTTTATACTGCCACAGACATGTCACATGTAACTGCTGCCTGCATGTCATGTTTATACTGCCACAAACATGTCACATGTTACTGCTGCCTCCTGCATGTCATGTTTATACTGCCACATACATGTCACATGTAACTGCTGCCTCCTGCATGTCATGTTTATACTGCCACATACATGTCACATGTAACTGCTGCCTCCTGCATGTCATGTTTATACTGCCACATACATGTCACATGTAACTGCTGCCTGCATGTCATGTTTATACTGACACATACATGTAACTGCTGCCTGCATGTCATGTTTATACTGCCACATACATGTTACTGCTGCCTCCTGCATGTCATGTTTATACTGCCACATACATGTCACATGTTACTGCTGCCTCCTGCATGTCATGTTTATACTGCCACATACATGTCACATGTAACTGCTGCCTGCATGTCATGTTTATACTGCCACAGACATGTCACATGTAACTGCTGCCTGCATGTCATGTTTATACTGCCACATACATGTCACATGTAACTGCTGCCTCCTGCATGTCATGTTTATACTGCCACAGACATGTCACATGTAACTGCTGCCTGCATGTCATGTTTATACTGCCACATACATGTCACATGTAACTGCTGCCTCCTGCATGTCATGTTTATACTGCCACATACATGTCACATGTAACTGCTGCCTGCATGTCATGTTTATACTGCCACAGACATGTCACATGTAACTGCTGCCTGCATGTCATGTTTATACTGCCACATACATGTCACATGTAACTGCTGCTTCCTGCATGTCATGTTTATACTGCCACATACATGTCACATGTAACTGCTGCCTGCATGTCATGTTTATACTGCCACAGACATGTCACATGTAACTGCTGCCTGCATGTCATGTTTATACTGCCACATACATGTCACATGTTACTGCTGCCTCCTGCATGTCATGTTTATACTGCCACATACATGTCACATGTAACTGCTGCCTCCTGCATGTCATGTTTATACTGCCACATACATGTCACATGTAACTGCTGCCTCCTGCATGTCATGTTTATACTGCCACATACATGTCACATGTAACTGCTGCCTCATGCATGTCATGTTTATACTGCCACATACATGTCACATGTAACTGCTGCCTCCTGCATGTCATGTTTATACTGCCACATACATGTCACATGTTACTGCTGCCTCCTGCATGTCATGTTTATACTGCCACATACATGTCACATGTAACTGCTGCCTGCATGTCATGTTTATACTGCCACATACATGTAACTGCTGCCTGCATGTCATGTTTATACTGCCACATATATGTTACTGCTGCCTCCTGCATGTCATGTTTATACTGCCACATACATGTCACCTGCAACTGCTGCCTGCATGTCATGTTTATACTGCCACATACATGTCACCTGCAACTGCTGCCTGCATGTCATGTTTATACTGCCACATACATGTCACATGTTACTGCTGCCTGCATGTCATGTTTATACTGCCACATACATGTCACATGTAACTGCTGCCTCCTGCATGTCATGTTTATACTGCCACATACATGTCACATGTAACTGCTGCCTCCTGCATGTCATGTTTATACTGCCACATACATGTCACATGTTACTGCTGCCTCCTGCATGTCATGTTTATACTGCCACATACATGTCACATGTTACTGCTGCCTGCATGTCATGTTTATATTGCCACATACAGTGCCTTGCAAAAGTATTCACTCCCCTTGACTTTTTTCATATTTTGTTACATTACAGCCTTAAGTTCAATGTTTTGTTAATCTGAATTTGATGTGATGATCAGAACACAATAGTCTAAGTCGGTGAAGTGAGAAAAATATATAAATAAAACTATTGTTTAGAAATAGAAAACAGAAAATTGCCATGTGCGAATGTATTCACCCCCTCTGTTAGGAAGCCCATAAAAAGCTCAGGTGCAACCAATTACCCTCAGAAGTCACATAATTAGTGAGATGATGTCACCTGTGTGCAATCTCAGTGTCACATGATCTGTCATTACATATACAGGTCCTTCTAAAAAAATTAGCATATTGTGATAAAGTTCATTATTTTCTGTAATGTGCTGATAAACATTAGACTTTCATATATTTTAGATTCATTACACACAACTGAAGTAGTTCAAGCCTTTTATTGTTTTAATATTGATGATTTTGGCATACAGCTCATGAAAACCCAAATTTCCTATCTCCAAAAATTAGCATATTTCATCCGACCAATAAAAGAAAAGTGTTTTTAATACAAAAAAGTCAACCTTCAAATAATTGTGTTCAGTTCTGCACTCAATACTTGGTCGGGAATCCTTTTGCAGAAATGACTGCTTCAATGCGGCGTGGCATGGAGGCAATCAGCCCGTGGCACTGCTGGGGTGTTATGGAGGCCCAGGATGCTTCAATGCGGCGTGGCATGGAGGCAATCAGCCCGTGGCACTGCTGAGGTGTTATGGAGGCCCAGGATGCTTCAATGCGGCGTGGCATGGAGGCAATCAGCCTGTGGCACTGCTGAGGTGTTATGGAGGCCCAGGAGGCTTCAATGCGGCGTGGCATGGAGGCAATCAGCCTGTGGCACTGCTGAGGTGTTATGGAGGCCCAGGAGGCTTCTATGCGGCGTGGCATGGAGGCAATCAGCCGGTGGCACTGCTGAGGTGTTATGGAGGCCCAGGAGGCTTCGATAGCGGCCTTAAGCTCATCCAGAGTGTTGGGTCTTGCGTCTCTCAACTTTCTCTTCCCAATATCCCACAGATTCTCTATGGGGTTCAGGTCAGGAGAGTTGGCAGGCCAATTGAGCCCAGTAATACCATGGTCAGTAAACCAGTTACCAGTGGTGTTGGCACTGTGAGCAGGTGCCAGGTCGTGCTGAAAAATGAAATCTTCATCTCCATAAAGCTTTTCAGCAGATGGAAGCATGAAGTGCTCCAAAATCTCCTGATAGCGGCTGCATTGACCCTGCCCTTGATAAAACACAGTGGACCAACACCAGCAGCTGACATGGCACCCCAGACCATCACTGACTGTGGGGACTTGACACTGGACTTCAGGCATTTTGGCATTTCCCTCTCTCCAGTCTTCCTCCAGACTCTGGCACCTTGATTTCCGAATGACATGCAACAGTCCAGTGCTGCTTCTCTGTAGCCCAGGTCAGGCGCTTCTGCCGCTGTTTCTGGGGAATGCGGCACCTGTAGCCCATTTCCTGCACACGCCTGTACACGGTGGCTCTGGATGTTTCTACTCCAGACTCAGTCCACTGCTTCCGCAGGTCCCCCAAGGTCTGGAATCGGTCCTTCTCCACAATCTTCCTCAGGGTCCGGTCACCTCTTCTCGTTGTGCAGCGTTTTCTGCCACACTTTTTCCTTCCCACAGACTTCCCACTGAGGTGCCTTGATACAGCTCTCTGGGAACAGCCTATTCGTTCAGACATGTCTTTCTGTGTCTTACCCTCTTGCTTGAGGGTGTCAATGATGGCCTTCTGGATAGCAGTCAGGTCGGCAGTCTTACCCATGATTGCGGTTTGGAGTAATGAACCAGGCTGGGAGTTTTTAAAAGCCTCAGGAATCTTTTGCAGGTGTTTAGAGTTAATTAGTTGATTCAGATGATTAGGTTAATAGCTCGTTTAGAGAACCTTTTCATGATATGCTAATTTTTTTAGATAGGAATTTTGGGTTTTCATGAGCTGTATGCCAAAATCATCCATATTAAAACAATAAAAGGCTTGAACTACTTCAGTTGGTGTGTAATGAATCTAAAATATATGAAAGTCTAATGTTTATCAGTACATTACAGAAAATAATGAACTTTATCACAATATGCTAATTTTTTTAGAAGGACCTGTACACACCAGAGTCTGCAGCACCTAAGCAAGAGGCATAACTGACCAAACACTGCCATGAAGACCAAGGAGCTCTCCAAACAAGTAAGGGACAATGTTGATGAGAAGTACAAGTCAGGGTTCGGTTATAAAAAAATATCCAAATCTTTGATGATCCCCAGGAGCGCCATCAAATCTATCATAACCAAATGGAAAGAACATGGCACAACAGCAAACCTGCCAAGAGACGGCCGCCCACCAAAACTCACGGACTGGGTAAGGAGGGCATTAATCAGAGAGGCAGCACAGAGACCTAAGGTAACCCTGGAGGAGCTGCAGAGTTCCACAGCAGAGACCGGAGGATCTGTACATAGGAGGACAATAAGCCGTACGCTCCATAGAGTTGGGCTTTATGGCAGAGCGGCCAGAAGAAGCCATTACTGTCAGCTATAAACAATAAGGCACGTTGTGAGTTTGCGAAAAGGCCTGTGGGAGACTCCCAAATGTATGGAGGAAGGGGCTCCGGTCTGAGGAGACCCAAAATGTATGGAGGAAGGGGCTCCGGTCTGAGGAGACCCAAAATGTATGGAGGAAGGGGCTCCGGTCTGAGGAGACTATAATGGAACTTTTCAGCCATTAAAGAAAACTCTATGGGCCAGATTTATCACGACTCTGACTGCTCACTCCACTTTCACATATGGCTAAAGTCAGATTTATGATCGGCCCTTTAAGACTGCAATAAATGTGGTTTGACGGTAGCAGTTTATCCGTCAGTAAGCAGCTTTACAAAAGTCGCCCATCTTTGCAAAAAAGTCGCACGTTTTTATGAAAAAGTCGCATGTTCTATTAAAAAGTCTCATAAGATAAGCATGGGCCTCACTGGAGTGAAATTGCGACTTTTTAAATAGTCCCAATAGTAAATCTGTCTAGAGATTAATTTACATAAGAAAACACGCCCACTTTCAGAAAACTGGTGAGCATAGTGCAGAGCAGAAAAAAGTCGCAAATTTGTGCGCAGTTTTAGCGTTTGCGCATTTTTTGGGGACTTTTTCACTCCATTATTCTGACCTGAGCTAATGATAAATCTGGCCCTATGTCTGGTGCAAACCCATTACATCACCCAAAGAGCACCATCCCCACAGTGAGACATGGTGGTGGCAGCATCATGCTGGGGGGACTGGGAAACTGGTCAGAGCTGAGGGAAAGATGGATGGTGCTAAATACAGGGATATTCTTGAGCAGAACCTGTCCCACTCTGTGCGTGATCTGAGGCTCGGACGGAGGTTCACCTTCCAGCAGGACAAGGACCCCAAACACACGGCTACAGCAACACTGGAGAGGTTTAAGGGGAAACATGTAAATGTGTTGGAATGGCCGAGTCACAGCCCAGATCTCAGTCCAATAGAAGATCTGTGGTCAGACGTAAAGATTGCTGTTCACAAGCACAAACATCCGACCTGTAGGAGCTGGAGCAGTTCTGCAAGGAGGAACGGGCAAAAATCCCAGCGGTAAGATGTGGCGACTGCTCATAGAGACGTATCCAAAGGGACTTGGAGCTGTGATTGCCGCAAAAGGCGGCTCTACAAAGTACTGACTTTAGGGGGGTGAATAGTTCTGCACATTGACTTTTTCAGTTATTTTGTCCTATTTGTTATTTGCTTCACAATAAAAAAAAAAAAAAAAAAACATCTTCAAAGTTGTGGGCATGTTCTGTAAATTACATGATGCAAATCCTCAAACAATCCATGGTTAATATCAGGTTGTGAGGCACCAAAATATGAAAAAAGTCAAGGGGGGGGGGTGTGAATACCTTTGCAAGGCACTGTAAGTCACATGTTGTAACTGCTGCCTACATGTCATGCTTACTGCCACATACATGTCACATGTCCACCCTGCCAAATACATGTTCAGAGCGCTACATACATGTCACATGGTCTAACTGCTGCCTACATGCAGGGTCTCCAGCCATCCAGAAATTTCTGGACAGTTCGTAAAAATAGGCGACTTTTTTCCGGTGTCCGCATGTCTGTGATTTTTTCAGGCTGGGGGTAATTGATTGTTTTGGTGGCGATTGTTCTCATCGCTCTCTGAGTCCCGGTAAATGCTGGTGAGGAGCTCTGATATCATTCATCATCTTCAGCGTTCATTATGGTTTCCCAATTTGTCCGTAAAAAATATTGTCTGTCCGGGATTTTGGGATAAGTTGTCTAGAAAGAAGAAGAATTCTAGTTGGCAACCCTGCCTACATGCCATGCTCTTACTGCCACATACATGTCACACATGTCCACACTATTGCATAGACATTACATGTCTACGGTTACATACTTGTCACATATCCACACAATTGCACACACTACTACATGCATGTTACATGTCAATACAGAAACATAAGCAGGTCCCGTGTATGCTCACACGTCAGCATCCAGTGATTTCTCTGCGCATTCACTGAGGTCTACTGAAGTGTGGGGAAATATCACGCATGTACTTCTGCGCGTGAACAGTATGTTCTGGTGTACCGCTGCACGTGTATGTTCTGGTGTACCGCTGCACATGCATGTTCTGGTGTACCGCTGCACATGTATGTTCTGGTGTACCGCTGCACATGCATGTTCTGGTGTACCGCTGCACATGTATGTTCTGGTGTACCGCTGCACATGTATGTTCTGGTGTACCGCTGCACATGTATGTTCTGGTGTACCGTTGCACATGCATGTTCTGGTGTACCGTTGCACGTGTATGTTCTGGTGTACCGCTGCACGTGTATGTTCTGGTGTACCGTTGCACATGTATGTTCTGGTGTACCGTTGCACATGTATGTTCTGGTGTACCGTTGCACATGCATGTTCTGGTGTACCGCTGCACATGTATGTTCTGGTGTACCGTTGCACATGCATGTTCTGGTGTACCGTTGCACATGTATGTTCTGGTGTACCGTTGCACATGTATGTTCTGGTGTACCGTTGCACATGCATGTTCTGGTGTACCGTTGCACATGCATGTTCTGGTGTACCGCTGCACATGCATGTTCTGGTGTACCGCTGCACGTGTATGTTCTGGTGTACCGCTGCACATGTATGTTCTGGTGTACCGCTGCACATGTATGTTCTGGTGTACCGCTGCACATGTATGTTCTGGTGTACCGCTGCACATGTATGTTCTGGTGTACTGTTGCACATGCATGTTCTGGTGTACCGCTGCACATGTATGTTCTGGTGTACTGTTGCACATGCATGTTCTGGTGTACCGCTGCACATGTATGTTCTGGTGTACCGCTGCACATGTATGTTCTGGTGTACTACAGACTGAAGCTGGTAACGTGCAGAGTTTAATCAGAAAAATATCCATCTGTCAGACCATCAATGAAGGATCAGGGACAGAGCGCCCCCTGCTGACCGGAGCGCCTCACTGCAGGCTGCCAACCGCAGGGAATTGCTCTTCATGCAGTGACCCCGTCTCCTGACCGCTGTGACCCCGTCTCCTGACCGCTGACCCTCCCCCTTCCACTGAAATACTCTGTGCTGCTGTACGAGCCCGCTCTTCCCACTAGGTACTATTCAGTCTGCGATCCCCTGCGGCAGTGTCCCTCAGCTCCATTCCTCAGGACCCACCTGCCGAAAATGTATTCAGGGTTTCCTCAGTATCGAGTAGGTGATTAGTGTCAGTGCATCAGGACTTAAGCCTCATTCACACGCCCGTGTCCGTGCTCGCATCCGTGAAGCTGTCCATGAAGGATCCGTGTTGGGTCCCTGTGTCTGTTTTTTGCTGTCCGTGCTGCATCCGTGTCTCAAACCATCTCTTCTTAATTATCTGTGAAACATTAGCACACTTTTCTCTCCTGATAAACTCTGTGCTGCTGTGAACTCCGCTCCTTCCACTCCCTATTTATGACCTCCTAACATCTGCACACTCCTCTCCTTAAATACTCTGTACTGCTGGGGCACCCTGCTTGCAATGCTCCATCTGCGACCTTCCAACTCCTAAGATCAATACACTTCCCTCCTGAAATACTCTGCGCTTCTGGGGAACCCTGCTCCTTCCACTATGTAACTCTCCACCTGTTAGGCTAGTTTCACACCCCATGGCTGTTGCGGCAGACATGCAGAGAATCATCCGGACACAACCCGCAGCACGCAGAGATTTGTGTCCGGATGGTTCTCCGCTTGTCTGCCGGAGTGCGTACGGATTTATACCTAATGGGGCTGGCGGACATTCCATTCACATCCGGCAGTGCCGGATCCGGTGAATTGAACAGCCCGCTGCAATTCACACCAGAGGTATGAAAATAGCCTCATCTCTCCTGATAAACTCTGTGCTGCTGTGAACTCCGCTCCTTCCACTACTTAACTCTCCATTACTACCCAAGATCAGTATGGTCCTCCCCTGAAATACTCTGTGCTGCTGTGAACCCTGCTCCTTTTAATATGTAACTCTCTCTTTGTGACCTCCTAACATCAGAACACTCCTCTCCTGAAATCCTCTGTGCTTCTGTGCACCCTGCTTCTTTCTCTATGTAACTCTCCGTCTCTTACCACCCAAAATTAGTATGCTCCTCTCCTGAAATCCTCTGTGCTTCTGGGAAACCCCGCTCCTTCCACTATGTAAAGGTGGATTTACACGGCTTGATATTCGTTCCAGTGAACGCTCCCGATACTCTGCCCGTCTAAATGTGCCGCCGATCACCCGATGAATGAGCAAAACGCTCGTTCGCCGGGTGATCCTGCCGTTCATGCAGGCACCTGATTTATCATTTCTGCTGCCCAGAAACAACGCAGCCGTAGGAGGAGGAGCCATTGCAATAGCGACTGTCCGTCCTCATACTGTGGAGGAGATCGCTGTATGTAAATGCCTGCTTCACCTCCACTGAGAGAGCAGCCGCCTTAACTCTCAGTCTGTGACCCCCCAAGATCGCCCTCCTCTCCTACTCCTCCACCCCTTCCTTTATCATCTCATTGGATCCTGCAATACTCTGTGCTGCTGTAAAGAAACTACATTTTGATGCATTTTCAAACACCCACAATCCTCCCTGGGTCTGGCCCATAACAAGACACCCCCAATAATTATGTCAACCTGCGGTCGGAGGTCCAGTTTTAACCCCCCGCATTTTGAGGTCCAGTTTTGACACCTTCATGGTCGGAGATCCAGTTTTCACACCCCCTACGGCCAGAGGTCCAGTTTTGACAACCCCGCGTCCGGAGGTCCAGTTTTGATACCCCAACCCCCCCCCCCCCTGAGGTCAAGTTAGCCCCCCCTTCCCCCCCCCGGGTCGGAGGTCCAGTCTTGACACCCCCACGGCACCCCCCGCAGATAGAGGTCCAGTTTTGACACCCCCCGCAGATGGAAGTCCAGTTTTGACACCCCCCTGCGGCCGGAGGTCCAGTTTTGACACCCCCTGCGGCCGGAGGTCCAGTTTTGACACCCCCGGCGGCCGGAGGTCTAGTTTTGACCCCCAACCCCCCCCCCCCCCCCCGTGGCCGGAGGTCTAGTTTCGACACCCCTACGGCCGGAGGTCCAGTTTTGACACCCCCGCAGCCGGAGGTCAAGTTCTGACACCCCCCGCGGCCGGAGGTCCAGTTTTGAAACACCCCCCCCCCCCGTGGCCGGAGGTCCAGTTTTGACACCCTCCGCAGATGGAAGTCCAGTTTTGACACCCCCGACGGCCGGAGGTCCAGTTTTGACACCCTCTGCGGCCGGAGGTCCAGTTTTGACACCCCCGGCGGCCGGAGGTCCAGTTTTGACACCCCCTGCGGCCGGAGGTTAAGTTTTGACACCCCTCCCCGTGGCCGGAGGTCTAGTTTTGACACTCCTACGGCCGGAGGTCCAGTTTTGACACCCCCGCAGCCGGAGGTCAAGTTTTGAAACCCCCCCGTGGCCGGAGGTCCAGTTCTGACACCCCCCGCGGCCGGCGGTCCAGTTTTGACACCCCCTGCGGCCGGCGGTCAAGTTTTGAACCCCCCCCCCTCGTGGCCAGAGGTCCAGTTCTGACACCCTCCAGTGGCCGGAGGTCCAGTTCTGACACCCCCCGCGGCCGGAGGTCCAGTTTTGACACCCCCCAGTGGCCGGAGGTCCAGTTCTGACACCCCCCCCCCCCCGTGGCCAGAGGTCCAGTTCTGACACCCCCCAGTGGCCGGAGGTCCAGTTCTGACACCCCCCAGTGGCCGGAGGTCCAGTTCTGACACCCCCCAGTGGCCGGAGGTCCAGTTCTGACACCCCCCAGTGGCCGGAGGTCCAGTTCTGACACCCCCCAGTGGCCGGAGGTCCAGTTCTGACACCCCCCAGTGGCCGGAGGTCCAGTTCTGACACCCTCCAGTGGGCAGAGGTCCAGTTCTGACACCCCCCGCGGCCGGAGGTCCAGTTTTGACACCCCCCAGTGGCCGGAGGTCCAGTTCTGACACACCCCCCCCCCCCCCCCCCCCGTGGCCAGAGGTCCAGTTCTGACACCCCCCAGTGGCCGGAGGTCCAGTTCTGACACCCCCCAGTGGCCGGAGGTCCAGTTCTGACACCCCCCAGTGGCCGGAGGTCCAGTTCTGACACCCCCCAGTGGCCGGAGGTCCAGTTCTGACACCCCGCAGTGGCCGGAGGTCCAGTTCTGACACCCCCCAGTGGCCGGAGGTCCAGTTCTGACACCCCCTAGCGGCCGAAGGTCCAGTTTTGAGAATGCAGTGGTCGTTACTGCGGAGATGATTTGGAGGCTGTGGAGCGAGCGCTCCTCTCTGCAGATAAACGCTCCTGATCTGCAGCCCCGCTTCTTTTTATAACGCCGCTATATTTAGGACTGCAGCAGCCGCCGCCGCGGAGAAACTAATCAGTGGATTTCTTCTGGACGGAATCTTCAAGCCTCTGACTGTGAGAAGGAGCAGCAAGGTCTTCTCAAGATCACAAGAAGTCATTAAAGGGTCGGCGTCCGACAACGTCTCATAACCCCTGTGCTTCAATTCCTCTCCTGCTTCAAAATCTCTGCTTCCTGACAGCGAATGGAAACATTCCGGTCTAGGGTGACTTACTCCCGCTCACATGGCTGGGGGGTGTCACCGTGTATCCGTCAGAGGCCGGTCTTTCGTTTACAGACAATTTTCTCCCTCGATACATTGTATAACAAGATAATAATGATTTATTTTGCTTTCCAGACAATTTTCTAGATCTCTGCTTGCTGTCGGTGGCAGGAAACAATCTCATTGAGCTCCAGTCCTGACCTATTGCTGCTCACACAGGGATGTATCTGGGGAGACAAAACAAGTAGCACAAATCTTTCACCTCACTGATACATTAAGGCAAACCCTCAGCTGTGTGCAGAGGAATCGGTCAAGGGTCATCCAAGTTCTAGAGAACACACATTAAAAAAGTATTCCCCTCTTCTTTCCCCTGGCCATCCAGTGCTGACCCTCTGCGGTCAGTAGCAGTAGCAGCCCTAGTGATTGTCACCCAGCTTTCCTAGAATCCTGAAAGGCAGGTCTATCTTATTAGGCAGCGCCCCCTAGTGCTACTGCTGCAAAACTGATTATATCTGCCATGCAGGACTAGAGAGAAGCTGTGTGACCCCAGTAAGGGATGTAGTATTAGCCCTAGTGATTGTCACACAGCTTTCCTAGAGACCCGAAAGGCAGGTCTATCTTATTAGACAGCGCCCCCTAGTGCTACTGCTGCAAAACTGATTACATCTGCCATGCAGGACTAGAGAGAAGCTGTGTGACCCCAGTAGGGGATGTAGCATTAGCCCTAGTGATTGTCACCCAGCTTTCCTAGAATCCTGAAAGGCAGGTCTAGCTTATTAGGCAGCGCCCCCTAGTGCTACTGCTGCAAAACTGATTATATCTGGCATGCAGGACTAGAGAGAAGCTGTGTGACCCCAGTAAGGGATGTAGTATTAGCCCTAGTGATTGTCACACAGCTTTCCTAGAGACCCGAAAGGCAGGTCTATCTTATTAGACAGCGCCCCCTAGTGCTACTGCTGCAAAACTGATTATATCTGCCATGCAGGACTAGAGAAAAGCTGTGTGACCCCAGTAGGGGATGTAGTATTAGCCCTAGTGATTGTCGCCCAGCTTTCCTAGAATCCTGAAAGGCAGGTCTATCTTATTAGGCAGCGCCCCCTAGTGCTACTGCTGCGAAACTGATTATATCTGCCATGCAGGACTAGAGAGAAGCTGTGTGACCCCAGTAAGGGATGTAGTATTAGCCCTAGTGATTGTCACACAGCTTTCCTAGAGACCCGAAAGGCAGGTCTATCTTATTAGACAGCGCCCCCTAGTGCTACTGCTGCAAAACTGATTATATCTGGCATGCAGGACTAGAGAGAAGCTGTGTGACCCCAGTAGGGGATGTAGTATTAGCCCTAGTGATTGTCACCCAGCTTTCCTAGAATCCTGAAAGGCAGGCCTACCTTATTAGGCAGCTCCCCCTAGTGCTACTGCTGCAAAACTGATTATATCTGCCATGCAGGACTAGAGAGAAGCTGTGTGACCCCAGTAGGGGATGTACTAGCAGTCCTAATGATATGGGGGGTGATATAAGGTCCCAGTCAAGCAGCAGCCCCGGACTCAGGTTCATAGAGGGGGTGTCGGGTAGGGGACCACCTGAGAGGATGTATGGTAAGGGGTGTCCAGAGAAGGTGATGAAGCATTCCCTGCACAGTGCCCAATAATGCAGCCACTAGGGGGCGCTGCCTCTTTCCCCAATCTCCAGTTATATAGTATATGGACAGGTTTTTCTCAGTTTTTCTGCACTCCTGAGATCAGCGGCGCCGCCCACCCCCACATATCATTAGAGTTACATGTGGCGCCCGGCTCCGGCCCCGTCTCCTAGGTGCATCGCACTAACAAACAGGATCAGGATCTGCACAGACAATGCCTCATTGTTTGCTGTGTGTCCCATGAAAAGGTGACTCCAGACCGACTCTGACAACCACAGAAAACATCTCCCGCCATCCAACCGGCCCCTAATCTCTGTATTCAGCAACCGTTATAGATTTTCCAGATCTCTGCTTGCTTTCACTTAATATGAACATTCTAGATTATATCCAGAGGCTGCAAACCCTCCCTGACCTAATATTTCTCACAGCAGAGGGTTTGTTACAATCTGTCCGCTGCACTCAGAGCTATTATCTCTAGTAGAAAGCTGGACTGAAGAGCATTGCCGACCCCATTATAGTCCACGGTGTCTATCATGTGCTGCAACCGGCGCCTCCATTCTTATTTTTGCTTGCTGCTGACAAGTTTGTTGACTGTTTGCAAGAACAACAAGCAGAATAGTGAGTGCAGCTCTGGAGTATAATACAGGATGTAACTCAGGATCAGTACAGGATAAGTAATGTATATACACAGTGACTGCACCAGCAGAATAGTGAGTGCAGCTCTGGAGTATAATACAGGATGTAACTCAGGATCAGTACAGGATAAGTAATGAAATGTATGTACACAGTGACTGCACTAGCAGAATAGTGAGTGCAGCTCTGGAGTATAATACAGGATGTAACTCAGGATCAGTACAGGATAAGTAGTGTATGTACACAGTGACTCCACCAGCAGAATAGTGAGTGCAGCTCTGGAGTATAATACAGGATGTAACTCAGGATCAGTACAGGATAAGTAATGTATGCACACAGTGACTCCACCAGCAGAATAGTGAGTGCAGCTCTGGAGTATAATACAGGATGTAACTCAGGATCAGTACAGGATAAGCAATGTATGTACACAGTGACTGCACCAGCAGAACAGTGAGTGCAGCTCTGGAGTATAATACAGGATGTAACTCAGGATCAGTACAGGATAAGTAATGTATGTACACAGTGACTGCACCAGCAGAACAGTGAGTGCAGCTCTGGAGTATAATACAGGATGTAACTCAGGATCAGTACAGGATAAGTAATGTATGTACACAGTGACTGCACCAGCAGAATAGTGAGTGCAGCTCTGGAGTATAATACAGGATGTAACTCAGGATTAGTACAGGATAAGTAATGTAATGTATGTACACAGTGACTCCACCAGCAGAATAGTGAGTGCAGCTCTGGAGTATAATACAGCATGTAACTCAGGATCAGTACAGGATAAGTAATGTATGTACACAGTGACTGCACCAGCAGAATAGTGAGTGCAGCTCTGGGGTATAATACAGGATGTAACTCAGGATCAGTACAGGATAAGTAATGTATGTACACGGTGACTGCACCAGCAGAATAGCGAGTGCAGCTCTGGAGTATAATACAGGATGTAACTCAGGATCAGTACAGGATAAGTAATGTAATGTATGTACACAGTGACTCCACCAGCAGAATAGTGAGTGCAGCTCTGGAGTATAATACAGGATGTAACTCAGGATCAGTACAGGATAAGTAATGTAATGTATGTACACAGTGACTGCACCAGCAGAATAGTGAGTGCAGCTCTGGAGTATAATACAGGATGTAACTCAGGATCAGTACAGGATAAGTAATGTAATGTATGTACACAGAGACTCCTGAAACAGAATAGTGAGTGCAGCTCTGGAGTATAATAACTCAGGATCTGCCTCCATGAGGTAGGTACAGGACCATATAGGGCACAAGTCACTGATAATACATAGAGACTCACTCTAGAACAAGTCTGCCATGCAGAAGACACACCTGTCACATAGGAGCTGCAGAGACAACTCTGTCCCTCAGCCTGTCCGGAATGTTCGCTGTTAATAAAGTTCTTTCTGTCCCTTGTTGATGACGTCACCTTGTAATGGCGGCTTCCGTGTGAGCAGCGTGTGCAGTGCGTCAGCTGCGTGTTCAGCTCCTGGGTGTTTTGCTGGCGGCTTCCTGATTCTGCTCTTATCGGAGGGTTAAGGAGGTAAATATGAATCCGACAAGCACTGGTGAGGCCTGTGCATGTGGTGGAACTACAAGTGTCAGCAGTCTGTCAGTAACGATGTGTGCGAGACTGCACGGTAAGGCACAGGCTGCCTGTGTGTATAGCGGGTAATTGTCAGTATTATGACTCCCATCATCCGCTGTTCTGACCAGTTTACCAGTTTCATCCATTTGGAACTAATATCATGTGATTGAATCAGTGGCTGTGGATAGACCATTAGACCTTATGTCACACATGGACAATTCCCCTAAAGTAGAGCGCAAGCCTATGGTGTTGGTTCATTTTTCTGGTGCACACATTAGTAAGAGGCCTCTTATGAAAGGGGTTGTCTGGGCTTTTATTATTGATGACCTGTCATCAGTATCGGATCGGCCGGGGGTCCGACAGCGAGCGCCCCCCCCCCTCCGACGTTCAGCTGTATGCGGAGACGGTGCGAGCGGTGCACACATGCCCAAAGGATTGGTCATCAATAGTGTTGAGCGAACTTGTGTTTTAAGTTCGGCGTCTAAAGTTTGGGTTATCGAAGAATCGCGTTATGGATTCCTCTACCACAGACCATAACGGAATTTAGAATCCATAACGCGATTCTTCGATAACCCGAACTTTAGACGCCGAACTTAAAACACAAGTTCGCTCAACACTAGTCATCAATATTAAAAACCCGGACAACCCCTTTAAATTTGGCGCCTCTCACACTGACACACTTATTCAATGGGATTTCTGAGCCTGGTAACAAATCTCCAGGAGATCGGCACGGTCTACAGGAAAATTAGGGTGAGGACAAGCAGTTTAAATTGGAATCTATACAGTAAGGGCAACCAGTTCAATGACTGGCACGGGGCGGAGGCATCGGAGTAGCGGCTGGACAGATAGGAGACCCTGGCTTCTGCGTTAAAGGGAATCTGTCACCTGCTTTTACCATTTTAAGCTGTCACCATCGCTATGTTCACTAAAGTACCTTATTTCCAGCAGTCTTCTTTTTACTTTATTTCGTTTTGTCCTTTTGATATAAAAGCCCTTTTTATGTTATGCTAATGAGGCTCCAAGGTGCACAGAGGGGCGTTTTTTTCACTCTCCGGTGCCCAGTGATGCCCCCCTGCAGTGCCCAAGAACGCCTCCTGATCATCAAATAACCTCCCACAGCCCCGGCAAACGGTTCCGACGCCTCCCCACGTCATAGTTTACCTTCTAGAAGTGCCCCGTCCTTCTTCCTGTCGGCAGCCAGAAAACTCGCGCAGGCGCAGTACCTCAAAAGGCGATCAGCCTCAAAAGTCTCACTGGGCATGCGCTGAGCCCAGTGATGTAACATGAGCGCTGTTGCCCTGAAGAGGTTGATGATCCCGCAGGCGGTACTGCGCCTGCCTGGCCGCTGACAGGAAGAAGGACGGGGCATTGCTAGAAGATAGACTATGACGTGGGGAGGCGGCGGAACCATTTGCCTGGGGCTGTGGGAGGTTATTTGTGGATCAGGAGGCGTTCTTGGGCACTGCAGGGGGGTGTCACTGGGCACCGGAGAAGGAAAAAAAAACGCCCGTCTTGGAGCCTCATTAGCATAACATAAAAAGCACTTTTATATCAAAAGGACAAAACGAAATAAAGTAAAAAGACTGCTGGAAATAAGGTACTTTAGTGAACATAGCTATGGTGACAGATTCCCTTTAAGGGGAGAGTCTGGTGAGGGGGAGGCCAATTAATAGAGAGTTACAGTAATCAAGACGGGAATGGATCAGGGCAACAATGAGAGGTTTTTGTTGTTTCCATAGTGAGAAAGGGGCAGATTCTAGAGATGTTTTAGAGGTGCAAGTGATATGAGCGGGAGAGAGATTGAATATAGGGGGTAAAAGAAAGATCAGTGTCAAACGTCACCCCGAGACACCTAGGAGTGATGATGGTGTCGCACACTGAGAGGGAGAGATCAGGTTTGGGTAGGTTAGTTAGTAGATGGAGAGAACACAAGAAGTTCAGTTTTTTAAAGATTCAGTTTCAGATAGAGAGAGGACATGATGTTAGAGACAGCGGGGAGAGCGTCACTGGTGTTCTGTAATACAGCAGGGGTGATGTCGGGGGGTGACGTGTACAGTTGGGTGTCATCAGCATAGAGATGGTACTGGAAACCAAATCTGCTGATGGTCTGTCCAATAGGGGCTGTGTACAGAGAGAGGAGGAGAGGACCTAAGACTGAATGAACCCCGAGGAACCCCAACAGCAGGAGGGAGTGATACACTGAAAGAGCGGCCAGAGAGACCGGAAGAAAACCAGCAGAGGGCAGTATTTAGTAATAAGGAACCCCAGAAAAAAATCTGGGAAAACAACGAATTGATTATTTTGACAAGAGGAAAAAATAAAATAAAAAAAGTAATGCGCAAGTACTAATAAATCACAAAATTAAAAAAAATGCTGTATTACATAATAAAAATATAAAAATTATTTATTTACATTTTCATTTTATTTTCCAGCTTTATTTATTTTTTAATTTTTATATTTTTATTTATAAATAAATAATCAATTGTCAATATAGATGACGTTGATCGACATGTTCTAAGTGAAGTGTGCCTGTCTATATCTAGAATACAAGCAATATATGACTGACGGGGTGAGTCAAAATTCAGAGCACCTTTTATCCATGGCAACAAATGGGGTCAGCAGCTAAATCCAATAACGATTGATGCTAATCAATCACTGTACCCAATTAAAAAAAAAAAAAAATGTGTAATTCACAGACCAGGCGCTTAAATGCATGCAGACCGCAGACTGGGAGCCTCGATGCATCCAGGCCCAAGGATTTTCTTACCTTGTGTCAATGCCAGCTCTCTATTCTTCACAGCCCGATACACAGGTCCTGATGTTAGGTGTCTTTGCCGGTCTCGAGCCACCAATCGCTGCTCAGATCCTCTGTCAGGGTCTTACGGAACCCTGGTTGGGAAACAAATGCAGTTAATCCATTATTGCGCTAACGGCTAACCCTAGTCCACCATGGCGCTTCAATCAGTGTCTTATTTTTAGTATTTCCAGGTTTCGGGGAAAAATGAAGCCGCAGAAGGGAAAGAAGAAAGTCGGCCTGGCCCAGATTAAACTTAAGAGGAAAGGAATCAAAATCACCGGAAAATGGAAACCAATTTCACTGGACCCCAATCTTTTGGCAGATGGCAATATGGAGGAGATCATCTGCTTTGAGGAACTGACAGATTATACATTAGTGAAGACATCCAAGGAGTTAGTTGCAAAGCGGAAGAGGAAACACAGCGCTGACGAAGAAGAGGAGGAGGAAGAGCAGCAGGAGGGAAAAGCCACCAGCAAGAAGAAAAATAAAAAAACCAAGAAAATATTCGAAGGCAAAAAAGAGCGAGAAGAATCTGACAATGAGATGGAGGATTTTTTTTGGGGAGAGGAGAAGGATGATTATGAGGAGGAGGATGAAGAGGAGCAGGAAGATCTTGATTTGACTGTGCCTGGTGAAGAAGAGGCTAAAGCATTGAAAGAAGAAGAGAATCCTAAGCCACCAAAAAACAAGAAGAAAAAGAGGAAGAAAAAATCTAAGGTGAAGGGGGATAAGAGGGAAGGAGAAAAAGCCGTGGCCGTCAAACCTGCGAAGAAGACAAAGAACTGGGCAGCAGGCCCGTTAGCTGGTGAGGCCGGTAAGAACGTTGATGTTTCGGCGTGGACAAATCTTTACGTTCCGCCTCCGGTTCTCAAAGCTCTGAGCTATTTGGGCTTTTCCACTCCGACCCCAATTCAAGCTCTGGCTTTGCCTTCCGCAATCCGTGACAAGATGGATATTTTAGGCGCTGCAGAAACAGGTGGGTGTACAGGATGTAATATCTCGGGAGGTTTCAAGATCTGTTTGCTGTCATTGAATATTAGCATTCTCGTTTACTTCTAGAGAGCGGAAGCCAATACAGCTCAGGGTTTGTTACAGTTGTATCCAGTCTAAACAATCCTCTGTGAGCTGAACATCGGCTCAATACAGTGTATCCGTGTAGGTAAAATGTTTGTCTGGAGTCCGGGTGGTTTACCTCCTGAAGCCGAATACCACGATGCAGACCAACAGACTTCTCACAAGTTTGTTACAGTTGTATCCAGCCTAGACAAACCTCTGCCAGCTGAACAGTCCCGACTCCAGACTGATGCATTTTCCCTGCACTGATACATTGCGTCAAGCTGATGTGTTTAGCTCGTAAAGCCTTTGCTAGGCTGGATGCAATTGTAACAAACCTGTGCGAAGTCCATCAGTCTTCACATGGTGTAAAATTACAACACTATATTAGAGTACTTTCACACTTACGTTAGAGGATTCCGGAAGCCAGTTCCGTCGCCGGAACTGCCTGCCGGATCTGGAAATCCCTATGCAAACGGATAGCATTTGATTTTGGATGCGGATCCATCCAACAAATGCATTGAAATACTGGATCCGTCTCTCCGGTGTCATCCGGAAAAACGTATCCGGTATTTATTTATTTTTCACAGATTTAAAGGTCTGCGCAGACCAGGAAACCGGATCCGGTTTTCCGGAACACTTGGTACCGGATCCGGCATTAATACATTTCAATGGAAAATAATGCCGGCATTCCGGCAAGTGTTCCGGAATATTGGCCGGAGAAAATACTGCAGCATGCTGCGGTATTTTCTCCGGCCAAATTCCGTAGGAGGGACTGAACTGATGCATCCTGAACGGATTGCTCCCCATTCAGAATGCATTAGGATAAAACTGAAGCGTTTTTTTTTTTTTTCCGGTACTGAGCCTCTGTGACGGAACTCAATACCGGAAAACTAACGCTAGTGTGAAAGTACCCTTAGAAAGTTTTTGTTTTGTTTCACTTCTATGGGACGGATCTGTCTGTTGAAGTGAATGAGGACGCCATACTTGTAATTACACTGCTCACCACTGCAATTGCTGCGGTAAGCAGAGCATAGAATTGCTTCTCTTTGGGTGTCGGCTCCCCGCCATTCTGATATTGATTACCTATCCTGAGGATAGGTCATCAATAGTAAAAAGCAGACAACCCCTTTAAATGGGTTGTCCAGCCACTTACCAATTTTTAAACCTCCTCCACCATGCGCGACCTATAGGGTGAAGCATGCTTGCCTGCTCCCTAACACTGTGCTGGCTCCTAGCATCCACCCTCCTCTTCTTCTGACTTCAGAGGTGACATTTCCCGAACAGTACATCACTGGGTCACTTGTTGCTTGGGTGGACATGTCACCGCCAGTCATTGGCTACAATAGCTTGCGTGACGCTATCCGTGCCGGATGTTTACCTGCAGCGCTGGAAGCCCAGAGGTGAACGCTAAGAGTCGGAGCAGTGTGTTTTTGGTTTTTTTTCCCCCTCCCTTTCTCAGAACACGTATTTCATACATTAGAGGCTGTGGATTATGTGAGTTTTATCTTTCACTTCAGGAAGCGGCAAGACTCTTGCCTTCGCCATCCCCATGATCCACTCTATACTGCAATGGAGGAAAGTGCAGGAAAACGAAGGTTCAGGGGAAGAGGAGAAGGAGGGCGGAGATGAGGAGACGGCGGACAAGGAGACGGACATGGCTGAGGATCTGGATAAGGATGAGGAGAAGGAGGAGGGCGAGGCAGACGAAGAGGTTGATGATGATGATGATGAGAAGGAGGAGGATGATGATGATTATTCCACCATGGGCTGTGTGAAGGTGGTGAAAAATGTCAATATTAATTTTAACGCTGCCCCCCAGTGCGACACAAAAAGGCCACTGCTTGGACTGGTGGTGACCCCGACCAGAGAGCTGGCTGTACAGGTCAAGCATCACATTGACGCCGTGGCGAGATTTACTGGTGAGATGTTAATTTATATTCTTGCGTCTGCGCAAAGTTATAGATTGTATGCAGCTGGAATAAATCAAACTGACTACCAGTGTGGCTACCCCCAGGGGTTGTCACCCAGCTCTCCGGGGGTCCTGGTATCCTCGTCATGCAATGATATGGGAGCAAGGAGAACTATATGGCTTCCAGAGACAGGTGTAGACTTGGCAGAAAGGCGTTGAGGAATGTGTTCGTATAAAGAGATGACGTTGCTCCTTCCTTTCTCCAGGGATAAAAGCGACCATAGTGGTCGGAGGGATGGCCCCCCAGAAGCAAGAGCGAGTGTTAAACCGGAGGCCAGAGATTGTCATCGCCACGCCTGGGCGACTGTGGGAGATGATTAAAGAGAGACACCCACATCTGTGTAACCTGCGCCAACTTCGGTGAGTGATGGGGGAGGGGTACGGGACAGTGGGACTGGTTCTATATAATCGTGAAGGCTCCCTGGGCTCTTTCAATATTGGGGTAACATCACATCCCCCGTATAGATTGTCACCCAGCTTTTCCAGAACTTGCTGGTAAGTGGGGGTAAGGATCAGTATGGCTTCCAGAAGGCTTGGGAAGTGCATAATGTCTACTGTCTTTCGACTGCAGGTGCCTGGTCATCGATGAAGCGGACAGGATGGTGGAGAAGGGTCACTACGCTGAGCTGGCGCAGCTGTTGGAGATGTTAAGTGACTCGCACTACAACCCCAAACGGCAGACCTTTGTGTTTTCAGCCACCCTGACCCTGATCCACCAGGCCCCGAGCCGCCTGCTGCAGAAGAAGAACTTCAAGAAGTTGGACAAGGAAGGGAAGCTGGAGAGTCTGATGGGCAAGATCGGCCTCAAGGGGAAGCCCAAGGTGATCGACCTGACCAGGAAGCAGGCCACAGTGGAGACGCTGACTGAGACCCGGATCCACTGCACCGGTGATGAGAAGGACTACTACCTCTACTACTTCTTGCTGCAGTACCCGGGCCGGACTATGGTGTTTGCCAACAGCATCGACTGCATTAAGAGGCTGACGTCGCTCCTCGCCATCCTGGAGTGTAACACGCTGCCCCTCCACGCCAACATGCACCAGAAGCAGCGGCTTAAAAATCTGGAGAGATTCGCCGAGCGGGAAAGGTGACATTTCTCCTCTTAATTAATTAACTGTGTAGAGGTACTGAAGGTTACACAGAGGAAGGAGTAGGTATCCCCAGCAGCACAGAGGATTTTAGGAGAGGAGTGGGCTGATCTTATGAGAGGTCACAGACTAAGTTAGAGTAGAAGGAGCAGGGTCCCCAGCAGCACAGAGTGTTTGAGGAAACGGTGCGCTTGCCTTGAGGGAGGTGATAGTGGTCTGAAGCCGTAATCGGAGTTGTTCTTCTTACAGTTGTGTTCTCCTCACTACGGACGTCGCTGCCCGAGGTCTGGACATTCCCAACATCCAGCATGTCCTGCATTACCAGGTACAGACTTTTCTGAACTGCTTAACACGTCTGTCACCTCTGAGAACCATTGTACAGATGATATCTAAAATCAATCTACTTAAACAGTGGAGTCGTCCTGTACTGATCCTGAGTCACATCTTGTATTATACTCCAGAGCTGCACTCACTATACTGCTGGTGCAGTCACTGTGTACATACATTGCTTATCCTGTACTGATCCTGAGTTACATCCTGTATTATACTCCAGAGCTGCACTCACTATTCTGCTGGTGCAGTCACTGTGTACATACATTACTTATCCTGTACTGATCCTGAGTTACATCCTGTATTATACTCCAGAGCTGCACTCACTATTCTGCTGGTGCAGTCACTGTGTACATACATTACTTATCCTGTACTGATCCTGAGTCACTTCTTGTATTATACTCCAGAGCTGCACTCACTCTTCTGCTGGTGCAGTCACTGTGTACATACATTACTTATCCTGTACTGATCCTGAGTTACATCCTGTATTATACTCCAGAGCTGCACTCACTATTCTGCTGGTGCAGTCACTGTATACATACATTACTGATCCTGAGTTACATCCTGTATTAGACTCCAGGAGCTGCACTCACTATTCTGCTGGTGCAGTCACTATGTACATACATTACATTACTTATCCTGTACTGATCCGGAGTTACATCCTGTATTAGACTCCAGGAGCTGCACTCACTATTCTGCTGGTGCAGTCACTATGTACATACATTACATTACTTATCCTGTACTGATCCGGAGTTACATCCTGTATTATACTCCAGAGCTGCACTCACTATTCTGCTGGTGGCGTCACTGTGTACATACAGTTGTGTTCAAAATAATAGCAGTCAGACATCACTAACCTGATTAATCACAGTTTTTGGTAGAAATCGTATTTCTACATGGCAAAAAATTTACTAGCAGGTGTAGTAGAGTAATAGAAATCCAACAGACATGACATGCATGCTGCTGATTCTCTGTAATTGAATCACTTATTGAAAGGGGCATGTTCAAAATAATAGCAGTGTGGAGTTCAATGAGTGAGGTCATTTATTCTTGGAAAAACAGGTGGAAATTATTGCCCTTATTTAAGGAAGGCAGCAAATGTTGTACATGCCGGTTACAATGCATTTCTCTCAGAAATTCTAAGGAAATTGGGTCGTTCCAGACATTGTTTAGAAGAACAGCGCACCTTGCTTAAAAAGTTGATTGGAGAGGGGAAAACATATAAAGAAGTGCAGAAAATGATAGGCTGCTCAGCTAAAATGATCGCAAATGCTTTAAAATGGCAACCAAAACCTGAAAGACGTGGAAGAAAGTGAAAAACTACCATTCGAATGGATAGAAGAATAGGCAAACTGGCAAGGACTCTGCCAACAATCAGCTCCAGGAAGATTACAGAAGGTGTAAAGTCACCTGTGAGTACTGTTACAATTAGAAGACGCCTATGTGAAGCCGAGCTATCTGCAAGAAGCCCCCGCAAAGTCCCACTGCTGGAAAAAGACATGTGCTGAAGAGGTTACAAATTACCAAAGAGCCCATTGACGGCCTAAAGAGACATTCTGTGGACTGATGAAAGTAAGATTGTTCTTTTTGGGTCTAGTGGCCGGAGACAAATCGTCAGACGACCCCCAAACACTGAATTCAGCCCCAGTGCACTGTGAAGACAGGGAAGCATGGTGGACAAGCATCATGATATGGGGATGGTTCTCATACTACGGTGTTGGGCCTATTTATCGCAGACCAGGGATCATGGATCAGTGTGAATACATCAGAATACTGGAAGAGGTCCTGCTGCCTTATGCTGAAGAGGAAATGCCCTTGAGATGGGTGTTCCAACAAGACAGCGACTCCAAACACACCAGTAAACGTGCAACATCTTGGCTCCAGACCAACAAGATTGACGTTATGGAGCGGCCGGCCCAATCCCCGGATCCTAATCCTATAGAAAACTTGTGGGGTGACATCAAAAATGCAGTTTCTGAGGCAAAACCAAGAAATAGAGAAGAACTGTGGAATGTAGTCCAATCATCCTGGGCCGGAGAACCTGTCCACAGGGGCAGAAGGTGGTGACTCCGAGCAGCACAGACGTCCAGCAGTTCTCAGAAATAGCGGTTATACAACTGAATATTAGTGAAGTGATTCAGGGGAAAGCAAAATCTACAAACATTGTTCAGTTTATATAGTGAGTGTTTGAGTTTGTAAAGAAGAATACAAACACTGCTTTTTTTTTTTTTTGAACAGTCTAAAATTCACTTTTCTTAATTTTTTTTTATTTTTTTGAGGAACAACACAAATTTAATATATTTTTCTTCATGTATGTTTGATTTGGAATAGAATGTATAGTGTTCCCAATGCATCTGTGTGGATGGAAATAAAAGTTGCTTTATTCACTTTTTTTAAACACACTGTATTATTTTGAACACAACTGTACATTACTGATCCTGAGTTACATCCTGTATTATACTCCAGAGCTGCACTCATTATTCAGCTGGTGCAGTCATGGTGTACATACATCCCGAGTCCCCGTGTAATATAACTTCCTTTTTCAGGTCCCCAGGACATCAGAAACCTATGTGCACCGCAGCGGCAGGACAGCTCGCGCCTCCAGCGATGGCCTCACTTTGCTTCTAATTGGACCAGATGATATGATTAATTATAGGAAAATCTTCAGGACCCTGGAAAAGAACGATGATCTCCCGCTATTCCCTGTGGAGTCTAAATGCATGGATGGAATTAAGGTAGTAGTCATGTTATCTGGCCACTGGAGGGCGACATAGCACCATGTCCTGCACCACTAGACTGTAATCTGCGATTCTCCAGACCCTGTACAAGTCCATTCAGAAGTGACCAGTCATTATCTAGAACATGTGCTTCTTCTCTCACCAGGAACGCGTCAATTTTGCCAGACAGATCGAGAAGATGGAGTATTTCAACGGCAAAGCAAAGCAGCAGAATTCCTGGATACTGCAGGCGGCAGAGGCCCTCGACTTGGAACTGGACGACGACGACTTAATAGGTAAAAACTGCATCCACAGTTCTGCTGGCTGCCCCTAGGATTCTCTTTAAAACACACCCCTTTATGGCCAGGCTGTGATCCCATAATGCATTGCATTAGCTTTGGGTGTGAATATAGTATATAAATTACAGTTTTGGGTCTGAATGTAATGTACAAAGTACTTGTTGTATCTAAAGTGCAGCTTTGGCTCTGACCCTGGCGGGCGCGGAGGTGGCGGCTTTGGCTCTGACCCTGGCGGGCGCGGCAGTGGCGGCTTTGGCTCTGACCCTGGCGGGCGCGGCAGTGGCGGCTTTGGCTCTGACCCTGGCGGGCGCGGCGGTGGCGGCTTTGGCTCTGACCCTGGCGGGCGCGGCGGTGGCGGCTTTGGCTCTGACCCTGGCGGGCGCGGAGGTGGCGGCTTTGGCTCTGACCCTGGCGGGCGCGGAGGTGGCGGCTTTGGCTCTGACCCTGGCGGGCGCGGAGGTGGCGGCTTTGGCTCTGACCCTGGCGGGCGCGGAGGTGGCGGCTTTGGCTCTGACCCTGGCGGGCGCGGAGGTGGCGGCTTTGGCTCTGACCCTGGCGGGCGCGGAGGTGGCGGCTTTGGCTCTGACCCTGGCGGGCGCGGAGGTGGCGGCTTTGGCTCTGACCCTGGCGGGCGCGGAGGTGGCGGCTTTGGCTCTGACCCTGGCGGGCGCGGAGGTGGCGGCTTTGGCTCTGACCCTGGCGGGCGCGGAGGTGGCGGCTTTGGCTCTGACCCTGGCGGGCGCGGAGGTGGCGGCTTTGGCTCTGACCCTGGCGGGCGCGGAGGTGGCGGCTTTGGCTCTGACCCTGGCGGGCGCGGAGGTGGCGGCTTTGGCTCTGACCCTGGCGGGCGCGGAGGTGGCGGCTTTGGCTCTGACCCTGGCGGGCGCGGTAGTGGCTCTGACCCTGGCGGGCGCGGCAGTGGCGGCTTTGGCTCTGACCCTGGCGGGCGCGGCAGTGGCGGCTTTGGCTCTGACCCTGGCGGGCGCGGCAGTGGCGGCTTTGGCTCTGACCCTGGCGGGCGCGGCAGTGGCGGCTTTGGCTCTGACCCTGGCGGGCGCGGCAGTGGCGGCTTTGGCTCTGACCCTGGCGGGCGCGGAAGTGGCGGCTTTGGCTCTGACCCTGGCGGGCGCGGAAGTGGCGGCTTTGGCTCTGACCCTGGCGGGCGCGGAAGTGGCGGCTTTGGCTCTGACCCTGGCGGGCGCGGAAGTGGCGGCTTTGGCTCTGACCCTGGCGGGCGCGGAAGTGGCGGCTTTGGCTCTGACCCTGGCGGGCGCGGAAGTGGCGGCTTTGGCTCTGACCCTGGCGGGCGCGGAAGTGGCGGCTTTGGCTCTGACCCTGGCGGGCGCGGCAGTGGTGGCTTTGGCTCTGAGTGTACTATAAGTTTACATTAAGATATGTGTAGCGGAATTCTTTGATATTAAGGATTTATCTGTCGGCTATCCTAAGAGCCGCATAAGCTGGTGATGAATCCTCTTACCGAATCTCTGCGGCACTCTCTTTAACCCCTTAATGCTCTGTGGCATACTATTTTGGCACACTGCAAACACAATCTCTGGGTGCTAAGTAGTTCTCATGGTAGCCATGGGCCTTCTGAACACGTTAGAGGTACCCAAAGATGTTGGCATTAACATACAACTTGCCCTGCATAAAGCGAGCGCTCATACAGCTGCGTCAGGGAAAAATGTAAAAGGTGTGGAAATAAATTACGTAAAAACAAATGATATTGCTGGAGGCTTGAGTACCGAACTGAGTTGCATTCTTAAAGGGCTATTCCAGGATTATTATACTGATGGCCTATCCTCAGGATAGGCATCAATGTCAGATCATTGGGGGGGTGTCTGACAACCTGCATCCCAGCTGATCGGCTGTTTCAGAACTACATGGCCCCCTCCTCCGTGTGGGGACAGAGCTTATTATAGCTGCAGCGCTGATTGCATCCCCCTCAGTGAGGGCAGCGCAGCCGCTATCAGCTCTGTCCACTGCACAATGTGGTTCCAGCACCAGGCCTAGTCTTAAATAGCTGAACAATGGGGGTGTCAGACCACCATGATATTGATGGCCTGTCCTCAGGATCGGCCATTAATATTAAAATCCTGGAATATCCTTTTAAGGCCTTAGACTCAGCCGTTTTTTGTGCTAGAACTGTTCAGTACACGGCCTGAGTCTTGATATTCATGAGGACCTGGAGTCCCCGCCACCACTGGGTGGGATCGACCAGGTCCTCAAACCGGGACTCATCAGCTTGCATCATGTACTGAACAGTTCTAGCACTGGAGCTGTTCAGTGCAAGACTTTAGCAGAACAACTGGATCACTTAAGCTCTTAAAGGGCATCTGTCAGCAGTTTTGTCCCCATGACACTGTCTGACCTGTTACATGTGCACTTGGCAGCTGAAGACATCTGTGTTGGTCCCATGTACATATGTGGCTGCATTGCTGAGAAATATGATGTTTTAGTATATGCAAATGAGCCTCTAAGAGCAACAGGGGTGTTACCATTACACCTAGAGGCTCAGCTCTCTCTGCACTTTGACTGGACCAGATGTGATGATTTCCCTGCCTGTTCCTGTCAAAGTGCGGCAGTTGCAGAGAGAGCAGAGCCTCTAGGTGTAACAGTAACGCCCCCGTTGCTCCTAGAGGCTCATTTGCATATATTAATACATCCTTTTTCTTAGCAATGTGGGCACATATGAACATGGGACCAACACAGCTGCCAACCGCACAGGTCAGCCGGTGTCATAGGTACAAAACTGCTGACAGATGCCCCTTAAGGCTTTTTTTTTATTGACTGGCAAGTAACGCTGCCCTGCTCATTTCTAGGAGGGAAGCAGGATGAACAAGAAGACCTGCAGAAACAGAAAGCCTTGAAGATGATGAAGAAGCAGCTGAAGAGACTCTTGTCCCAGCCCATATTCAGAAACGTCATGAAAACGAAATACCCGACCCAGAGCGGCCAGCTTCCCGTGCCCTGCCTGCCCCTCAGCAAAGCAGAGAGTGCCCTGCACACCCTCGCCGAGTCCAAGTCCAAGACCAAAAGGAAGAAGCACAAGGCTTGATGCTGTGTAGAGACCAGCAGCACCTGCAGGGTGTGACCAAAAGGTGGTGCTGTTTATATAGAATTACATGCAGGCCTGGCTTCTCCTGCAAGAGGATGGACTGAAGAGAACATCAGACATGTTTTGCATCAGTTTTTGTATATTTTTTCCCTTGTAAATGCTGGAGTGATGCTTGCTGCATAGTGTTCATCAGTCTTCGTATCGTCTTGTAAGTTTGGTTCAGGATCTGGGTGATACAACCAGTTCACATGGGTACCATGGACCCCTGTGGACAAGCCTTGGGATCAGGACAGGTAGCTATCGGTATGGCGTGTATAGCGGGCCAGCGCCTGTATGTTGGGGGTCACATATGGTCCTACTTGTATAACAGGGTATAATGGTTCTGTTTGTACAGCATGTAGACACGTGGGCTGGATCCCTCCGGGAAGATGTGCTGGTTTACGGCGCTGTCCATAGAGTCCACATATTCAACCAGTAGCGGTATATCCAGCTCCTGGGTCACGGCGGTGATCTGGATGTGGTCGCACACCGCTGACATGGGTTCCACATTCTGGAAGAAAGAAAGGGTAGAGAGTGCTAGGGCCACAGAGCTAGAGTTTGTTCACTAGGTCATTAAACGTTATGAATAGTGTTGAGCGAACTTGTTTAACCACTTCAGCCCCGCTAGCTGAAACCCCCTTAATGACCAGAGCACTTTTTAAACTTCGGCACTACACTACTTTCACCGTTTATCGCTCGGTCATGCAACTTACCACCCAAATGAATTTTACCTCCTTTTCTTCTCACTAATAGAGCTTTCATTTGGTGGTATTTTATTGCTGCTGACATTTTAACTTTTTTTATTAATCGAAATGTAACGATTTTTTTGCAAAAAAATGAAATTTTTCACTTTCAGCTGTAAAATTTTGCAAAAAACCCGACATCCATATATACATTTTTTGCTAAATTTATTGTTCTACATGTCTTTGATCAAAAAAAAAATGTTTGGGCAAAAAAAAAAATGGTTTGGGTAAAAGTTATAGCGTTTACAAACTATGGTACAAAAATGTGAATTTCCGCTTTTTGAAGCAGCTCTGACTTTCTGAGCACCTGTCATGTTTCCTGAGGTTCTACAATGCCCAGACAGTAGAAACACCCCACAAATGACCCCATTTCGGAAAGTAGACACCCTAAGGCAGTGATGGCAAACCTTTTACAGACCGAGTGCCCAAACTGCAACATAAACCCACGTATTTATCGCAAAGTGCCAACACAGCAATTTACCTTGAATACTACAGTCCAATATAGTATATCTTCCATGTACTTTATCATTTATCTACAATAGCCTGCCTACATTCAGTGCGCTGCCAGTGCTGTTCATGGTGCGCCCTGCGCTAAAGACTGACAGGAGAAGTCTAAGGCATATTGGTACAGCATAGACGTTTTCCAGGGTGTGGGTGCCCACAGAAAGGGCTCTGAGTGCCGCCTCTGGCACCCGTGCCATAGGTTCGCCATCACTGCCCTAAGGTATTCGCTGATGGGCATAGTGAGTTCATAGAACTTTTTATTTTTTGTCACAAGTTAGCAGAAAATGATGATTTATTTTTTATTTTATTTTTTTCTTACAAAGTCTCATATTCCACTAACTTGCGACAAAAAATAAAAAATTCTAGGAACTCGCCATGCCCCTCACGGAATACCTTGGGGTGTCTTCTTTCCAAAATGGGGTCACTTGTGGCGTAGTTATACTGCCCTGGCAATTTAGGGGCCCAAATGTGTGAGAAGAACTTTGCAATCAAAATCTGTAAAAAATGGCCGGTGAAATCCGAAAGGTGCACTTTGGAATATGTGCCCCTTTGCCCACCTTGGCATCAAAAAAGTGTCACACATCTGGTATCGCCGTACTCAGGAGAAGTTGGGGAATGTGTTTTGGGGGGTCATTTTACATATACCCATGCTGGGTGAGAAAAATATCTTGGCAAAAGACAACTTTTCCAATTTTTTTATACAAAGTTGGCATTTGACCAAGATATTTATCTCACCCAGCATGGGTATATGTAAAATGACACCCCAAAACACATTCCCCCAACTTCTCCTGAGTACGGCAATACCAGATGTGTGACACTTTTTTGCAGCCTAGATGCGCAAAGGGGCCCAAATTCCTTTTAGGAGGGCATTTTTAGACATTTGGATCCCAGACTTCTTCTCACGCTTTAGGGCCCCTAAAAAGCCAGGGCAGTATAAATACCCCACATGTGACCCCATTTTGGAAAGACACCCTAAGGTATTCAATGAGGGGCATGGCGAGTTCATAGAAAAAAAAAATTTGGGCACAAGTTAGCGGAAATTGATTTTTTTTCTCACAGTCTCCCTTTCCGCTAACTTGGGACAAAAATTTAAATCTCTCATGGACTCAATATGCCCCTCACGGAATACCTTGGGGTGTCTTCTTTCCGAAATGGGGTCACATGTGGGGTATTTATACTGCCCTGGCATTTTAGGGGGCCCTAAAGCGTGAGAAGAAGTCTGGAATATAAATGTCTGTGTGTGTGTGATCACCCATATAGACTCCCTGATCACCCCCCTGTCAGTGGGGGGTAGTAGTGTAGTGTTTTGTGGTACTTTACTGAGCTGCCTGTGTCCTCTGGTGGTCGATCCAAACAAAAGAGACCACCAGAGGACCAAGTAGCAGGTATATTAGACGCTGTTATCAAAACAGCGTCTAATATACCTGTTAGGGGTTAAAAAAAAAAAATCACATCTCCAGCCTGTCAGCGAGCGATCGCCGCTGGCAGGCTGGAGATCCACTCGCTTACCTTCCGTTCCTGTGAGCGCGCGCGTTCACAGGAAATCTCGGCTATCGCGAGATGACGCACGGATGCGTCAAGGAGGAATGAATCAACCACCTTCCGGACGCATCCGTGCGTTAGGCGGTCGGGAGGTGGTTAAAGTTCGTGTCATCGAAGAATCACGTTATGGTCTGTGGTAGCGGAATCCATAAGGCGATTCTTCGATAACCCGAATTTAAAACACAGGTTCGCTCAACACTAGTTATGAATAAAGTGACACCGGCGATAGAGAAGGTGGCGTAGATTTGCGCTATAGTTTAAAGGGAACCTGTCACCAGTTTTATGGTGTCCTAACTAAGGGCAACATAAATAAGTGACTGATTCTCTTAGCAAAATGCTGGGTCACTTTCTTTAATTGACCCAGTCAATCTGCCAACATCTTGTATTGAAAAGCTCCAGCTGATAATGATGTCATGAATATTCATGAGCTCCTGACTCTCCCCGCCCACCTGCTGCCAAATGACAGTTTGTTTCCATAGGAATCAGCAGCAGGTGGGCAGGGGAGTGGCTATAGCTCTGAATTAAATATATGCTGGACTCGAAACAGCTCATTAGCATGCGGCATCTTTGTGTGTATATTATGAGGTAACTATCTGTCACACCAGTAAGTGAATACATCTAAGGCATGTTTTAGTAGGTAATGATTGTATATAATTAGTTAGATTATAATCAAATATCCACATGACAGGTTCTCTTTAAACCACTTTCTGGTGCATATTGCTGTAAAACTGTCACAAAACAGCTGCATAAAACCAGTGAAAAATCAAAATAAGCAAATATTCTATGTCCCAAAGTCAGAGACATTACATCCTATGTGACTGATATCAGCAGCTCCTCTTATAACGCTCCAGCACTGATATAACCTCCAGCATTACTGGTCGTCACCGCCCGCCATCCCCACAGTGTATATTATATATGGTGACCTGAGCACAGTATTCCTCAATGCCTTTTTCCTCCTCTACGAACGGCTGGTAGAAATCGCCCCTGCTCCGGAGGAAGGCAGAAGTGACGAGTCTCAGATACTGGACGGCGCGGTCAGAGACTTCCGGATGATTGAACGCTCTCAGGAGGTTACACTCGGACACGTCGCTCTCTGCTGCATCATCTACAAGACTGAGAAACTGAGATACTTCAGCGTCAGCAACATTTCTACACAAGCATGTAATAAAAGTTCTGCAACATAATATATTTTATGTTTCAATTCCTCATCACTTTCAGGACCTCTGCTTGCTGTCTGGAGCTTCTGTGTTTATTCTTGCAGAGGTGGCGGCACTTCCTGGTGGGATGTCAGCTGCGCCTCCTTCCCTCTCACAGCATGCAGTCTCAGCAGACACAGTGAAGCTGCAGTTGCATCCCCCTCACCTCCCTGCCTTTTATTTTCTGTTCCACACTAGATCTATAATTCGTGAGCAGCTATAGAAAACCACAGGGTGAAGGATGAGGAGAAATCACCGCCCCTGGTGACATGTATTACAGGCTCCTGCACACTCACATCTTCACAACCGGCTTTTTATTTTATCATTTTCTCTGTGTGTCAATTTCTCAAGAGAAAGAGGCCTTACTGTTTTGTCTACAGCCCCTAGGCACACTGCGTGTTTCCATGGTAACAGACAACAAATACTCAGTGTAGTCTGATCCCGCAGTCAAACTTGGTACGCTACAAAAAGCATCTCCCCATTCATTGCTCTGCTAGATTCTCTTCAGCTCAGGGATGTGTCCTTTCTGCTGTAGCTCTCCTCATCACAACTCTGGATGTGTGATTTCAGCTGCGGCTGTCTCCCTGTCACAGTTTAGGGGATGTAATCTATCTGCTCTGGGAGCATATCCTTTCTGCTGCAGCTCTCTCCCTATCAAAGCTCAGAGGGTGTGTCCTTCCTGCTGCAGCTCAGGGGACGTGTCCTTCCTGTTGTGGCTCTTTCCCTATCACCACTCAGAGGAAGTGTCCTTCCTGCTGCAGCTCTCTTCCCCCATCACAGCTCAAGGGATGTTTCTTTCCTACTAAAGTGCTCTTCCCCATCAGAGTTCAAGGGATGTTTCCTTCCTACTCCAGCTCTCTCCCCCCTATCACAGCTAAAGGGATGTGTCCTTTGTGCTGCAGCTCTCTCCCCCCATCACAGCTCAAGGGATGTGTCCTTTGTGCTGCAGCTCTCTCCCCCCATCACAGCTCAAGGGATGTGTCCTTCCTACTCCAGCTCTCTCCCCCCTATCACAGCTAAAGGGATGTGTCCTTTGTGCTGCAGCTCTCTCCCCCATCACAGCTCAAGGGATGTGTCCTTTGTGCTGCAGCTCTCTCCCCCATCACAGCTCAAGGGATGTGTCCTTTGTGCTGCAGCTCTCTCCCCCCCATCACAGCTCAAGGGATGTGTCCTTTGTGCTGCAGCTCTCTCCCCCATCACAGCTCAAGGGATGTGTCCTTTGTGCTGCAGCTCTCTCCCCCCATCACAGCTCAAGGGATGTGTCCTTTGTGCTGCAGCTCTCTCCCCCCTATCACAGCTCAAGGGATGTGTCCTTTGTGCTGCAGCTCTCTCCCCCCTATCACAGCTCAAGGGATGTGTCCTTCCTACTCCAGCTCTCTCCCCCCTATCACAGCTTAAGGGATGTGTCCTTTGTGCTGCAGCTCTCTCCCTATCACAGCACACTTGATATGTGTCTTTTCTGCTGCAACTCTTTCCCTGTCACTGTCCCAGCTTTTAAAATTAGAGCAGGCGGGTAGCAGTTGAAGGAAGGAACTGAGCATGTGCGACCACCTCAGTAAGTGGACAAGCACATTACTATCCAGTGCTATTGTAACGAAGCCAAGAAAAACATCACACGGCTGGAGCATTTTTGTAACACAAAGTAAAAAGCCAAATGATATTAAAATAATATTAATTGTTGGGACGACCCCTTTAGGCTTTCTACGTATGCGTCAGCGCTACATTAGTCAATCATCTCAGTCCTCGGAGGTCCAACTTACTGTGTCGTAGGGACGGCTAAATACGTGTTCGGGGACTCCTGCAGCGAGGAGCTGGTGTCTGCTCTGCGTCACACGGTCTCTAAACCTGACCGGGAGAGAAAAGAGCAGAGTGAACGTAGACCATAGAAATATCCGTGTGGTCGCCCAGTGCCCGCCGTCCACTCACCGGAGCAGCTCCTGAGGTTTACCAACCAAAGACTCCAGGAAGCCAAAGCCCAGACCCCTATAAAAACAGCTGCCGTCAGCGCATGACCTCCGAACAGCGCAATAGCGACCCTGCAGACCCTGAGAAGAGAGCATCAAAGACTGAACTCCATGGGACTACAACTCCTAGCATGCCCCGACACCTCAAGCTTGGATTAGTAGTATAAGGTCCAAACTCCCTAATATATATTTTTCTGATTCTGTGGTTGTTAGGCCTCATGCACACAACCTTATTTCCTTTCCGTGTCCGTTCCGTTTTTTTTTGCAGACCATATGCATATAGAACATGTCCTATTATTGTCCGTATTACGGACAAGGGTGGGACTGTTCTATCAGGAAAATACGGAATGCACACGGACAACATCCGTACTTTATGCGGATCCGTTTTTTTGCGGACCGCAAAATACATACGTTTATGTGCATGAGCCCTTAGAAAGTGTCCCGACCAGCTTCACCTCAAAATGTGTAAAAAACGGATCCTACCTTTAACTTCTGATACAACGGCGCACCGCTGTGTTCTTCTATAAACAGAGCGATATCGTACTTCTCCGACACCAAGTCATACGAGTCCACGGCCTGTGAGAATGAGAATGTCAGCTTTCCAGGCTGGTGATGGCCTTTGGAAGAGGCGGAGGGTGTAAGCAAGAATGCAATCACTGACTGCAAGCAGAGCTCTTGAAAATGGTCATGAACACAAAGCCTAGAGTTGTGGAGTATTGGATTATACAACGATTATTGGTACAACACTGGAAATATTTATCAGTTACCTAGTGCAACAGATTAAGAGATGGGACATGTCCTGAGGAACGGGGGGGGGGGGGTGCCCTCTGTGGCATACACAAACTGGGCACTTAAAAGAGGACCTGTCCCCTCTCCTCATATTCCAAATTTAGTAACTACTTGCATTCCCCTTGTAATAATTCTGGAGCATCTATTTTTATGACTCTATGTTGTGCCGTTCCTCTATTATTCCTACTAGAACTTTACCAATGAATTGCCAGCAGTTAGCAATAAAGGTTTGTCCGGGTGGGGTAGGGGTGTCCCTGCCCAGCACGATCAGTGCTGCCTGTGTCAGATTGCGCCGGGGCATACCCCCAACTGGTGACACCCAAATGGATCTCTACTGCAGACTGCTGGCAATCATTCATAAGCTTCTAGTAGGAATAACAGAGGAATGGCACAGCGTACAGTTTATGAAAAGATGCTCCAGAACTGTTATTACTTAGTGCAGGGCATGCTCAACTTGCGGCCCTCCGGCTGTTGCAAAATGACAACTCCCATCATTCCCAGATAGCCTACAGAAGGGCATGGTGGGAGTTGTAGTTTTACAACAGCTGGAATGACTTAGGGAATGCATGTAGTTACTAAATCAGGGAGGAAAGAGATGCAAATGAGCTCTTAACAAGCTCTGCCTCTGATGCCACCAGATGTAAGGCAGCTATCCTGTAAGTCAATGTTCAGCTCTTTAGCTAAGCCTTGAGACATGACTTGGATATTAAATAAGCCAGCATCTCATCTGCAGACAGCTGTTTCGGGGTGATTGCCCCTCACCTGTGCAGAGCAGAGAGTACTGGCTTGACTGGGTGAGAGTAAGGCGCTCTCTCCCTATGGAGGGATAGTTACTAGTGTTCTGCCTCCAAGTTCGGGTTATCGAAGAAGAATACCGTTATGGATTCCAAATCCCGTTATGGTCCGTGGTAGCGGAATCCATAATGGTCTTCTTCGATAACCCGAACCTTGGACGCAGAACTTTAAACACAAGTTCGCTCAACACTAATAGTTACTAAATCAGACATGTCAGGAGGTGGCAGCTCCTCCTTTTGGGGGCTGTGATCTTGCTTGTATTTTTACATTTTCACCACCAGAGGGCGATCTAGGTGTTTGGTCAGAGCTCTCTATGGAACAAAAAGTTAGTGAGTCCTATAGCTACAATATATCGACCTTATATTAGGGATTTATTTTAGGGACCCAATTGTTGAACCACTTATGGTCAGCAAGTGTGGTGTGCCCTAGTGATATAATATATGTCACATAGGCAGGATAGGAAAACCCTACCCACCCACTTACCTGCAGCCCCCCTTGTGCCCCCGGCCTCTCACACAAATTTGTAACCACAGCAGAAACTTCTTTACCAGATTTGTGATAAAAGTGACAAATCGAAACATTGTAATGACAAAATGTAACACTGATCCTTACCCACCCCCTCTGCAGCATGACCACTGAGCCCCAGCAGATACCTGCAACTTGTGGCTGCTGTGAAACTACTGCTCCCAGCATACAACTTGAGTCTATAATGACATGCTGGGATTTGTAGTTTACAACTGCTTGACAGACAACCAGTATAATGTATCAGATTCTAGTGGTAAGAGGCCCCAGTCTGCACCAACCATGTCTGCTGTGCTCCCTCTTCCTGCACCGACTCCAGTAACACCACCCCAAACATGTCACCCGCCTCCCTATGCCCCTCCCACTGTGAGTGATGTCATCAGGTCTCAAGTCCACACTGCAGGAAAGAACCACCCACAATATACTGAGATGTCTGAGCCACCGACAGTTTATCATCCAGACCTCTGCTATGAACGATCACTCCGCAGTCCGCTCATACCATTTACAAGGCGGCTGTTTGGAAACTACAACACCCAGCATGCACCCAACAGGCTATCGGGGCAATCTGTGAGTTATAGAGCTGGAGAGTCAGAGGTGTTGTTTTAGGGCTCATGCAATCCCCATCCGATAGTCGGCACCACAAAAAAGTAGCGCATGCCATACTTTATTGGAGTGCGGAGGCACGGACAGAAACGCCATGGGAGCGCTCCGTAGTGCTTCAGTGGGCTTCCGATCCGTGACTCTGTTCTCCCGGATTGTGGATACGGTGTGCACACAGCCGGTGCCCGTACATCGCGGACCCTCTGTTTGCGGGCGGCTTTATGGGCATGGCTGGGCAACGGCTGTGTGCATGAGGACTTATGCAAAGTTCATTTTTCCATCTCAATATCATTTTAACTTTCTTATAGACAGGGGGGGGGGATGTATCAAACTTCTACACCAATTTTATTACATGACACGGAGGCTCCTATTGCTTTCTCTCTCTTTACTGTGACCAATAGCAGCAAAGAAAAATACAAAACCAAACAAGTTACCAAGGCAACCAGGCCCCTCCCCCATATGACCCAGTATAACAGTCCTGGATCCCAAAGACTCCTCCTCTTTCTGTGCTGCTGCTGTCCACAGATAAGTACCATTATGTGGGCAGATTATTTGGGGGGCTTGGTATTAACGGGGACTTAGAAATATCCCCTCATATCATATATTATATATATATTTTGTCTGTTGGTTTTTTCCCCGTGTTTTATTTTTACAGCGTTGCCCCTCTCCTGCTCGGTTATCTTCCGCTTTGTTTTCTACCTCTCCCTCCTGCCGGTTATCCTTTCATCGTTACCTCATGTCTTAGGCGCTCTCCTCTGCACGTACGACGGGCGGCCGTAGTCTCGCGGGACTTGGGCCGCCATTGCCGTCCATTTCCTTCTCCTTCTCCCCGACGTAGGTTCGCGCGCTTCTTCTCCTCGTTTCTCGCTTTCACCCGCACTATCGCGAGATCTCGCTCTTGCCCTCTCTGTGTTGCCGCTAGTCTCTGGCGGTTTCTAGCGCGGCGTACTTGCCTCTTCATTGCTCCCCTCACCTATGAGTTTTTGCTGCCGGCCAGTTAGGTTTGTCTGCCTATACCCCTTATTGACTTGGCCCTCTGTCATCCCCAGGCTTAGTATTACCTTGGTTTTGTCCTGTCAGCATGTCTGACCATGTCTAACCTGAGGACATGGAGGAGTTGTCCCATGTCCAGGACTCTGCCTCTGCACAGACTGATGAGCAGGCGCTAGCAATTCAGCGCTCTGTAGCTATGGCCATTCAATCAGCTATGGGGTCCATGGCTACTGCCATCTCTCACTCCATTTCTGAGGCATTTTTGTCAAATAATCCGTCCTCCTCAAAGGCCAGTAGCCGCCCTGGACCCTCTAGTTCACGGGCGGCCGCCCCTGATGTGCCAGCCTCCAGAATTATGAGCGTAGGTGAGATACCTTCCACCCAAGATCACGCAAAAGAGCCTACGCCCGCATCATAGGCCTCCTCTCAGCTTCTATCCAGGCAGTTTTTCCAGCCCCCCTACAGTACCGTGCCATGCAACGCCTCAAGATCGCCCACCTTCAGGCGGGTCTCTCTTATGCAGACTTGATCACCCTGGACAGGGCAGCCAGGGACGAGTTAACTTGGTGGATCCACAATTTGGAGGCCTGGAACGGCAAGGTGATTTTCGGCCCTCGTCCGGACTTTACGGTCGATTCGGATGCCAGCCTGCTGGGATGGGGCGCTTACTGCAACTGAGTGACCACCGGAGGACGCTGGTCTGCGGAGGAATCCACCTTACACATCAACGCTCTAGAACTTCTCGCGGGTTCTTTCGCGATTCGCAGTTTTGTTAACGGGTTGGCCAGGACCTGCATCAGACTGCGGATGGACAACATTTCAGATTTCAGCAGTTCGCTACATCAATGCCATAGGATGCACGCATTCGACGATCCTGTCCCACCTGGCTCGGGAATTTTGGACCTTCTGCCTTTCGAGGGACATCACCATAGTCGCGGAATATCTGCCCGGCCTCCACAACACTCACGCGGACTGGAGTTCACGATTTCTCTCCGACTCCAGCGATTGAAGGCTAGACACGACGGTATTCTGTTCCATATCCTCCCTGTGGGGACCCTTCTATTTGGACCTCTTTGCGTCCTGCTTGAACACTCAGCTTCTCCGATTCTACAGCTGGCGTCCGGACCCAGACGCCAAACCGATAGACACCTTTTTGCAAGACTGGTCGGGACATCTCATGTATGCCTTCCCACCATTTGCTCAGATTCCCCGAGTCTTAGCTCAAGTTCGCTAACAGCAGGCTGAACTAGTCCTGATTGTCCCTGTTCTGGACCACCCAATCATGGTTCCCTCAGCTATTGGAATGCCTGATACACTATCCTCTGCTTCTCCCAGCGTTACCAGACCTCCTATTAGATCCTTCAGGTCTACAACATCCCCTCATATTAGAGGAATCCCTGCAGCTCCTGGCCTGCAGAGTCTCGGGGAACCCTGGCACGTCTCAACGGTTTCGGATTCAACCAGACGTCTTTTGGAAGACGCATGGGCTCCCGGAACCAGACGATCCTATCGTGCGGCCTGGAAATCTTGGACTGACTGGTGCGTGGTTAGGCACGTGGATCCCGTTTCAGCCCCTGTAACGGAGATTCTGGAGTTCCTCACATCTCTTTATGATACGGGGAAGGCGTATCGTACGATCAATCTGTTTCGTTCGGCCATTTCTGCCTCTCATCAGGGTTTTAATGGAATTCCTGCGGGTCAGCAACCTGTGGTATGCCGCCTTCTTAGGGGCTCCCGCCTTTCGCGCCCTCCTAGGCCCCGTTCTTTCATCCACCTGGGACGTATCTTCAGTCTTATCTCTATTCTCATCCTGGCCGCTCAACACAGACCTCTCTTTACGACAACTTTCCGCTAAACTGGTTTCCCTGCTCTGTTTGATCTCTTGTAAGAGAGTCTCGGACGTTAGGGCCTTGGATTACGACGCTCGCTCTTTTACACCGGAGGTTGTGGTGTTTAATATCACTCGACGCACCAAGACCAATATTCGGTTGGTTTCTTACCCGTGTTTTCCGGATGCTCCGTCTCTCTGTCCGGTCGCCTGTCTAAGAGAATATGAGTCTCGTACTGCTTCTCATCGTGTTTCCACTTGCCCTCAGCTTTTTTCTATCTTACCGCCGTCCTTTTCACCCCGTTACCAGCGTCACTTTGGCTCGATGGGTTAACTGGATTATATTTCAAATATAAAAGCGAGGTATCAGCGCTGGAAAAAAAGAGACATGGGGCACAATTGAGTGATGAATACCTGTTCAGCTGGATGTAGGTCCGGAGATGCTCCTAGTTCAGATTCAATTTTCATAGCACTTATCAGTGCGAGATGGATAGCAGTTCTCCTTGCTCTACTTCAAAAAAGGCGCGCGCCGCTCCGGCCGGCAGCTGACGCGCGCACGAAGGAGCGTGGTGGTGAAGGAGTCCGGGAGCGCAGCGTGTGACATCACAACTGTGGTACGGATACTTCCGAGGACCAAAAGACCAATCCAACGCGTTAAATGGATTATGTCCCAAGCGGGAGTGGACACCGCGGTATTCACCGCACATTCCACCAGAGGTGCTTCGGCGACTTCCATGGCAGTTGCAGGGGCACGATTGGAGGACATTATGCGACTTGCAGACTGGTCACGAGTTTTATTTTCGTCCTCCTTCTCATGTTTTCTCCTCAGTTGTTCCTCAGCTTTAAACTCGCAACAGGAGCCTCCGTGTCGTGTAATAAAATTGCATGATTTTCCTAACCTGTGACGGAGGCGAGTATTGCCCCTTCCCGTTTTTTTCTACCCTCCCGCGCGATAAAAACTGAATAACGGAACGCAACTGCGTGGGTTTCCCGCAGTGCACCCGGAGCAAATCCGGGATGCTCGTCTGAACGACCCAACGCAATCGCAGTCAAAACTGAAATTGTTTGCGCACTCGCGTGGGACTCATCCAGAGCAAATCTGGGATCCCCGTCTGAAACATGTGAGAGGTATGGGCACTGCGCCACATTAGTCCACATTACATCTGAAATCTACCACAGATCTTTGCTGGCGTAGATCTCCTTTCCTGGCACACGGACCTCCCTGGGATATGCCAAAGTTTTTAAAAGGCATGCCCCTCGTATTAGTCTTGTCCCATCGTACATGAGTGGAGCTTCTGCACCAGAAATGGCAGTCTTTATCTAAATTCCCAACTTTGTGTTTCAATTTCTCAATATTTGCAAACTCTCTGCTTGCTGCCAGTGAATGGGAACACGTTTAGATGCAGAGACCATTCAGGCCTGATAGATTTTTACAGCTCAGAGTTTGTTACAGTTGTGTCCGGTGTAGACTATCCTCTGTGAGCGAAACCTGGTCGCATCTTGAGACGTGGCCCCTTTACAGCAGACCGCACCACTTTATAAACGTTGTGCAAAGCATGGACACCAGCTTTTTGGCACCAATTATGCCTGAATTCTTCCACATTCTGATTAGTACACCTCTCCCAATGTCTATTAGAAAAGTTTGAGTGTTTTTGTTTTCATTTTTTCTACCTTTATTTGCATAACATTGGAAACAAGTAACAAACCCCCAGATGTAACAAAGTAACAAACAAAACAGATACTTGATACATAATTGTACGTGCACCGTATGCCTTCCCTGTAATTGGAGGCTGCAGGTTTCATGAAACATAAAATATGAATATTAAAGGGTTAAATCATCAAGACACATCATAGAGGGGGTCCTTGTTCTGCCCCCATATCTATCAGAAATAGCAGATTACTGCTAAGTAAGAGCTGCTTAGGCTACTTTCACACTTGCGGCAGGACGGATCCGACAGGCTGTTCACCATGTCGGATCCGTCCTGCGGCTATTTTGCCGTGCCCGCGGACCGCCGCTCCGTCCCCATTGACTATAATGGGGACGGGGTGGAGCTCCGGCGCAGCACGGCGGTGCACGGCAAAAGCCTGACATGCGGTCATTTTAGTCCGGCGGCCTTTTGCCGTGCACCGCCGTGCTGCGCCGGAGCTCCGCCCCTGTCCCCATTATAGTCAATGGGGACAGGAGCGGCGGTCCGCGGGCACGGCGAAATAGCTGCAGGACGGATCCGACATGGTGAACAGCCTGTCGGATCCGTCCTGCCGCAAGTGTGAAAGGACCCTTACTCTAGTACAGCTGTCAGCAACCTTTAGCACACCAACTGTTTGGAAACTACAACTCCCAGCATGCACACTGGCTTGGCTGTTCATGCAACTCCCATAGAAGTAAATGAAGCATGCTGGGAGTTGTAGTTTCAGAACAGATGGAGCACCAGAGGTTGCCGATCCCTGCTATAATATTAGTCACCCATAGGCAATACATTAGTAATAGTGTTGAGCGAACTTGTGTTTTAAGTTCGGCGTCTAAAGTTCGGGTTTGGGTTATCGAAGAATCGCGTTGTGGAATTCCGCTACCACGGACCATAACGGAATTTAGAATCCATAACGCGATTCTTCGATAACCCGAACCCGAACTTTAGACGCCGAACTTAAAGTTCGCTCAACACTAATTAGTAGTGATGCTCTCTATGCCAGATTTAAAGGGGTTGTCCTATTACAAGAACTTATTCTATATCCTCAGGATAGGAGAAAAGTGTCTGATCAGTAGGGGTCCTACCATTGGGGAACATGGGCCCCTGTTCTTGCGAATGGCAGGGGCCCCAGGGATCGGATCCCTGCTAACCAGATGCTTTTAAGTTCTTGTAATAGGAAAACCCCTTTAATGAGCTAGGGTACGATGTGTCAAATTTATTATGAGGCTTCTGATAAATTTGGCGCTGCTTCAGGCAGGCCATGCGCCAGAAAAGTAGCTTTATACCATCTTTGAGCTGGTGTAAATTCTAGTAAATCGCCGGCCCACTGCTAGGGTAACCCATGTTTTTGGAAAGTTGCACATTTTGCAAGTTTTTTTTTAATTATTATTAATAAATTCCCCCATCGTTTCCAATGTTTGAGTAAATGTGCAGTGCCAAAGGTGTCCACCAGAGGGCAAAATGTCCTCACTAGTACAATATAGCTAGACTGGGTGCAGGGGTCTGCAAATACTGACATGCAGCATGATAAGGCCTCGAGCACAAGACCGTTTGCTGGCCCTGCCCGTGCTGCAGACCACAACTTGCAGTATGCAATGCGCGGGCACCGACCGCATGGCTGTGGTCTGCGGTTTGGACCCATTCACTTGAATGGGGTCCGCCAACCGACAGTCTGCACCGCAAAAAAGTAGTCCATGCACCACTTTTTTGCTGTGCAGAGGCACAGACAGAAAACCCACAGAAGCACTCTATAGTGCTTCCGTGGGTTTCCGATCTGCGCCTCCGTTCCTCACTGCATCTCCCGAATTGCGGACCCATTCAAATGAATACGGTGATACGGTGCACACGCGGCCGCTGCCTGTACATTGCGGACCCGCAATATGGGAATGGCTGGGCAACGGCCAAGCGCATGAGGCCTAATCCTGATCTTCAAAATAGGTTCGTCAATCGGTGAGACTTTCAAACGTGTGATTTTATAGGAACCTATTTAAGCCTGATTCTACTGTGCACAGGTGTAGGAGTGGCGAATATCTGTAACGTATGGGCACATCAATAATTCCTTACCTGCAGTCCCGCGGAAAACCTCCGAGAACACGTTGGACCATAAGTTGCTCCACATGACACACTCAGCTCTGCTACGTATTTCAGGACCGTAAAGGCTGTCAGCGCAGTAGATTACATGATGTCACTTAATAGTATGCAGTGACATCATTCAGTTCTGGCCCCGGGGTCACTGCTGCTGATGTTCCGTGCAATAAAAGCCCCCCCAAATCACCAAGGGGCAAGCATGGTGGCTCAGTGGTTAGCACTGGTGCCTTGCAGGGGTCCTAGGTTTCCATCTGCATGGAGTTTGTATGTTCTCCGGGTTCTCCGGTTTCCTCCCACACTCCAAAGACAGACTGATCGGGACCTTAGATGGTGAGCCCCACTGATCATAATTAGAGATGAGCCAAGTTATGGAAAATTCGATTTGGCTGCCTTCGCCAAATTTCCCAAATAAATTCAATTCGTGGTGAATGACTTTGTCATAAAGGGCAGTTCTTTGTAAGTAGCGGGTGCAATGACGGGGAACGGCGATCGCTCCGCCCCCATCATTAGAATCCCTCTGATCACAGCCTCTTAGGCTACAATTTAGCCCTTTCAGGGGTTAATCAGGGTAAAAATAAAAATTTTTAATTAAATACTCACCCATTTTCTCGCATCTTGATTGAGGACACCAGTGACATCACGCTGGCAGGGCGCGGTGACATCATTACTTTCTGCAATCAAGATGGCCACGACAACCTCTTCGCGCACAAATGGATGAGGATGTTTTATTTTTTTTACCGCCATTACCACGGTACCGGCTCCGTGACGAATTGAATTTTTCCTTCAGTTCGTTTGACTTTGATTCGCTCAACACTAATGTCTGTACAGCGCTGCGGCATATGGCGGCACTATACTTTTATAAGGGAGTTAAAAAAATTAAAATAATGCTAGGCGCCATTGAAATGTTGGATTATCGGAAGTTCTGAACTACTGGGAGTTAGGAGAAATCCACATATAAGGGCTCAGGCACACGAACGTATTTTCTTTCCGTGTCCGCTCCATTTGTTTTGCCGACCGTATGCGGAACCATTCATTTCAATGGGTCCGCAAAAAAACGGAAATGACTCAGTGTGTATTCCATTTCCGTATGTCCAAACATATCCTATTCTTGTCCAGCATTACGGGCAAGGATAGGACTGTTCTATTAGGAGCCCGCTGTTCCGTTCTGCAAAATACGGAATGCCCACGGAACGATGTGGTCGGGATTAGCAGGATTTCAAGATTACTGGGTGCCGGATTAAAAGAGTTCTTCTGCATCATTACCATTATGACACAGTAAATGTCATTATTTTATTTTTTTAATCAAACTGTATTATATTTTATTTACAATAAACACAGCAAGACTGATGGATGATGAGACTCCTTGTACGCGGAGCCGCCATCGTCCTTGTCTCGTGCACCTTCATTGACTGGACCATCAGGACCTACACGGATGCCAGTGTATTGGGGGTTAGTACACATCTGTACATACACGGCTGGGGCTGAGGCTACATACATGTACAGACGGTTTAACCCCTGATGTGTGGCTCCATTCTACTAGGTCGCAGTCCAGGCATCCCTTATCACTCTTGTTCCACCGTCACGCGTTTGGTCCGGTGTTGGACGTTCTCCGCTTGTTGCCGTCCAGCGTCTTTTTTTTAGGTTCCTTGCTGCTTGTTGTCTTCTTCTTCAGTTTTGCGCCGCGCTCCTCCGACAGAAGCTGCAGATCCTCAGGGGGAGATTTTGCTAATTTTTCTATTTGCAATTTTTCCAAAATATATTCCTGACAAGAGACAGAAAATGATTAGAAATTGATCCATTAGTTAAAGGGGACTGGCCAGTTTCTTATATTGGTGGCATATCCTCAGGATAGGTCATCAATATCAGATCGGCGGGGGGGGGGGTCCGACTCCCGGGAGCCCCGCCGATCAGCTGTATGAGGAGAACACTGCGCTTGTACGAGAGCTGCGCTCTCTTCAAACAGCTGAGCGGCGGGGGGCTGGGAGTCGGACCCCTAACAATCTGATATTGATAAGTGAGCGACTGGTTGGTTTATTAGGTGAAAGATTGATTGATTTAGTGATTATCTGATTGTTTTTTTGATAGGTTGGTAAGAGATTGGTTGATGTTTTGGTTTGGTTATTGGTTGGTTGACTGGTTGGTTCATGGGTGAAGTGACTGGTTAATTTATTGGTTGAGCTATTGGTTGATTGGTTGGTTGGTTGGTTGGTTGGTTGGCTGATTGGGTGAGTGAGTGATTGGTTGGCTGATGGATTGATTGCTTGTGTGACTAGTTAATTTATTGGTTGATTGATTGATTGACTAGTTGGTCGAGTGAGTGATTGATTTGATGGTTGGTTGATTGATTGACTGGTGGAGTGACTGGTTGATTTATTGGTCGAGTGAGTGATTGATTTGATGGTTAATTGATTGATTGGTGGAGTGACTGGTTGATTTATTGGTTGAGTGATTAGTTGATTGGCTGGTGGTTTGGTTGACTTGTTGAGTAACTATTTGGTTGTCAGAAATTCATGCAGCCAAACTAGAGTGCAGGACGGTGCTGGAAGGGTTACTATGCTTACCAATCAAGCCGACAGGAAACCGAGCCAATCAGGTTTCGGACTATGTGTCCAATCCCAGAGTTAGGCAGGAGAGCTGAACCCGGACACAACCCGATCTGCACTCATTCACCATGAATGAGTGGAGCATCAGAGCTTTTTACGCTTCAATGCTCCCCCTTGCCCTGCAATTTTCTTGAGATCTGGTGACATACCGGGCTCTCCATGGGTAAGCTAGGTGGAGGCTTTAGCCTAGCAGTAAACCCGGTGATGTCACCGGTCTTTAGCACTGCCCTAGCCTGTTTTTACACCGCCCATTAGTGCCGGTGACATCACTGCTAGGGGGAAGACTCTGCCTAACAGTGTCCAAATGTAAACAAACAGCCCTTGCCCTGCGCTGCAAGGGGGAGCATCGGAGCCTGGTGGACGAGTTCAGATTGGGTCGTGTCCGGGTTCCTCTCTATGTTGTTGCCTGTGATTGTGTCTGTTTTTCTAGGCTCTTCACTGTGCAGCTTTCTAGTGGATTATTCTGGTGTTCTGACCTTTGGCTTGTTTTCCATGTCATGTCATATCTACTCTCATGGTAATAGTCCTTGGCTCGTCTCTGGATTTAACCTCTTGTGTACTGCATTGATGGTGTTTTGTCCCTCCTGGTTTTTGACCCTGCTTGCTGACTCCTCTTTTCACCTCCCTGGTCATTCTGGAAGCTCTGCTACAATGTGCTGTTATCATCTCTGCAGACGTATTCTGGGTCCCTAGCAGCCACGTCCATCCTGCCTCGCAGCGGGCTCCAATGAAGAACCTAGGGGTAGCCTTTGGCTCACACTACCCGGAGTTGATTTGGGAGGCTGGTAGCAGTTTTATGGTGCACTGGCTGTGGTGCGGACGGTGACTGTAGAACTTCCTAACGTTGGTTTGTTGATTGACTTAGTGAAGTCCCGGTTGGCTGAATGATTCATTACTTAATCGACTGATTAAAAGAGCTGAACCCGGACATATCCCCATCTTCACCCCTTCAGCCCCCCTAATATGAGAATAGAAAAGCCCTTGCCCTGCATAATCCAGCGCAGGGCAAGGGAGAGCATCGGACCATGAGATGCCCCTATGCTCATATCAAGGGGGCCGACGGAGTGAAGATGGGGATATGTCCAGGTTGAGCTCTGAACCTGGACAACCCCTTTTAAATATGACGGATGAATTGAAAGATTTTTGCAGATTTCCCAGGAGACGCCTATGCCTACTTAGACTTATTTTACTATTGAAGTCCTTTTTTTCCTGACTAGTTTAAAAATTAGATTAAAAAGTGAAGTGCGGTATAAAGAAGAAGCCAAGTTACCAAGTCAGCTTGTCAGTACAGCAGAGTGAGAGCAGGATAGAGCAGAGTTGAGTTTGCCTGCCAGTTTAATGCTAAAGCCTGCTGGAACCAAGACAAAGCCTGAAACTGTTTGATGAAACGTTTATTCAAAGTGAAGCTGCTACTAAACTTCATCTCAAGGTCTGGACTCAAGTAATTCTTTCCAATCCCTCAATTATTCCCCCTATTTATTGCTTCAGAGCCAAAGCCTGGGGCCCAGCGGTATCCAGGTAGGAGCACCGTGACACACATAAAGAGATTTAGGCCGCACTACACTACTCGGCATTCCTACACCTGGGACGCATTATAGAGAGGGCCCTGGGGTGAGGCTGCCCGTTGCACATGGTGATGTAAAGAGATCAATCAGTGATGTACACAGCACAGAAATAATGCAAAAAGTAATGCGCTCTTCCACTGTCCATATACATCACTAACTGCACACTGTCTGATGGAGATGGGCCCCTTAGTTATCAGGGTCCCTGGTAGTTATGCCTCCTGGTAAATCTTCAGGTTGTGAATGTGAACTTCATATATTTAATTGCATAATTCGAACCCTTGATTTGCCATTCAGGGGCCAGGGAGAGTCGGGTGCCGGCTTACAAGTATTACAGCTCCAGTCCTGACTGAGTGATCTGCAGAGTTAGGAGACACGACACTTACCTTGATCATATCCAGTTTTTGGGTGAGTTCCACTTCAGCCAGGGGCCCGTAATGCTTCATGTGGCACTGATCGGCCAGATTTATCACAGCCAGCAGCAAGCTGCCGATTTCCACACTCTGCGGAGACCGAGGAGATCAGGGTGAACCTAAAGCAGTGACCAGACCCAACCACAGAGGTGCACACCGCCTCTACCACAGTGCGCTGCACCGGCTGCTGGACGGACACTGAACCACCAGGGGGCAGCAGGGAGATGCTGCACCATGAGAGCTAGAACTGTGAATGCAGCTCTGGTTGTAACTTTAGTACAATAAATAATGTAACGTGAGATCAGTTCAATTACTCAATCCCCATGCTTTACACTGCAGCTTTCCTCTATTCGGGCACAACTATGATGTGTGACTACAGCTATGATTCCAATTTTGTGTTGGACTGGTCCCCCACGCATTACATTGCAGCTCTGCAGTTCCAACTACAACCCCCATGCTCCATGCAGCTCAGTCCACTCTCACCTGGTTCCGGAACTGACTCTTCTCCAAGTTAAATGTCATTTCCAGCTGTTTGTTCCTCTCCCGGAGACGGTCATATTTCAGCTGCAGCTGAGACAGTTCGCTGGTCATTGTCTAGGGGACACAGAGACACGTGAGATGACACCATGCACGATGGGAATTGTAGTTCAATAGATTCATAGGGAGGATCAAGCCTGGTCAAACAAGATAATTACAGCAAATGGGAGTAAAATGAAAGTGCAACTCCACCCTCTACCAGATATTCCCTTACTAAGAACATCGGACTCCCCCATACCCCATCCTGTGCATCTATGGGGGATATCGGCATCCTGTGTGTCTATGGGGGATACTGGCATCCTGTGCGTCTATGGGGGATATCGGCATCCTGTGTGTCTATGAGGGATATCGGCATCCTGTGCGTCTATGGGGGATATCGGCATCCTGTGCGTCTATGGGGGATATCGGCATCCTGTGCGTCTATGAGGGATATCGGCATCCTGAGCGTCTATGAGGGATATCGGCATCCTGAGCGTCTATGGGGGATACCGGCATCCTGTGCGTCTATGAGGGATATCGGCATCCTGAGCGTCTATGGGGGATACCGGCATCCTGAGCGTCTATGGGGGATACCGGCATCCTGTGTGTCTATGAGGGATATCGGCATCCTGTGTGTCTATGGGGGATATCGGCATCCTGTGCGTCTATGGGGGATATCGGCATCCTGTGTGTCTATGGGGGATACTGGCATCCTGTGCGTCTATGGGGGATATCGGCATCCTGTGCGTCTATGAGGGATATCGGCATCCTGTGTGTCTATGGGGGATATCGGCATCCTGTGCGTCTATGGGGGATATCGGCATCCTGTGTGTCTATGGGGGATATCGGCATCCTGTGCGTCTATGGGGGATACCGGCATCCTGCACATCTATGGGGGATACCGGCATCCTGCACATCTATGGGGGATATCGGCATCCTGTGCATCTATGGGGGATATCGGCATCCTGTGCGTCTATGGGGGATATCGGCATCCTGTGCGTCTATGGGGGATATCGGCATCCTGTGCATCTATGGGGGATACCGGCATCCTGTGCATCTATGGGGGATATCGGCATCCTGTGCGTCTATGGGGGATATCGGCATCCTGTGCGTCTATGGGGGATATCGGCATCCTGTGCGTCTATGGGGGATATCGGCATCCTGTGCGTCTGTGGGGGATATCGGCATCCTGTGCGTCTATGGGGGATATCGGTATCCTGTGCGTCTATGGGGGATATCGGCATCCTGTGCGTCTATGGGGGATATCGGCATCCTGTGCGTCTATGGGGATATCGGCATCCTGTGCGTCTATGGGGGATATCGGCATCCTGTGCGTCTATGGAGGATATCGGCATCCTGTTTATCTATGGGGGATATCGGCATCCTGTGTGTCTATGGGGGATATCGGCATCCTGTGCGTCTATGGGGATATCGGCATCCTGTGCGTCTATGGGGGATATCGGCATCCTGTGCGTCTATGGGTCATATCGGCATCCTGTGCAGCTATGAGGGGTATCGGCATCCTGTGCATCTATGGGGGATATCGGCATCCTGTGTGTCTATGGGGGATATCGGCATCCTGTGCATCTATGGGGGATATCGGCATCCTGTGCATCTATGGGGGATATCGGCATCCTGTGCGTCTATGGGGGATATCGGCATCCTGTGTGTCTATGGGGGATATCGGCATCCTGTGTGTCTATGGGGGATATCGGCATCCTGTGTATCTATGGGGGATATCGGCATCCTGTGCGTCTATGGGTCATATCGGCATCCTGTGCAGCTATGAGGGGTATCGGCATCCTGTGCATCTATGGGGGATATCGGCATCCTGTGCATCTATGGGGGATATCGGCATCCTGTGCGTCTATGGGGGATATCGGCATCCTGTGCGTCTATGGGGGATATCGGCATCCTGTGTGTCTATGGGGGATATCGGCATCCTGTGCGTCTATGGGGGATATCGGCATCCTGTGCGTCTATGGAGGATATCGGCATCCTGTTTATCTATGGGGGATATCGGCATCCTGTGTGTCTATGGGGGATATCGGCATCCTGTGCGTCTATGGGGATATCGGCATCCTGTGCGTCTATGGGGATATCGGCATCCTGTGCGTCTATGGGGGATATCGGCATCCTGTGCGTCTATGGAGGATATCTGCATCCTGTTTATCTATGGGGGATATCGGCATCCTGTGCGTCTATGGGTCATATCGGCATCCTGTGCGTCTATGGGGGATATCGGCATCCTGTGCGTCTATGGGTCATATCGGCATCCTGTGCAGCTATGAGGGGTATCGGCATCCTGTGCATCTATGGGGGATATCGGCATCCTGTGTGTCTATGGGGGATATCGGCATCCTGTGCATCTATGGGGGATATCGGCATCCTGTGCGTCTATGGGGGATATCGGCATCCTGTGCGTCTATGGGGGATATCGGCATCCTGTGCATCTATGGGGGATATCGGCATCCTGTGCGTCTATGGGGGATATCGGCATCCTGTGTGTCTATGGGGTATATCGGCATCCTGTGTGTCTATGGGGGATATCGGCATCCTGTGCGTCTATGGGGGATATCGGCATCCTGTGCGTCTATGGGGGATATCGGCATCCTGTGTGTCTATGGGGGATATCGGCATCCTGTGCGTCTATGGGGATATCGGCATCCTGTGCGTCTATGGGGGATATCGGCATCCTGTGCGTCTATGGGGGATATCGGCATCCTGTGCGTCTATGGGGACATTCTTTGGCAGCACTGACCAGGCGGCTCCCCGCACCGTTGCATCAGGTCAGTGGTGCGGATTATCACTGACACTTTTACAGTCCGCCATAGTAACTGTGTTTCATAATTGATCCATTGTGCAGTGTGCGGCTGAATCTGAGCGGGCGGCAGGTAATCCTTTAATTATGTCACTGCTTGTACACAACCTGAGATTGCTCAATTCCCCTGGAAGAACTCCACCATAAAAGGCGCGTCGCTCCGAGGAGATCGCATTCAAGAGGGCAACATGAAACTAACAACATCCTGTGTGTCACGCCAGGTGCTTGTCTGCTAAGCTTGCAATCTAATTTCTGACCTCTTAAAGGGGTTAAAAGTTTTTTTTAGAAAGAATTAACTGAAGGATTCTAGCCTGTATCGTATATTGAATGATTCACACTTACCCGCCTCTCCACTCCTGTGTGCTAGCCCCCTTTCCCCAATGATCTGGGCCACGGCTTGTTTTCTTCCAGCCGGGGGCAGAGATGTTGTTGCTTGCGCCACTGCAGCCAATGACTGGCTTCAGTGGAGACGTGTCCCCGAGCAACATGTCACCACTGAAGCCAGTTATCGGCTGCAGCAGCACAAGAACCCATGTCCATTCCCCAGCCAAAGGAACACAAGCCGGGGACTGGATGATGGAGGAATGGGAGCCGGCGCGCAGGACTGGAGCGGCGGAGAGGAAATAAGTATGAATTGCAATCAATAGGCATGGCAGGGTAGAGACCTTCAGTCAATGGTTAACTATTCCCGGAAGACCCCATTAAGGATGCAAAGAAGTAGGTCGCCTCATTCTATAGAATTAGAGCCCATTTGGCCTAGGATGTCATAAGGAATACATAATAATGTTAGAAAATGATCCTACAACAGCAAAATGTGTTATGATGTCACATGAAGTCATGTCACAATAATTCATTGTGACGTCATGTCATGATGTCAAAATGTGATGTTATAATGAGGTTTTATTTTGTCATAAATAATGCATTGTGATGTCATAAGGCAGTACTATGATGTCGTAACAGTGTCTTGATATAAAAAAGAAAGCATTGTGATGTAATAATGGAATCCTGATGTCAATTATAGCAATGTGATGTGATAATAGTACCCTATTATGTCATAACTGATGCATTGTGATGTCCTATGATGTCATAATGCCCTCCTATTATGTCATAACTAATGCATTTCTACTGTATGTCATAATGCTCTTCTATGATGTCATACTGCTGTCCTATTATGTCATAACTAATGCATTGCTACTGTATGTCATAATGCTCTTCTATGATGTCATACTGCTGTCCTATTATGTCATAACTAATGCATTATGATGTCATACTGCTGTCCTATTATGTCATAACTAATGCATTGTGATGTCATAATGCTCTCCTATGAGGTCATAATGGTGTCCTATTATGTCATAACTAATGCATTGTGATGTCATAATGCTCTTCTATGATGTCATAATGGTGTCCTATTATGTCATAACTAATGCACTGTGATGTCATAATGCTCTCCTATGATGTCATAATGGTGTCCTATTGTGTCATAACTAATGCATTGTGATGTCATAATGGTGTCCTATTATGTGATAACTAATGCACTGTGATGTCATAATGCAGTTCTATAGCGTTATAAAGTTGTTTCGATATAAAAAACGATGCATTCTGACGTCATGATGGCATCTTAGGATTTCATGTTTTTTCTACATTTTCTTCTCTAATGGATACACAAGGGTGCAGAAATTCACTTACCAGCTTCATGGTGTCGTGTTGCCTCTTCAGAGCTTCCAGCCTGAGCTGCGAACTCTCCTGTTCATCTGCCAGACCCATCAGATTGTTCACTAGGTTCTCATTGGTCAGAGCGAGGGTCTCGTAGCGTCTGATAATGGCCTTCACCGGGGAATCGACGCCGTATTCTAGATAATCTGCAAGACGAATAGGAAGCCGGTGGGGACAGCTGGTACTCCGTAAAATGGGCAAGTCACTATGGTTGGCATACATTGGACTGGTGTCTACATACATACACCAACCACAATATTAAAGCCACTGACAGGTGAAGATGGTGACAATGGCTCCTGTCAATGGGTGGGATATATTAGGAAGTAACAGAACAGTCAGTTTTTGAAGTTGACGTGTTTGAATCCTGTCATTTGACAGCTCATGTGTAACTCTTATCCCTGATCTTCTGACCTCATAAAAGCTAATTTAAGCTATATTCCTATCAGTTTGATAATAATTGAGCTATAATGAGTGTTTATGAGGTCAGGAGACCAGAGATAAGAGCTACACTTGAACCATCAGAGGAAACACAAAGAGACACTGCAAAACGACTGGTTGTTAACCCTTGTATCTCAGAAATGGCTGAACATTTTTACTAAAGACTAAGTGAATAAATAATATGTAGCCCAAAATGAGTAAAATGCAATAATAATTTAAAAAAATGTCCCCGAAGGTGTCCATAGTCTTTTAAGTATCTGCTTCTAAAGTTTTAGTACCAGATATTACAGGACACATTCAGAGATCTTCTGGAGTCCATGCCTCAATGGGTTGGATCACAAGGGGGAACTAGATAATATTAGGCAGGTTACCCAGCGGTTGATACTGTATGCATTGGACTGGTATCTATTGGGTAGACCACTCAATGGTTTTTATTCCTTGGATCGTTGGGTTGGCCACGGCATGGCTGGGTTACACTAAGTTAATTTATATATTGTAGGCCACCCAAGGATTGGAATTCATTCATATACAATAAGTGTTGCATCGTGGGTAGAGTTGGTACAAGACTTAGGCCTCTTTCACACTTGCGTTTTCCGGATCCGGCGTGTACTCCACTTGCCGGAATTACACGCTGGATCTGGAAAAACGCAAGTGTACTGAAAGCATTTGAAGACGGATCCGTCTTCAAAATGCGTTCAGTGTTACTATGGCAGTCAGGACGCTATTAAAGTCCTGGTTGCCATAGTAGGAGCGGGGAGCGGGGGAGCAGTATACTTACAGTCCACGCGGCTCCCGGGGTGCTCCAGAATTACGTCAGAGCGCCCCATGCGCATGGATGACGTGCCATGCGATCACGTCATCCATGCGCGTGGGGCGCCCTGACGTCACTCTGGAGCGCCCCGGGAGCCGCACGGACGGTAAGTATGCTGCTCCCCCGATCCCCGCTACACTTTACTATGGCTGCCAGGACTTTAGCGTCCCGGCAGCCATGGTAACCATTGAGAAAAAGCTAAACGTCGGATCCGGCAATGCGCCGAAACGACGTTTAGCTTAAGGCCGGATCCGGATCAATGCCTTTCAATGGGCATTAATTCCGGATCCGGCCTTGCGGCAAGTGTTCAGGATTTTTGGCCGGAGCAAAAAGCGCAGAATGCTGCGGTATTTTCTCCGGCCAAAAAACGTTCCGTTCCGGAACTGAAGACATCCTGATGCATCCTGAACGGATTTCACTCCATTCAGAATGCATTAGGATAAAACTGATCAGGATTCTTCCGGCATAGAGCCCCGACGACGGAACTCTATGCCGGAAGGAAAGAACGCAAGTGTGAAAGGGCCCATTAGGGCACTCAGGAACTTGTAATCATGGGGTCACTATACATTGAATAAACCACTCAATGCACTGGCTAAACAAAGTATTGGGTGATATACTTTCTGTAGGCCACTCAGTGGATGGACACATTGGGCAACAAACCAACCTCTGGTTACTGGTATTCTGCCCATTAGACAAGACCACCTTTACTTACTATCCGGGACCTTCTCCACCATTTTCAATAAGAAATCCTCATAGATTTTGTGCATCTTCCTCTTTTCATGCAGCTTCTTCTGTCTGTGAATGGGATGATAGTCGGTAAATAAGTCAAATATTCAATGATGTTGGAATTTTCTCCACCATGACTCAGGCACAGTACTACAACTCCAATCCGACCTAAAGAGGATAGCTGGGACTACTGAAATGTGAGCTACAGATAGAGAGCAGACAAGTCCCATGAACTTTACATTAGTTCAAGGATGGGGTATGTAGGTCTGTGTAGCCTGTGGTGTCTGTGGTGAAGAAGACACTGCCCTAACTGTCTACCTCTTCCTCCGATCTTCTAGCTGTGGTGCCAGGTCCAAAATCTCAATCTGCCGTAGATCGTTTTGCCGTGACTCTGTCTGGTATTTTGATATGGCTCGTCTTCTCTTGGCATCGCTGTCCTTCAGGAACTTCTCAAACGTTACCGCTTTTTCGGAGTACTACGGACAATAGAGACAAAATATCAATATTACCAGGAAATTTGAGGAGGTCTCCTGTGATAACGTTCCCAGAGCCTCCTCCGTCCTTCTCACCTCCTTCTGTCTCAGTGCAAACTCCTCCTTCCGCTCTTCGAGCCAGCGCATGCGTTCACTGTATTCCTCTCGTTTATGAACCAGCTCTTGGCTGACACGGTCATACTCCACCTCTTTTTTCAAAACCAGTGTCTTCTGTAAAGTGTTCTTACTGGTGTCCAGTATCTTACCAGCAGCCTGGAGATAAACCAGTGAATAGAAACGTGTTAACAAAATGATTTCTGCAACTTTGTGTTTCAATTCACCATTTTCAGGATCTGTTTGTTTTGAGTGAATGGTAACAATGTAACTGGTGGTCTGTTACAAAGGCATTGTTCCGCTGGCATCCTGTGCCCACCGCTATCCCACTCTTGCCTCTGCTCCTCCTTATACTCCCATGCTTGCGCTGGTGGTATTCCTAGTGTATCTTCGGCAGGCTATGGCCTGTGTTTACCTATGTTGGTCTTAGGTTGTCCTATAGGGCGTGCGTGCTCGATCTTGGCCTCTTAAAGGGCAGAATGCTCACATACTAATTCTTCCCCAGCTTATGGGGGAAAAGTGCCTGAGCTTTAGGTTCCTAGATTGCTAGTATAACCCGCAAAAGTGTGCTTTTCTGACTATCTGCCCACGTACTGAACCTCTGCCTGTTGATCAATTCCTGATACTCTGCTGCGTGGCCTGACCTTAGCCTGTTTGCCGTGTTGATCCTCAGCTGCCTGCCCTGACCTCAGATCTGTTTCACGTGTTACCAGCAGAATAAAGTTCCAGCACTATTGAAGATTCTGTTGCTTTGTCTTTATTTTCGGTAACAAATTATATTATGTGGACACGATCTTACATCCCCGCACATTGACGCGTTTCGAACTATACCGTTCTTAATCGTAACGTGTACACACGAGTATTGCTGGATTCCTTGGTGTTCTGCACCAGTGTTTCTGATCCCAGTGGGTTCGCTGCCAACTACACTGGGATTATTGGCCTGTTGGGCCCCTGCAGTAAAGACCAGATCCTTGTATAGGAAAAGGGTGAAAACCAGGAGATTGCCAGGACAACTTTTTTAGTGACTACCCAAAGCCAAACCGGTTAGCTGCTGCATACCCACTGTCCGTTGTATCCAATCTGCACCCTCTCTCTCCTCCTGATAGTTTGTTTCAATGTGTAGTCAACACATACAGTAAATCAGCCTGGAGGATTGTTTAAAATAGATACTACTGTAACAATGAACTAGGTCAAAACAGGGTTCCAACCACCCACAAATTTAAAGTCTGTAGCCCAGTTTTATAATTTTTGGAACAAGCAATACTCCTTTCATATTAGGGTATGTACAGATAAGAGAAGGGTGACCTCTACTCAGCACCCCTTCTAATAGGCATGGCCAGCGGGGATCTTGGAATACAGGAGAACAGGACTTATATTAAAATTACCAGATGCTGTAGACATTTGCTGATTTCAAGGGTCCCTCCCAGTGGAGTAACTATCAGGGAAGCGGCTGCTTCGGGGCCCGGGCTGATTAGGGGCCCGGCCGCCCAGAAGCAGTGCCTCAAACAACTTAACATACAGTCTTAGTTCCAGCCTGGGCCCGATCTCTTCACATACTGTGAGTTGACAGTCACATTTGGGGCCCGCGCCCTGCCTGTTGGCCATTATCCGTTCACTAAAAGAAGGCTGCGCACTCCACCCCACCCCCATAGATTGATTCCTTACTGGCACTGCCAGGCAAAAGGAGCAGTGCCCGTGCCTGTGCCCCCCTGGCTCTTGCCTGCATCCCCCTGGATCTTACCTGCGCCACCCCTGCCCTTGCCTGCAGCCAAGTTCTGGGCATGAGGAGGAGGGGGGGCAGTGGGCACACAGGGCAGGGTGGAGTAGAAGAGACTGATGAGTCCTGGACTCTGTGAAATACTGGGAGAGTAGAGGAAAGCAGGCCAGGTACAGCAGGTTGCTGGCAGTGTAGCTGCCACAGCCACCCCAGCCATGCATCTCCGCTATAGTACAGAACAGAAGGCTGGTACAAGGAGTGGGCAGAGGCTGGGATGGCTACCTGCCAGGTAGCCATTCCAGCCTCTGCCCACTACTTCCTGTGCCAGCCTTCTGTAATTAATCATGCGATACATGGCAGCCTCGCCTCTCTGCTCGCTGTTCTGCCATCTACTACTGATTATTTTGGCACTTTTATATATGCACACATGATGCCAGGATGGTCCTGGTGTGCACTTATATGTGCCATAATAAGCACTAGTACATGCCGGAAGAGAGGGCAGAAAAGCTGGCAGAGATTGGGATGAAAGTTCAAATTCCCCCCCCCCCCCTCTTCCTAATGTTTTATATAAAAAAAATAAACATAAAAAAAATCTTTACTATTAAAATATAAAAATACTAAAAACACGGTTTTGGTGACCAACTCCCCCCCCATCAACACACACATACACCAAACAAAAAATAAATAAAAATTGGGGCCCATGAACATGACTGTATGCCCTCCGAGACATAAGGTCTGTGAGCGGGCCGGGGGGGGGGGGGGGGGCCGTACAAATATTTGCTGTGGGCCCAGTCACTTCTAGCTACGCCCCTGGTCCCTCCCTTTACAGTTACATGGTAGATCCCAGCAGTAAACAGCTAACCATAGGGAGGGGGCTCCCTGCAGCAGGACCCAATGATCAGCTGGGGAGGGAGTTTTCAAAATCATACAATCCTAGAAATGTCAAATATATGTAGGATTACCGCAACCAAACCTCTAACGCACCTCCTTGATAACCGGGATCTGAGTGACTTCTTCTTCGTCATCCCTAAAAAACAAATTTAAGGCTTCATCGTTAAGTGAATTTACTGTCTGCTCCCCATAGAGATCTCACGCTGGGAAGTTTCAAGTCTCTTTTCTTTACACTGACAGGGCACAATGCCAGCTGAACTCGGGCCACGAAAACAGCTCACTGTTATTTGTACCTGTCTAGCCTAGGAGATCGCTGTACCCAGCCCAAAGCTCCAAACCATAGAACTGCTAGAGATGTACAGTACTCTGATCCTACACAGCAAGGTCAAACTGACACATCAGTACCGACAGAGGATACCCAGGTTATAGCAGCATCGACCATATCAGTATATACAAGAAGATGTATAACTTACACCAGCTGTACATATACAATTATATACAGGAGATGCCCAGGTTATACCAGCATGTTCCATATCACTATATACAGGAAGATGTATAACTTATACCAGCCGTACATATATAATTATATACAGGAGATACCCAGGTTATACCAGCATGCTCCATATCACTATATACAGGAAGATGTATAACTTATACCAGCTGTACATATATAGTTATATACAGAAGATACCCAGGTTATACCAGCATGCTCCATATCACTATATACAAGAAGATGTATAACTTATACCAGCTGTACATATATAATTATATACATGAGATGCCCAGGTTATACCAGCATGCTCCATATCACTATATACAGGAAGATGTATAACTTATACCAGCTGTACATATATAGTTATATACAGGAGATGCCCAGGTTATACCAGCATGCTCCATATCACTATATACAAGAAGATGTATAACTTATACCAGCTGTACATATATAATTATATACAGGAGATACCCGGTTTATACCAGCATGCTCCATATCACTATATACAAGAAGATGTATAACTTATACCAGCTGTACATATATAATTATATACAGGAGATGCCCAGGTTATACCAGCATGCTCCATATCACTATATACAAGAAGATGTATAACTTATACCAGCTGTACATATATAATTATATACAGGAGATACCCGGGTTATACCAGCATGCTCCATATCACTATATACAAGAAGATGTATAACTTATACCAGCTGTACATATATAATTATATACAGGACATACCCAGGTTATACCAGCATGCTCCATATCACTATATACAAGAAGATGTATAACTTATACCAGCTGTACATATATAATTATATACAGGAGATGCCCAGGTTATAGCAGCATCGACCATATCAATATATACAAGAAGATGTATAACTTATACCAGCTGTACATATATAATTATATACAGGAGATGCCCAGGTTATACCAGCTGTACATATATAATTATATACAGGATATACCCAGGTTATACCAGCATGGTCCATATCACTATATACAAGAAGATGTATAACTTATACCAGCCGTACATATATAATTATATACAGGAGATGCTCTTTTATATTGTGGTTACATCCCTGGTAGATGCATGTGTAAAGTGCAGTCAGGCCTCATTTCCAGCACCCTAGGGGTTAATCTCACCTGCCCTCCTCCAGTTGAGTGACAAACACATTCCTCTTCCCAACCTTCAGGTTAAGCTCATATTTTGGAGGGTCTCCAGGGGGTAGTAGCTGCTCCCAGTTAGTCATTGTGAGCTTTCTGAGGGAAAATACACAGGAGACGAGTTGCAGGAAGATCCCAAGTTACATTGTATCCTCCAGCGGAATGCAGATCTGGGTCAGCGTTCTATCTCCATAGCAACCGCCTATCAATCACACAGGCCCCGCCTTCAACCCCTCCCACATCCCTGGACTGTAGAGCCCTGGTTACAGGAGCAGGGGACTGTTTACTTACCTGGGAGGGTTAATTACAACTTCTCTGGTAACCAGGAGTCTTGTACACACAGAGTTATGGACCCATCTGTCTGCAGGGGGAATATGACAACAGATTTGTGGGAAAATTCACTTTCAATTATATTTAAAGGGACAGGTGCAATATTGATAAATATCATATATATACATATATGCAAATAAAAAATAATAATTATATATATATATATATATATATATATATATACACATTTATTTTTAACCCTCTGGCATTGCATTCTTTATGCTGTCAATTTAAAGGGGTCCTCTCATCTCAGCCTTTGATGGCGTCTAGCTATAGGAAATGCCTTCAATGTCAGACAGATGTGGGTCCCAGAGTTCCTATCTCTAGAATGGGGCCCCAAAGTGAAGGAGAGCATGCGTGCCGTACTTTCCGTTCATCACTATGGGAGCTCCGGAAATAGCACAACGCTCTGCTATTTTAGCAAGTTCCATAGCAGTAAATACAGAGGGCAGTGCGCATGCACAGGGACCGCTCCATTCACCGCTATGGGAATGCCAGATATAGCCGAGCCTGCTCTTGGCTATTTTCGGAACGCCCATAGAAATCAATAGAGGGTGGCTGCCCATTTTGGAAATAGGAGCGCGGGTCCCAGAGGTGCAAGCGGCAGACGCACTCGACTTGCACTGTAGTCTATGGTAAAGTCGCATCAGACTTGCATCCTCTGAGTCCAACATTTATTGTGACTGTCCTATACATTTCAGCGGCTCTTGCAGAAATCCATGTGATAGCCGCCACAACAACCCCCTTTTAGTAGTTTCTTCAACTTATCTTCAACATGGAAACATCACTTTTAGGCCTCTTGCACACGAACGTTGTGCATCCGTTCCGTGCATTGGGGACCGCAATTTGCACAACGTTCGTGTGCAAGAGGCTTTAGAGCTCATGCAAACGAACGTATTTCTCGCCTGCATCCGATCCGCATTTTTTGCGGGTCGAATGCGGACCCATTCTCTTCAATGCGGCTGCAAAAGATGAGGGCACGGTGTTGTCCGCATCCCTATGTCCATTCCGACGAAACATCCGCAAAAATATAGAGCCTGTCCTATTCATGTCCATATTACGGACAAGGATAGAACTGTTCTATTATGGGCAGGACATTTGAAACGCACACGGACGTTATCCATGTTTTGCAGATCCACAGTTTGCGGAGGTTCGTGAGCATGAGGCTTTAGTGGGCTTTCCAATTAATGACAATGCTGCTTCCGTGAAGTAGTAGCTCAGTCACGTAACTGAATCTACACCAGCTCAAGTCACTAATAACACTGATGAATTATTAAATAGGCAAAGTGTTTATGGATTTTTTTTTGTTCAGGGAATACCAAAGAAAACCAGAGGAATTAAAATCACATGACAAATTCCGTGGTCAGTAAGGACTGTATTATACTCCAGAGCTGCACTCACTATTCTGCTGATGCAGTCACTGTGTACATACATTACTTATCCTGTACTGATCCTGAGTTACATCCTGTATTATACTCCAGAGCTGCACTCACTATTCTGCTGGTGGAGTCACTGTGTACATACATTACTTATCCTGTACTGATCCTTAGTTACATCCTGTATTATACTCCAGAGCTGCACTCACTATTCTGCTGGTGGAGTCACTGTGTACATACATTACATTACTTATCCTGTACTGATCCTGAGTTACATCCTGTATTATACTCCAGAGCTGCATTCACTATTCTGCTGGTGGAGTCACTGTGTACATACATTCCATTACTTATCCTGTACTGATCCTGAGTTTTACAGCAAGACACGGAGGCGAGTATTGCTTTCTCCTTCTTTACTGTCCACCAATAGCAGCAAAGGAAAAATTTACATACAAGAAATAACCATAGCAACCAAGGTCCCTCCCCTACAGCCCCTATACTAGGCAGCTCTTCCTGTGGACCTTCCTCTTTCTTTGCTGCTACCACCAGTTAAAGGGGTTGTCCGGGTTCAGAGCTGAACCAGGACATACCTCCATTTTCACCCCGGCAGCCCCCCTGACATGAGCATCGGAGCAGTTCATGCTCCGATGCTCTCCTTTGCCCTGCGCTAAATTGCACAGGGCAAAGGCATTTTTCTGAGTTCCGGTGACGTACCGGGGCTCTCTATGGGGCTGACAGGAACCCCGGTGACGTCACCGGCACTGATGGGCGGGATTTGGCTCTGCCCTAGCCAGTAAAACGGCTAGGGCAGAGCTAAAGCCCGCCCCTCAGAGCCGGTGACGTCACCGAACACACCGCTGGGCGGAAGTTACCGCCCGGCAGTGTGTTATTGAAAACAAAAGAGCTCGTGCCCTGCGCGATCTAGCGCAGGGCACTGGAGCGCATCGGAGCATGAGATGCTCCGATGCTAGGCTCAGGGGGGCTGCCGGGGTAAAAATAAGGGTATGTCCGGGTTCAGCTCTGAACCCGGACAACCCTTTAAGTACACCTATATACTTCTCTTGTGACATTGCTGTATTTATTTTATGCAGGTTATGGTTTGGTTGCACTGCCTTCCTCTAGGGTGACTAACCCTTACTTGCAGTGCTCCCTTGTGGGTTTCTGCCCATCTTGTTATCCCCATTTAGTTTTTCCCCTGTCTCTCCCTCTGCGGTTTTCTGCTGCCTCCCATTGCGGCTTCTGCCCCACTTGTTTTCCTCCATTCCCCCTTACCGCGCTTTCACTCGGTCCCCACCGCTTTCCTCTGCGTTAGGAGGCGGGGGCCCCCCCTTCCTGTTTTGCGGCGCCATACCTTGCCGCGATTTGGGCATCGCTCCCCGGTCGGCCGCGAGATCTCGCGAGATCTTGGCGGCCATTTTCTTGTGATGACGCGATAGTCTCGCGAGATCTCGGCGGCCATTTTCGAATGGTAGGACGCGATTTCTCGCAGGATTTCGTCCGTCTCTTCTGCCCCACAGCGCTTCCTGCATCTCTGCACGCTGCTCCTGCCGGCTGGCCGTTTCTCCGTCTGGGGGTACCTGTTGTTTGAGCGGTATTTTCAGCGCTTTGCAGTGCTAGGATTAGGTTATAGCACAGATCTATTTGCCTCCTCTGTTTTAGCCCCTGCCAGATTTATCCTTCCTGATCATGTCCCACTCTGCCCAGACTCCCACCAGCAATATTCCCCCCTCCTCTCCTGAGGATCAGAGGGCCACTGAAGAGGATACACAGGCGCTGGCACTTCAGCGCTCTGTGTCTGATGCCATCATGGCGGCCATGGGTTCCATGTCCACTATATTATCACAGAGCATTACTAAGGCGCTATCTGCTCAGCCTTCCAGAGTAGCTCTGCAAGATACCCAAACTACACCGCAGCCTACCTATACTGAACCTCCTGTGCCACCGGAGAACCTGACTGGTGCACATCCTGCCACCCAAGGTAACGTGCATAGTTCACGTAAGAGGGCCTCATCACGCCAGGCAGAACGGGCGCGAGCATGGAAATGTGCTAGAGCACAATCCCCTAATCAGTCTGACTCTGACAGAGCATCGGACGAGGAGGCTTTTGCGGATGTAGATTATATATCAGAGGAGGATGTCTCTCCCCCTATTCAGGGCCCCTCATTCTCCACTCCTGCGGCCTCCTTGGCCAAGGACGTAGCATCCTCCTCCGCCACTAACCGGTCTGACACATTGTTGGACTCAGTGGGCAAACCCATGTTCGACCCAGACGACCTGCATCATCCTAGGTCAGCGGAGTGGCTCCCCACTGAGCATGTGGGAAGATATTTGGAGCACTGGGTGCGACACCCTCTAAGCAGGGAAGCACAGAGTAAACTTAGGGCTGAATGCTCCAGGCCACTAGTCCCCAACAAGGTGTGTGACACACCCTTAGTGGATCCCAAAATGTCACAGTTTTTGGCCAAAACGGGTTCGAACCCAAAAAAGGGCCTGGACTCAGCTCTTCGCAGCTACCAGGATAAACTGTTGGATGTCTTCGGCCCATTAGCCAAGATCTTTGAGCTAGCTGAGGCAGCTAGGACTGAGGGCTCCCCTATTGACCCTAAGGAGTTGCGGGGTTGGACCGAAAGGGCGATCTGCATCGCCGGGAATGCCAACTCCTCCTTGGCAATCGAAAGGCGCAAAGCCATATTGTTTAAAATCGACCCCAAATTATCTAATTTGGCTCTCACAGAAGCCGGTAAGGACGCCCAGGGTCTCCTATTCGGTGACTCATTTATAAAGGATATGGGTCGATTTGTAGGAACATTCACCGCGCTTGACAAGGCCCAGTCATCTATGCACAGGGTATTTCAGGGACGGGTCTCTAATCAGGTTGTAGCAGGGGCCGTCTGTCCGGCCGTTCAAGCTTTCAGGCCCGTGGCGCAAGAAAGAGGTTCCTTTGGACAGCCCATACCGTTATCGCGCCCAGATTACACACTGGTAGACGCGGAGCTGTTGTCTCTCCTCCACAAGCAGGCGATAGAGCAGGCCCCTCCTTCAGAGCGGGGTGTCCTCAGCAACATTTTCCTCGTTCAAATAAAAGGAGGTCAGATGAGACCGGTCATCAACCTTCGCGCTCTGAACACGGTGGTGCGCTACCGTCATTTCAAGATGGAAGGGATTCACCTCCTTCGGGACCTGTTGACTCCTGGGGACTGGATGGTAAAGTTGGACCTAAAGGATGCTTACCTGACGGTCCCGGTAGCTGCACATTCCAGGGATCTTCTCCGGTTTTGGTGGAGAGGAGAGATCTGGAGGTTCACCTGTCTCCCATTCGGATTGTCTTCGGCACCTTGGTGCTTCACCAAACTGCTACGACCGGTCGTGTCATGGTTGAGGAGTCGGGGCGTACGCCTCATCGTTTACCTGGACGACATCCTTCTGATGCACCAATTCAGTTCGGGGCTGCTGGAACATCTACGGTGGTCGGCGGACCTGCTGACGGATCTCGGTTTTCTCCTTAACACGGAGAAGTCATGCCTCATCCCATCACAGCGGATGGAATTCCTGGGCTTCATGGTGGATTCGGTCAGGGAATCCCTCAGTTTTCCGATGACGAAATTGCGTGCGATCCGCAAGGAACTGAGACATGCTCTGACCACTCCTCACCTGTCCTTACGACACCTGGCCTGTATCATCGGACTGTTAGCATCTTCAATTCAGGCCGTGTTTCCGGCTCCATTGCACTACCGTGCCCTCCAGCGTCTGAAGATTGCGCATCTTCGGTCCGGTGCCTCCTTTGCGGACGTGGTGGTCCTGGACACAGAGGCCCGGGAGGAATTGCGTTGCTGGATCGCCAATCTGGAGGCATGGAATGGCAGAGCGATCTTCAGATTCCAACCGGAATTCACAGTGGAGTCGGATGCGAGCCTCCAGGGATGGGGCGCTCATTGCAACGGAGTCTCCACGGGAGGATCTTTGTCGTGGCGGAAGCTCGCCTCCATATCAACGCCTTGGAGCTTCTGGCTGGCTCCTTCGCAGTCAAGAGCTTCTCCAATGGGATTGCCAATGCGTGCATCAGACTGCGGATGGACAATGTCGCGGCTGTCCGCTACGTCAACCGGTTGGGTGGTACTCACTGGGCAACCTTGGCGCGGTTAGCGAAGGGTTTCTGGTCATATTGCCTCTCCAGGGACATTATGGTGCAGGCGGAGTACTTTCTGGGGCTGAGCAATGTTCGCCCGGATTGGAACTCTCGCTACCTGTCAGACGGCAGCGATTGGCAGTTGGATCCGGAGGTGTTCTCGGCGATTTCAGAAATATGGGGCCCGATGACCATCGATCTCTTTGCCTCATGGCTCAACAAGCAACTCACCCGGTTTTACAGCTGGCGTCCGGATCCGGAAGCAGTGGCGGTGGACACGTTCCTCCAGGACTGGTCTGTCTCCCGCCTTTACGCTTTTCCTCCATTCGCGATGATCCCGCGGACTCTCCTTCAGGTTCGTCGCCATCGGGCGGATTTGGTGCTGGTGGTCCCGTTCTGGGGGTCTCAGGTCTGGTACCCTTCGCTGCTGGAGATCCTAGTGGAGGTACCCCTTCTTCTCCCGATTCGCACGGATCTCCTTCGCAACCCTCAGGGTCTCCACCACCCACTTCTCCTCGATGGTTCCCTGCGGCTGTTGGCTTGCCGGATCTCCGGACACCTGAAGCTGTCGATGGCATTTCGGAGGCAACTAGACGCCTACTGGACAACGCTTGGGCTCCCGGGACCAGAAAGTCTTATCGGGCAGCCTGGAGAACTTGGTCTGGCTGGTGCTTGGAACGGGACTTGGATCCCGTTTCGGCGCCTGTAGCTCACCTCCTGCAGTTTCTCACCTCACTCTTCGAGGCAGGCAAGGCCTACCGGACCATCAACCTCTTCTGGTCGGCTATTTCCTCCACCCATCAAGGTTATGAGGGCGTCCCTGCGGGTCAACATCCTTCTGTCTCTCGCCTTTTGAGAGGCTCTCGGTTGACGCGCCCTCCTCGGCCTCGTTTTTCGACCACCTGGGACGTTTTACTGGTCCTTTCCTTCTTGTCCTCTTGGCCTGATAACTCAGATCTTTCATTGAGACAATTATCCGCTAAATTATTGGCTCTATTTTGCCAAATTTCTTGCAAGAGGGTCTCGGATGTTCGGGCCCTCGACTACGACGCTCGTTCTTTTACTCCTGAGGGCGTCACTTTTAATATTTTGCGTCGCACCAAGACCAACATCAGGTCGGTCTCCTATCCCAGTTTTCCTTCTACACCGGCATTGTGCCCTGTTGCTTGCTTAAGGGAGTACGAGTCCAACTGTTTCTTTCCATTCGCCATCCTTTCGGACCGGTTTCTAGTCCGACATTGGCATGCTGGCTAAAGTGGATCATGTCACTGGCTGGGATAGACACTTCCGTCTTCACTGCGCATTCCGCCAGGAGTGCCTCTGCCACTTCTTTGGCGGTTTCAGGGGCCCGGTTGGAGGACGTTATGCGTTTGGCTGACTGGTCCAATGTCACCACGTTTAGGGAGTTTTATTTTCGTCCTCCGTCTCATTTGTTTTCTTCTATTATAGATCAGCTTTAAACTTGCAATATGAGCCTCCGTGTCTTGCTGTAAAACTTAATGATTTTCCTAGTTTATGTCGTAAAGTCATAGTTTTATTAAAGACACGGAGGCGAGTATTGCCCACCCTGTTCCCACCCTTGGGTTCTCTTGTAGTTCCTATTGCAGTGGGTTTTTCGTTATTATACTTGTTGTACTGTCGATTTTGTTATTATTGTTGTTATTGTTATTTATTGCTACGATCGTCATTCGATCCCCTATTATGTCTGATTTGAGTAAGGGGATTACCTGACGCTGTTGGTCTTGACACATATGTTTCACCTGGACCTATGGTCTGTTCTCTTTTTCAGGTTGAATGTTGATCTGTCCTAGGATGCTGTACCTCCGGTTAATCTTTCTACCACTGTTTAGCCATGTTGGCTCGTTGGATGCACTTCGTTGGAGTTGGAGTTGACCGTTCCAGTTCGCAGTTCGCAGTTTTGTTACGGTGTTTCGTGATGTTGGCACCAGGATCTCAAAGAAAGAGGAAGGTCCACAGGAAGAGCTGCCTATTATAGGGGCTATAGGGGAGGGACCTTGGTTACTATGGTTATTTCTTGTATGTAAATTTTTCCTTTGCTGCTATTGGTGGACAGTAAAGAAGGAGAAAGCAATACTCGCCTCCGTGTCTTTAATAAAACTATGACTTTACATCATAAACTAGGAAAATCATTAAGTTACGACCTGTATTATACTCCAGAGCTGCACTCACTATTCTGCTGGTTATTTTTGGAAACCTCCTCAAAACCTCTATGAGATGACTGCAGAATACATGGTGTAAAGATGACACTTCCCAGAATGCCAATCACTAGAACAAGATCTGTGCAGTCACTGAATGAGCAGGGAATGCTGTGAGTTTTCCATTCTGAAGCCTGCAGAATAACGAGTGCAGCTCTGGAGCATAATCCAGGCTGTTATTCAGGATCCATACTAGTAATGTCCTGTGTTTACACTGTGACTCCAGGTTTTATTTTGATAACATTGGGTTCAGATGTGGATATTTTGTATGATTATTGTTTCCTCTTGTGTTGATTATCAATGACAGGAAAGGTCAGATACAAGACAATGGAGGGGCTTATATTTAGCAGGGTGAAGGCTTCTGGCTGATATAACTTTTATCACACACATAAAGGGGGCTATGTGACATCTGACATTCCCTCTTGCTAAACTTAGATGCTGCTGCTCACATGGAGGCATCTGAAATGTCATATCTGTGGAGCAGAGCCTCGCAGCTTGTGTACACCTCCCCTGCTATAAATCTGACATTGTGTACCTCGGTAACCAGACCATAGTGGACACAACAGTGGAAACTTACAACAGCCCCCCCCCCCCCCCCAATACTGGAATATACCTCTCATCCATTCATCCCAGTACAGGAGGTATAGGGTGCGCAGAGGTAGCAGCTGCACTCAGGCCAAGGTGCCCGAAGTCCACTCTGCTACATAGAAGTTTGGGGCTCATGTCTATAGGGCTCTGCTGGTTCTTATTTGTGCCCTTAAGGCCTCATGCACACGACCGTTGTTTGGGTCCGCATCTGAGCCGCTCGGATGCGGACCCACTCACTTGAATGGGGCCGCAAAAGATGTGGACAGCACTCCGTGTGCTGTCCGCATCCGTTGCTCCGTTCCGTGGCACCGCAAAAAAAAAATAGAACATGTCCTATTCTTGTCTATTTTGCGGACAAGAATAGGCATTTCTACAATGGGCTGCCCGTTCTGCAAATTGCGGAAGGCACACGGACGGCTTCCGTTTTTTGCGTATCCGCAATTTGCGGACCAAAAAAAACGGCACGGTCATGTGCATAAAGCCTTATATAGAGAAGATTCTTAATTCCCATCCCAGAGCCACTACTGGGTTGTGTGTATTTTAAAGGGGTATTCCTACATACAGCCCTTTATAACCATGCTGCAGATGGATTTAGCAAAAAGTGACGGTAATTATTTTTGACTCGTCCTGCCTTTATGTATAGAACTGCACTGCTCAGCGCGGTCCTCCACCTCCAGAGCTGACAGCATTGAGGAGGGTTTTCTAGTGTCTTCTTACACCACATCTATCTATCTCATATCTATCTATCTATTATCTATCTATCCATCTCATGCATTCCAAGTGTCCCTTTTTTGACCCAAGTCCCTATGTCCCTCTTTTTGACCTGGGGAATTAATGCTTAAATATGCATTAATAAATTTACTAAATTACTCCTTACTAAAATATCTGTATGGTTTTTACCTGTATATTAGACCACAACTTCATTATTTGGTGCAATTTGGACTTAAATCATCAGATTATAGATATTTTAATCTGCTAATATTTAAATGGATATTGAAGTGCTAGAAAACAAATTCTCCCAGCTTCTTCACATGCTATAAAAAAAATAAAGGAATTTATACTCACCTAACCGATCCCCAGCTGCTGCAGCTCTGATGGAGTCAGTAATTACGCTTTGGGGCGGAGTTAGAGCCGGCATATATTGTCCCTCTTTGCGATTTTCAAAAGTTGGGAGGTATGCTATCTATCTATCTACTATCTGTCTAATGTCTATCTATCTATCTAATGTCTATCTGTTTATCTATCTATCTGTGTGTCTATCTTTCCATCTATAGTAATGGGTCTAGTGGGTATAAAGTAAAGGGTGTGGGTTATAGGTGATCTCCCCGGAGTATACACTTTCATGCATCTGCTTGTATGTGCCCTGATGCCCCAGCTCTATGGGGCGCTGTCACTTCCCTGGTTCTCTCTGTTACTTTTACTTATATTCTGCTGTAAAATAATCCAATACTTATATTTAACAAATTTCTGTCTAAGGCTTCTTTCGTATTTTTCCTCTTTGTGCTCTGCATTTTAATTTTTTTGCAGATAGCACACAGATCCATTCATTTCTATAGGGTCACGTACACACATATGCCATGGCCGTTCCCCAAGTTATAGCACTTGTCCCCTCCTGGTACGTATTGTGGACAAGAATACTCCTTTCTTTGATTGGGAATGAAAAAAATTTAAAAATGCACACAGACACCAGCATTGGACTCTCCCCTGTCAGGAAGATTTGTGTCCCATTACATTCTGTAGGTGTCAATGGCTTTCTTTGGGAATGACCCATGATGTTGCTCCACATTTGTCTTCTGTTGTGAGTTGAAGTATTACCACAACTGGAGAGACACATGCGGTATTATAGAGGAGTGAACTGGATCATAACCTTCTCTACAAGGATGCTGGGCATCCTACCACTGCAAACTCCTGCACACACCACCATTCCTCTATTATATTTGGTTACATTTCTTAGACAATGTGTGGTGTTTCCGGCATTCGCTCTTTGTGTCTCAGGGGCAGCTGCTGGAGATCATCTGTCCACAGGGGAATCGGGTTCCTCCAACAATAGATATTATCACTGGTACTGAACGACTTTCAGCAGCCAAAGGTAAATAACACAGTAATATGGAGTGGAGCGGGCGAGCTGGAATAAAAATGTAAATACTATAATACTGCCCCTATGTACAAGGATATAACTACTATAATACTGCTCCTATGTACAAGAGTATAACTACTATAATACTGCCTCCTATGTACAAGAATATAACTACTATAATACTGCCTCTATGTACAAGGATATAACTACTATAATACTGCCTCTATGTACAAGGATATAACTACTATAATACTGCTCCTATGTACAAGAGTATAACTACTATAATACTGCCTCCTATGTACAAGAATATAACTACTAT